>NC_079503.1:17379597-17702284 GCF_030052815.1 Hevea brasiliensis
TTCTATCTCCTCCAACTTCCTTACTTCAATTTGCATACATAGCACTTCTATAAGCAATAATCTCATCTCAATTAGGTCAATCTCAACCATTACTCAAAATCCTTAAATCATGTACACAAACCCTAATTTTAAAGTTCAAATTTGCACAACACAACACATTCAAACTCCCAATAATATCAACTTATCAAATATTCTCATGGAACCCATTTTGATCATTTAAAATCATCAAACCCCAAAGAGTTCCATGGCTACTGAAAATGGTGACATCATGGGTTCATGGATTTCTTTTTATTTTCATGGAAGTTACACTTAATTTAGCATGATTTTCATGCTTAAAGAAAAGAGATTAGGAGTTTAGTGCACTAACCTTTTTGGTGACTTGTTAAACTTCCTTTCTATCCCTTCTTTTTACTATCAATGGCTTTCTTATGGAGTGGGGAGGATTTTTAATGAAGAGGGCTAAGGGTTTTGGTGAGTAAATGAAGGAAGATTCAAGCTTGAAGCTTGAATAAAAATGGTGGAAAAAGAGAACCAAGCAACCGGCCAAAAGTGCGAGAGAGAAGAAGTGGAGTGGAGAAGAAGATGGGTTGGTGGCTTTTGTCTCTTGTGGCTATTTATATATATATATATATATATATTTATGGTACTTTATTTTTTTTTAAATTATCATAAAACCATTTCTTTTCTTTTCTCTTCTTTTCTTTTCTTTTTCTTTTCTCTTCTTCTTCTTTCTAATTCAACTCATAAATTTTAACTTATGTTAATTATTTCATTCTCTCAAATTTTATTTTGACATTTAGGTCAAAATTCACCTTTGGGGGTAAAATGACTAAAATGCCCTTCATGGTGCTCATCGGGTTATTATTATTATTTTTGTACCAATTAATAAATTCTCTTAAATTTTATTTTATTTTCTCTAAATTTTTCCTATATTTTCTTAGCATTTATTCCATCAACTTATACCTCCTCACTATAGTTTAAGTGTAGTTCCAGATATTCTAGCTGTCCGAATAAACATTAGTCGCTGGAATAGTAGAATGTACGGACTACCTACGGTGAGGGCGTTACAGCAATAGTTATTTTTATCAACACTATGTTTGTGTAAACAGTTAATTACTAACAGTTAATATCTAACAATTGACAACTAATAAAATAATTTACAACTATTAAAATAATTAACAATTATTGGAATAGCTAATATTGTCAAACAAATCCTAAATGTAATGAGCCCTATGCTATTTATTTCACATTCAATAATCGAGATTGACGTTATGTTTTAGATATTTAAAAAAAAAATTAAGCCCATGTTTAATTGAGAGTATCAAAATTTATACAATTTATGAAATAAAAAATTATGAGCTTTAATTTCATATATTTATATGATTTTTCTTGTTTATCATAGAGATTAAATTTATGGATTTAAAAAGTGATATAATAGAGCCCAACAAATGAAACTTGCTAGAGTTTGAATCAAATAGGTCTTGATTCGAACTCATACATGGTCTCCTCTTGAGTTCGAACGGTAAAGCAGAGATTGACATTTTAGGAGATCGGAATAAGCGGTAGTCACTCCGAATACCTCGATTGAGATCAAGCATTGTAATTAAAGCACGTACCGTTAGACTATAAAAGGGAAAAAGCTAAGAATCAGCCAAGATTCCAAAAAGATTGCCCCTCATATCCCTGTAAAAGTAAGCTAAAAGACTAAATCAAGGTAAGTAGACAAAACACCCTAAACAACTAAATGTATTTGATTCCTTTAGTGATTGTAAACTAACTTAAGCATTAAAGTGGCTACGGGCTAGCCTCTAATTATCTTTGCTTTCTTATTTTTAGGCAGTTCAAATTACATCCTACAGGAGCAAAATTAGCATCCGGAGGACACATGGCAACATCATTTGGCACCGTCTATGGGAAAACACTATCGGCTATTTTCTTTAAACTTTTCCTTAATTCTGTTTTCGTGATCCTTACTGGAATTTTTTTCATTCCTATTTATATCATTTTTTAATGGCAGATACAGGTTCAAACTTCGGGAAAACACCTTCAGACATCTAAGGCGATAACATCAGCACTTTATTAGGTGATTTACTAGAGGGCACTCCAATTCAGAGAGCCCAACCAATAAGTGTTTCTGACCTCAATGATTTTGAAAATGAAAGAAATGAAAGCTACGCTAGAATCATTGAAAAATTAGTGTGAATAGAGTACAAAGAGTAGTACCTTGGTCAATTTGGCAGTGCCACCACCTCCACCTCCACCTCCACCTCCCATAATCATAACACCATCTGGAGATCCAATTAGAGAGGTGAAATCAGGAAATAGGAAGGGCAAAGCTAAACGAGAACACACAAACAATAAAGGATTAATATTAAGCCAAGTACCTTAATACAAAAAATTATTCTAGCAAATAAAAAGGTTCCAGAAAAACCCTCAAGATGATGATTTTGGGATGGGTGGTGGGTCACCTTTGAGTAATGAAATTTTTTTCCACTAAAATTCAAATTACTAGCTTTAGACAAATATGATGGAACTTTTGATCTCAAAAGTCATTTAGCAAATTTTCACATAAATATGCTTTTACAAAATGTTAATAATTTTATTTTGTGTAGGGTTTTCCCCATAACCTTGATTGGGCTAGCATAGAAGTGGTACTAGTAATTACTAGTTGGAGCTATAAAAACCTTCGAACAATTGGCAAACTTGTTCAAATAAAAGTTCGATAATTGCATTCCCCCTGAGAAGTTATCTTCATATCTTTGCAAGATTAGACAATCAGATGGAGAATCCCTTAGAGATTATGTATCTTGATTCAATGCAGAGGCTATACAAATTAAGAACCTTAACTATGAGACTGCTTATGAGGTGATGAAAAAGGTATCTAGAAATATCAAATTCATGGATTCCTTGATCAAAAACCCTGTATGGGATTATAAGCAATTAATGGAAAGAGCACAAAAATACATTAGATTAGATGATGAAAGAACAACTTTGAGGGAAGAAAGACACGTGGTGTAAAGTTCAGAAATAAGAGGTGAAAAGTGTAATAGCGATAAGAGATCTTATGGGCATGACAGGGACACCCCTTAAAGAGATCATTATAGCAATTACACACCCTTGATGGAATCTCAAGCTTAGGTTTTAGTGTGGATACAAAAGAATGGTCAGGACATCAAATGGCCACAAAAAATAAAACCAGGGATAACTGGTTAGAGAGACAAGAACAAATACTGCCAATTTCAAGACGATCACAAATATATAGTAAATGAATATAGGCAACTCAAGGATGAGATTGAAAGACTCATTTAGGAGAAGAGCCTAAAAAGGTTCACCAAAGACATTCGAGCTAGCAGGAGAGAAGAAAGTGTGAAAAATAAAAGTCAGGAAAGCACCAATATAGAAGAGCCAATGGGGATCATTAACATCATAGCTGGAGGACTCAATGGTCAAAGTGAGATAGGAAACTGAATAGCAAAAACTACTAGTTCAAAAAATGTGTTCTCTATGGATAAGGAGTTTGTATGCAAAGACCCAATCACTTTTTGGCCTATCGATTATCAAAATATTAATAAGCCACATTCTAGTCCTCTTATGATAAACATTTTGTTAAATAGGTACATGGTGCAGAGAGTCCTTGTGGACACGAGAAGATTGGTAAACTTGATCACTTTAGAGGTCTACGAAAAGCTAGGACTGAAATGAGCTGATCTTACAAAGGTGATGCTCCCCTTGGTTTGTCTTGGAGATAAAACCATACCAGTGGCTATAACGACAAATTTGATGATGGTTCTTAGAGATGAGACATTCAAAAATTCCATTTATGCTGAGTTTACAGTCGTAGATATTCCACTATCTTACAACGTAATCTTGGGGTGATTAATCTTAAATGGTAATAATATTTTAATTAACATGGATTGTTTGTGTTTGAAACTTCTAAATCTAAGAGAAATCACTGTGGCAAGAGGAAGCCAAAAGTCAGCACAGGAATGTTACAACTAGTCTGCCAAGTTTGCAGGCAAGCTTATCCTCCCAATCGATCTCCGAGAAAAGCAAGAAAGTAGTGTCTCTTCAGAACCAGCAGATCACATAGAGGAAATTGAGAATGGTTCAAGGAAAAAGATCAGGATTGGCACTGCCCTCCAGGGATTTGACAAAGAGGAGCTAATTAAAATGTTGATCAAGAGATCAATAACTTTCGCATGGAGCCCAAAAGAGGTCATTGGTGTGGACCCTGCATTTATGGTTCATAGCCTCAATATTGATCCAAATACCAAGATAGTCCAACAGAAAAGAAAGAAAGATCACTAGTGACAGACAATAGATAAATGTAAAGGAAATCTAAAAACTTTTAAAAGCAGGACTCATAAGAGAGGTTAAATATCCGACATGGTTGGCAAATGTGGTCCTAGTGAAAAAAAAGCAAATGCCAAGTGGAGAATGTGCATTGACTTCACTGACCTCAATAAAGCATGCCTGAAGGATCATTACCCCTTACCCACGATTAACAAACTAGTCGATTCTATGATAGGACACTCTGTTTGTTCTCTAGTTGATGCCATCTCTAGATATCACCAAATTAAAATGAACTTAGAAGATGGGGAAGAAATAACATTTATAACTGATTTTGGAGTTTTTTGTTATAGCATAATGCCTTTTCGTTTGAAAAATGCAGGGGCCACTTACTAGAGACTGGTCACCAAGATGTTTGAACCATTGATAGGGAAGACAGTAAAGGTGTGCACGGACGATATGATCATAAAAAGCAAAAAACTTGAAGAACATGCTAAAGACATTGTAGATGACATCCTTGACAAGGTGGGAATGAAACTCAACCTGGAAAAATGCACTTTCGGGGTTAGAGTCGAAAAATTTTTGGGATACATGATTTTTGAAAAAGGAATTGAGGCTAACCCTGAGAAAATTAAAGTCATCATGAAGACGCAACCACCAAAAAATATAAAGGAAATCCAAAGGTTGAATGGAAGAGTAACTACTTTAGGATGATTCATGTCTTACTCAACAACAAAATGCCTACCCTTCTATAAAGTGCTCAAAGCTTGAAAAAGCTTCAAATAGGGTGAAGACTGTCAGGTAGCATTTGATGAGTTGAAGAAATTCTTAACTAACCACCTTTTATTGGATTCTCTCAAATAAGGCAAGATCCTATATCTTTATGTTATATTCATTAAGGAGACAATAAGTTCATTCTTGGTCAGAGGGGAAGATGGACAGCAATGGCCAGTTTACTAGATAAGTCAAGTTTTAAAAGCAATAAAACTTAATTACCTAGTTTTGGAAAAATTAGCATTTGTAGTACTATCATCAAACACAAAGCTTAGACTATATTTTGGATCTTACACAATCGAGGTTCACACTAACTATCTGTTGAGAAAGATTTTGCAAAGACTGAACACATCAATGCATCTTGCAACCTAGTCAGTCATCTTGAATGCCTACAATATTAAGTATGTTCCTCGAACAACATTAAAAGCATAAGTTCTGGGTGATTTTATCATTGACATACACTAGCAACAGAAGCGAAAATGGAATAAAAGATAACATGGAACATCTAGGTTAATGGTGTAATAGAGGAAAACTGCTTAGGCATTTGAATCATAATGGAAGGCCCCAACAACAAAAACCTTAAGTATTAAATTTTTGAGCCACAAACAATCCAGCCAAATATAAAGCCTTGTTGGTAGCACTATGCATTGTCAAAGAGGTAAGAACCCCCTAACGTTACTATATATTCTAACTCATAGTTGGTGGTAAATCAATGTTAGGGAAATTTTCAAATTTGAGACTCAAATTTAAGGAGGTACGAAACAAAAATTCAGTAGCTCTTAGTAGAGATCCAATCCAATTTAGGTGAGGGCAGTATCGTGCAAGTACCTAGATATGAGAATGGCAAAACAGATGCCCTTACCAAAATGGCTGTACTAGGAGAACAACTCCTTTCCTAGCCGATTCATTTGGAGGAAATAAATCAACCACTGATCGATTAGGAGGAAGCTCTCCCAATTGATATAGGCTCGATTTGGATGTCTTTAATCTTCAACTACCTGGAGCTTGGATTCTTATATGATGACCCATTAGAAGCAAAAAAGATAGTGCAGAAGTTGTTAAGATATTGTGTCCTCAACAAATGGCTTTACAGAAAGTCTTTCTTGTAACCATGGTTAAAGTGCATTTCGCCTGAAGAAGGAATCATAATCCTGATTGACATCCATGAAGATCTATGCAGAAGTCATGAGGGAGCTTGAACAATCGCTAAAAAAGCATTCTGGCAAGGATATTTTTGACCCTCAATAGTTGACGAAACTAAAAACTTGGTCTAATGATGCAGAAAATGTCAGGAGCACGATTTCATTCCCTAAACTCTAATAGAAAAATTATTAGCAATCAAAAGCCCTTGGCCATTTTATCAGTGGAGAATTGATGCACTAGGACCATTTCCTAAAGCTTTGGGATCACAGCAATATGTTATTGTGGCTATCAATCACTTCACCAATTGACTCAAAGCTGAAGCAACACACCTCATTATAGCCAACAAAGCAATATCTTTTGTCAAACAAAATATCTTTTATCGTAGTGGCATTCCCAAGATCATCATCACTAATAATGGAACTAAGTTTGAAGGACATAAGTTTAGAGAATTTTGTTCAAAGTGGGGTATCGACCTCAGATTCATTTCAACATATCACCCATAAACCAATGGTATGATAGAGGTAACTAACCAAACTATCTTGAACGATTTAAAAAGAAAATTGGACAAGGTGAAGGGTATATGGCCAGAAGAGTTCCCAAACATGTTATGGACTTTCTAAATGACTCCCAGATCAACAACAAAAGCAACCCCTTTTTCCTTGGCTTATGGCTCTGAGGTAGTAATCCTGGTCAAATCAGAATTTTAAGCTCCCAAATAAAAATGAGGAGATAGCAACCAATAAAGAAGATCTTCATTTCAACGTATATCAAGTTAAGAATTTAAGGGAACAAGCTTTAATAAAGACAATCGAATACCGACAAAGATGGCAAGTATGTACAACCAGAAGGTGAGATACTGATCCTTTATAGTAAGCAATCTCATAATGAAAAGGTTGGATATCTTAGGAGGTGTAACGAAAGTAGGCAAGCGAGGAAGTAATTGGGAAGGTACATATGTGGTCTCAAAAGTCATACATCTTGCCGCTTATAAAATTACTTACCCAAGTGGTAGTGAGTTATATAGGCTTGGAATATTTGTAATTTAAAGAAATATTATCAATAAAGAATATTCAAAAACTGGCTAATCCGATGACCTTATCCGAGGCATGAAGATCTCTTCCGAGGCACTAAAACCTCATTTGAGGCACTAAGACAACATTTGAGGAACTAAAGACCTCATCTGAGGTATAAAAACCTCATCCGAGGCACTAAAACCTCATCCAAGACACTAAAGACCTTATCCGAAGCACAAAAACCCCATCCGAGGCACTAAGACCTCATTTGAGGTATAAAGACCTCTTCCAAGGCACTAAGACCTCATTCGAGGCACCAAGATAATATTTGAGGCATTAAAGACCTCATCTTAGGCACTAAAATTTCATCCGAGGCTCAAAGACCTCATCTGAGGCACTAAGACCCCATCTAAGGCACTAAAGACCTTATTCGAGGCACAAAAACCTAATCCAAGGCACTAAGACCTTATTTGAGGCACTAAAGACCGCATCCGAGGCACTAAAGACCACATCCGAGGCATAAAGACCTCATTCGAGGCTTAAAGACCTCATCCGAGGCATTAAAACCTCATTCGAGGCATTAAAAACCTCATTTGAGGCACAAAGACCTCATTCGAGGCACAAAGACCTCATCCAAGACACTAAAACCCCATATAAGAAGAAGGTTAATCATAATTAAAGGTTTCATATTGAAATTAAAGGTTCAAAGTCTAGGGGAGGTTAATCATACTTGGATTGAGTAGGGACTATTCTGGTTTGATTTTGTTCTAATTCAAGGGTTAATCATAATTAGATTGAGTAGGGACTATTCTTGTGACACCCCTTACCCGACTACAGTGTAGCCGAGCAAGTTATGCCACTCAGTGTGCCGAGCACTCTATTTTATCTTAATTCATTTTTATTCTTCCTTTTGAATATAACTTGTGAAATATAATTTATTTAAGCCATTTATCGAAATTATAATTTATTTAAGGTTCCGAAAATTTTAAAGAAAATCCGGCGGAGTACCGGCTAAAAATGGAGAAAACAGTTCTTCGGAACCTGTGAAAAACACTTCCAATATTCATATAGTCGTATTCAATTACTCTCAAACTCCAATAATCATCATCTCAACATTTGTCAACCATTCATTTCTCAATTTCAATTCTCAATCATTCATCTCATTTGATAGTCATGTAACAATCACAGATCAATATTCACTTTTCCATTTACAAACACAAATTTGCATTATTTACATGAAAATCAAATTACATTTCATAAGTTCATTTACACATGAGAAAATAAGATCAATTACAAAATACCAAAATGACACCTAGTGTCCTACCAATGCACTGTAGCCTGTGAGGTGACACGGACACTATGCAGAACTGCAGGATGGACTTGCCCAATCTGTGGTCTACTAGCTCGATCAAGATCTTCGCACCTCACGCTGCAAAAGCGACGCGCTAAGCATAAAGCTTAGTGGTGCAAATAATAAAATAGAAAGAAATAATATGCAAATAAAAATCATAATTTCTTAGCCATTGTGTTCATAAGAACTGAATAATTACCAACTTAATGTTTAGTCGAGGGCTAATTACGTTTTATGATATTAACTTCTTCATGCATTTTGTTTATTTATTTTCTTCATGATCTTGAGTTTCTTTGTATTCTATCGTAATCATTTCTGATATTTAATTTTCGTATTTTCTTTAACAATCAGTTCAATTACAGTTATACTTTTCCATGCCCAAGTAACCTATACTGGACGACTGGACTGGATAACGGGTCGTTGGCATTGGACACCGCGGTGCCTCGGGCCGTCATACCATGGGACGCAGAACGTCTACCACGTATGCAGTCAGTATGGCTAAAAAGCCATGATATCACATAATCGGCATAAAAGCCATGAAAACGGGCATAAAAGCCATGAATACGGGCATAAAGCCATGAATACGGGCATAAAGCCATGAATACAGGCATAAAGCCTTTCCTTTCGCAGTACTGCTAAAACAATACCCTATTGGCATGCCAAACTATCCAAACCAATCACATTAGGCCTACTAGGGCATTTTGCATACTTAAGTTTCACAATTTTTGGATTTCAAGTTTTCATGTCACTATTCATTTCATTAGTCAATTAAAATGTTGACTTTTGCATAAACAATAGGTACATTGGTTTTAACACTCCCAATGTACCCCATTTTGCATTTAAAACTTGTTAGTTTTAGTCACTTTCTCAAAGCTTAGGTCATTTTGGCAAAATTGCCAATTTTTTGGTTTTGGTGTCACTATTCACCTCATTGGTCAACAAAAATGTTGACTTTTGGATAGAAAATAGGTGTATTGGTCTTAACACCTCAAACATACCACATTTTGTATTTCAAACTTGTTGGTATTGGTTGCCAATACCATTTTTAAGCTTAATGCTAATTGAGCAAAATTTTCGGTTTTCATGCTTCATCTTTACTGTTCCATTTGTTATTTTTACAGTGGGAATTTGAGGAAATGGTAAACATGAAAGTTGTTCCTTATTTTGTCTAGTTGAATTTCCTTTTTTGAATCACTCCATTTGGAGTTTTGTAGCTCAAGTTATGGCCAAAATAAGTTTACTGTTCACGTGCACTGTTCATGCTGAGATTTTGGGTCTGGCAGATTTTTGGTCCAACTTTGGTCAGTAATTTGATCAAGTTAAGTTCATAATTTGGTCTAACTTTCTTCATATGAAATGTTCTACTATGCCTTAGGTTTCCATCGGTTCAAGAATCGCCTAAATCCGAGTTTTCTAGAGAGAGTTATAGTCCTCCAAACATTGCTGCTCAAATGAAAATCTGCAGAGTTGCAGGTTTGAACAGTAACTGTGACTGCCATTTGGGTTAGGTTCTGGTCATAATTTGGGGTAGGTTTCTTCATGGAAGTTGTTTGTCTATGTCTTAACTTATTGCTGTAAAAATTTCAGGTCAATTGACCAAATCTACAGTGAGTTATGGCCAAATGAACAGTTACTGTTCATTTGGTCATTTCTGCAGGTGCTGTTGCAGGGGATCCGGATTGGGGCCAAGTTTTGGTCCTCTTGCTTTGGTCTTTTGGGCATGGTTTCTTCAGCAAAAATGTGTCATTATAAGCCTAGTTTCATGTCCAATTGGCCAAACACCAATTGGACCAACACAGCCCAAGTTATGGCTGTGTAATTGGACTGAATTTTCAGTCCCTCTGCTGCTGTCCTAGGGCAGCCTATATCTTCACTTTGCAATTTTATTTTTCAGTCCAAATTGTGCTTAACTTACCTAAAATGGTCACTAATTGACCATTAAAATGTTCCCTAACAATTTCCTAAGTCAAGTCAATCTTTCACTTCTCAAAACCCTAATTTCTCATTGCAATTCACCCATACACCTTAGTTACATACTTCCATTCATTATATATGTGTTTATACACTTTAAACATAAGCTCTAATTCATTCTAAGTCCATCAACAACACTCAATCCTATTCCTTCCTTAGGGTAGCTGAAATCCATGGTATGTATACACATGAATTTAGTCCATTTAACTTACAATTTCATACTAAATTCAAGTCCTTAACATGGAAATAAAGGAATATTAGCATAAGTAAGCACTAACCTCTTTAATGGCAGAATTTTCCCAAGTTAAATCTTCATTTTCTTTCCTCTTCTTGGCTGCCAATCACTTCCCAAGAGGTAGAGACAAGTTTTTAGTGAAGGGACTTAGGGTTTAGTAGTGGAAATTCATGGGAAATGGGAGTAATGAAAGAAATTTCTATGGAGGGCTATGGAGAAGAGAAAAACGTCTTGAGGAAGAAGAAGAAGAGCAGCAGAATTTTTTTTGGTCTTCTTGGTCTCTTTCATTAGTTAATTAGATGGTTGTTTATATGTGATTGGTGGGAGCTTTAAAATGACATCATCATATGTCATAAATGGGCATTTTTCTCATTTTCTATTCTTTTCTTCTCTACTTATTTTCAATTTAATTTCTAGTAATATTTATTCATATTTTATATCATATTAATTATTTACTCAACTGGACAAGTCGGCCAAAAATCACCTCTGAAGGCGAAATGACCAAAATGCCCTCCGTTTGGCTTAACGGGTCAAAATTGTCTGTACCGATTGAAAAATTTTTCTAGGTATTTTCTTGGCATTCTAATGCCATGGGAACCTCAATAACCCTTCTCTGGAGTCCCAAAAATTATTTTATAATTTTTCCCCCGGGTCTAGGGCTCCTCGTTGCGAGAACCGCAACTTCCCTCTGGTTACCCATCGCTAGGGCACCAGCTCGTTTAACTTGGTTGTATTTTATTTCTAAAATTTTTACTAAATTTTTCTTATTAATATTTGAGTTAATTATGGTTCCTGACTTTAGTTTAAATATTTTTCGGGACGTTCTAGCTGTCCGGACCGACACCGATCACCGGAATAGTAGACTGTACGGAGTTGCTACGGGGAGGGTGTGCAGCTCAATTGGTAAGAGGCGAAGCAAACCCGTGAGGTGATAAGGGTTCGAATCCTAGCTCTGCAGGGCGAAGGGATTGAACTCCACTAGAGCGGACAGTACCTTGTGAGTCGCACCGCCGGCCTCTAGGGGGGTACGCCGGCAAGATGGCCACCCAGAGAGGGGCTTGAGCTGGGGCCCGCTAAGTCGGGATGTGACAATTCTGGTTTGATTTTGTTCTAATTCAAGGACAATTTCAATTTCGAATTATGATGGTTTTAATTTTTGATTGGTTCACAGTTTGATTCGATTTCAAATTAAGCTGCAAAATTATTAACTTCTAAAATTTTTAAACTAAAATGATTTGGGTTATAATTTGGCTAAAAATATGAGAATAAACTTGTATTAAATAATATTTTTGTTATTAAAAATTGTGAATTATTAAGTGAAAATAATTTTAAAAATATTATAAAACAAAAAATAAATAAAATTATACAAATATATAATAATGAATTTTATTCATTCTAAAATTTAATGCATTACTTGATATATGATTGATTGGACATAATTAAAAAATACATTAAAAAAATAAAAATAGAAATCAATAAGCTTTAATTCAATAGTATTAGAGTTGTCTCCAGGGCTGTGAGGTCTCAAATTCAAATACCAGTTGGAGCCAATTATACCTGTAGACACCACATTTTGGGCCGATCTTTAATCACAACTCGCATTTCAGCCGATCTCCTTTGTAGGCGTTTTACCTGATCTTTACCACTTACTTGACCTCAAGTCATTTTCTTCAAACCCACAATAATTTGTTCGCAGATGAATAATAAATCCAAAGTCTATCTGATCTCATGAATAAATTGAGCATTTTCTGATCCCCTAGCCCCAAATTTTAGGTAATTCCATGCAGTTTCAGGATCAGATCTTGCTCGCATTGTTCAAATATCTAACCAAGTTAATATCTTATCTGATCTCTAAGTGATCCTGAACCTAGCAAAATTAGACAGAGACCTGGTCTCAAATCATGTATTTTCAAAGGTTTCCTATTCTCATCTTTGCACTTAATGTTTACTGAGCTCTTTAAGCAGTAATGTTCGATAAACGATCTTAAGATTTGTGATTGGACTTATCCAATTAATTAGGAATTGAATTAATGCTCATTCACTTTTAGTTTGGTATTTTTCTGATCTCATCAAGAACCGATCAATAAAGAAATCGAAATTCATTCTAGAGGAAAATTATACAAGTTATTCAGTGGGAGGGTCTTCCCCAACCTACTCTTCAGCTACATTTTCAACATCGTCTCCCTCCCCTCTTTCAAGCTCTCCCCCACTCCCATCTTCAATTTCTGGGGTGAGCTTCTCCATCCGGGAGAAGTCTTCTTCAGGATAGCACTTCATAAGTTTGGCCAAAAGATCACTATGGGCATTCACATAGGCACATGCCTCTCTCGCCAAGGCCTCTTCCTCCTTCACTTTGATTTCTTCAGTAAATTGAGCGAGATCGACAGCTCGGCAGGCTCGAGCGTCTTCAAGTTCCCACTCCAGTTCGGCTATCCTTTCTTCGTAAGACTTTGCCCGATCTTTTAACTTAACAATATGATCATTGGCAGCTGAGAGTTGGGCTTTGGCGATTGCTGCGTCCTGAACCGCTTTCATGATCTCCTGTCCTAAGAGATGAGCCTTCTCTCTGATCACATGTTGGTTTGCAATAGCCTCCAAACACAAGCTCATTGTCTGAGTTAAGAGATTGTCAATGCTATCCTGAGCCATCCTATTCTTATCTTTTTGAAAAAAGATGGCAGCTCCCAGGACCTTAGCCAGATCAGGATTGCCCCAAACTTAGTAATTCCTTTCCAGAGATTGAAGGAGGACCTAATTACCTTGGGAGAGCATCCTAATGGCTGGTCCAGAAGACCCCCTTCCTGCACTTGAAGAGACCGGAGGAGTTGGAGAAGTGATGACCTCTACCTCCGAGGTTGGCTGCTCTGGAGGTCAAAATGGAGAGCTCAGTACTTCTACCAAGTCCTGTCTCAGTGTCTGGGCAGCAGCGGTAGCAACTTCTTTCATCTCTCGTACTTTCCGAGAAAGCTCCCTTTTTTGCTTACGGTTTTCCTTTGTAGTCTCGCCTCCCACCATACCAGCACAAAAAACAAGTTAGTGAGTTTGCTAAGATTAAGAGACTAAGGATATAGCTTATACCGATCCCGGGGCTAAGTTCAGAGAGTTGTAGCTCATAGTCCTCATGGGCAATCACTCGCATCATCCACCATTTTAGTTTGACCATAACCACATCCAAACATGAATATTTGTGAATGGTCGCTTGATTATTTAATTCCTTTACCATGGCATTCTTGTCTATATTTAGGGTGATCTTCTTCGATGCTTTAGGAACTAAATACTGCCAGCTACGTGGAATGCCTTCAAAGCCATTGGGATCCTTGCTCTTCAGTATGAAAAATTGAAGGGGAGATCAGTAAAGAGACCGCAATTTGGATTAGCTTGGAAAAACCAATATTCGTCATCTTTTCACCAAGCGAGCCTATGTAATTCAACAAAAACCTTCATGTGGGCTTAAGCTTTTTAGCCCGACAAAGACCTCTGAAGGCCACCAGGGTTTGCCAAGAGTTCGGATGCACCTGGGCTACATAGACATGGTGAAACTTCAGAACGGCTTTATAAAATCCATCTAGGGGAAATCAAAGCCCGGTGTTTAATTGCTCTTCATACACCATGATCAAGTAGGTTTCGTCAAAGAATGATCAGCTAGAAGATCGCCATGGCATCTAATAAGTTCAAAAGAGTCGATTGAAAGATTATACTCTTGGCTAATAGACTGGAGATTAGCCTCCCCGAGGATTGATGGCAGTTCGTCCATGGGTAGGTTCTCTTTCCTTGAAGTTAACACTTGTTTCGGTCCACTCGCTTGACCAGAGATCAGAATAATGGCTGTGACAAGTTGAGGTCGCCTACTTAGCTCGACCGTATCGCCTTCTTCCAAGGTCCATGAAAAGTGAACGGAAGAGGGGCTCGCAACTCCCTGACCTTCAATACTGCTCATTTTTGAAGAATAAAAATGAAACTGATCGAAAAAAGATTAAAACTCTTTCCGGAGTATAAATCAATGCCGAAAAACTTTAGAAAATAAGAGAGAGCGTCGAAATCGTTGAGGAAATCTGAAAATGGCATAAGTGGACAAATGGCTAACCCCTTCCTATTTATATCCACCTGAGCATTAAATGCTCACAAAGCGCTAAGTGACGCATCAGTTAGCGGGATCTGACCATTTTAATGACTCATCAAAAGAAAATTCCAGAAGTAGGAAAAGATCAGACGCGGGAAGAATGGATAAAGATTGGAATAAGAAGTCTCATATCAGTCAACCATAATGAGAGATCGGGTAGACCAAGGAATGACCTATAGTGATCGGAGGTGCTTGAGTAGTCGAATCGTTTCCAATAATGACCTTTAATTTATAAGTTTAACTCCTGACCATTGGATTGCAAGCAGTTAAAGCAGCTCAGTACATCCCAATTTACACCATTGATTATAATTGTAAGGACGAGTTTAAAACTCTTAGATTAAAAAGTGAATAACTAATTCGACACCTTTTGTTCCCAGCCCTTGGATCCATTTTGTAAGGTAGGATTTCTAATTGTTGGATGAAAAGATGAAAGGACAGAGATCCTGAACGAAATCCTAACCTTCAATTTTAATTCTTTTTAATTCTAAGACGTAGGATCGTATCCTTTTAGATCCAAACCCTTCATATCCTCCTATTAAAATCTTAACCCTCTATTTTTGAGCACCCATCTCCTATAAATACCTGCATACAATATTAAGGAGGAGGTGGTCATTATTAAGGAAAAACCCTGAATTTTTGCCGTAGCTTTATTGTCTTTCAATCAGAAACTCCCAAGGTTTTTAGAGACTTTAGAAATAAGTTTTCTAAAGGATCTCATTACTAAAGCTACAGGTCTTGCAATCCATATCCTTAACAACTGTGCACCATCTTGAAAACCCAAGCACAGCTAGTTAATAAGATCTCACTTTCCTCACCTTCGACACCTCAGAGTCACCTTACCGTCTCAGCTTTAGTAGCTCCAGATTCACAAGAACATCGGTATCGGCTCACCTATTATTTTAGCTCTTTACAGGTAAGTGTTTACCTTATCATTCTCAAAGTATCACTAGCCTATGTTCATAACATGAGTATTTTTAAGGTTCTTCATCACACTGAATCTTCAGAATAAGTTTACATCAAGTTTGACTTTTCTCACAAATATAACCTCTGTTTTTATTGTGACGTTCTCAAGTTTTACTTTTATTGTTACTTTATTCTCAATTTTCTTCATTTTATTTTGTATGAGAAATGACAGTTCGAGTCATTGATATTCCGTAAGTACCGTAAGGAGTGCGGATGGAAGTGACTATATGGAGATTCCCGATCTGAACAAAAGAAAATAATTGGGAAAAGTTTGAACAAATTGAGAGGTTGGCTACTTAGACTAGCTCAGAAAAGTAAAGAATGAGATCGGGAATTGAGATTAGCTCAGTAGGGCAAACTAAGAAATCAAAAAGATTTCAGATAATGAGCCGAGATGAGTTCAGACAATAAATCATGAGATCGGAAAATAAGTAAGTTCGAATAACAGGAAGAGCGAGAAGTGATGCACACTATGCCTTTGTTCTAGTTTTGAAGTAGGTTTGAAAAGAGTTCTGTTCCACGTCCTAGACCTTTAGAATTCCCCTTTAACAAATCAAGGGGACCGGGAGAGAGTCCTTTCCTGGAACTCCTGTAATTTAACCTTTTATAAAGTGTCTGATACTATATTAGATAGATTGGGAGAGAGTCCTTTCCTGAATTCTCTTGGCCAAAGTTCTAATAAAAATATTTTAAGAGATCGGGAGAGAGTCCTTTCCTGAATTCTCTTAGCCAAAGTTCTAATAAAAATGTTTTAAGAGATCAGGAGAGAGTCCTTTCCTAAATTCTCTTAGCTAAAGTTCTAATAAAACTGTTTTAAGAGATCAGGAGAAAGTGCTTTCCTGAATTCTCTTGGCCAAAGTTCTAACGTTTTGTATAAATTAGGGGAGATTAAGAGAGTGTCCTTTCCTTTCTAGCCCGGATAGTTTTATTATAAAATTTATCACATATTCTAAACAATGGGTTTGCACGAGAGTCCTTCCAAAGAATCCCAAATCTTATATTGAGGCCTGATGGAGAGTCCTCCTTAAGGCCCTCATATTTATATTATTAGGGTAGAGTTCTTCCTTCAGTTTGGCTTAATTAAAAAAAATATCGTAATTCCAAAAATATTAAATTATTTTAAGATGAAATGATATGGGCAAAGGTTTCACTAGTAATTATGCCGATGATGGGACTTTCCTCTATTAACTGAGAGTCCTCATTAATAAAGGGAATTCTCTAGGTTTTAATTAACCCATCCCTTTTAAATTAGAGTCCTAATTAAAAGGAATGAAAATCTATACCTATATTGATTCTCAAAGTATCCATTACACACACTGCATGCTCAGTTATTTGAATGCCAATGATGAGGTATGTAACACCCTCACTGTAACAATTTCATACATTCTACTGTTTCGGTGACCGGTATCGGTTCGGACAGCTAGAACGTCTGGAAAAAATATTTAAACTAAAGTGAGGAACCATAATTAACTCAAATATTAACAAGAAAAATGTAGGAAAAATTTTAGAAATAAAATAAAATCAAGTTAAATGAGCCGGTGCCCTAGCGATGGGTAACCCCGTGGGAAGTTACGATCTTCGAAGCTAGAAGCCCTAAACCCGGGAGAAAATTCATCAAATAATTTTTGGGACTCCAGAGAAGAGTCATTGAGGTTTTTATGGCATTAGAATACTAAGAAAATGCTTAAATTTTTTTTGTTTTCAATCGGTACAGACAATTTTGGTCTGTTAAGCCAAACGGAGGGCATTTTGGACATTTCACCTTCAGAGGTGATTTTTGACCGACTTGTCTAGTTAAATAAATAATTATTATGACCTAAAATATGAATAAATATTGTTAAAAATTGAATTGAAAATGAGTAGCAAAGAAAAAAAAAGAAAATGAATTAAAATTGCAATTTTGACCTTATGCTTATGTCACTAAACACTCTCACCCAATCACATTGTGACACATGTCTTTAAACCACTTAAAATGAGCATAATGGCCAAAAAAATTGAAGAAACAATATGCTTCTTCTTCACAAATGAACCAGCTCCCTCTCTTCTACCATTGAAGCTTCACCCAAGTTTCTAAACCTCTATCAAAACTACCTCAAAACCTCATCTTCCCTTCACAAAAATTTGTCTCTACCACTAGAGCTAGACTTGGGCAGCCATTAGAAGAGGAGAAAGTGGAAGAAAGTGAGGTGTGAATAATCTTAGAAAATCACCAAAGAGGTTAGTGCCATATTCTTTGCTTTTAGATCTTTCTAAACATGAATTTAAGCTAAGTTAAGTTGAGAATTTGATAAAAATTGAATTAATAAGGCATGATTATATTCCATGAAATTTTGGTAGCCTTGACATGAGTTAGGGTTAGGAGAATTCTTTGATTTAAAGTGGCATATTAGCTGTCCCTAGTATAAATTATATGATTGGTATGGCAAATTAGGGGTAAGATGTATGAATTGGAGGCTTGGTCAATTAGGGTTAAGGTTTTGAAATTTAATTTTAGTGGTGGATGAAAATGGACATAAACTAAAGTTGTAATGGTTAATTAGTGACCATTTGGCTATGTTTGATTAGGAAATGAAGTGATTTGTGCCATGGGAATTGAAGTTAGGTATGCTGCCCTTGAGTGCCCTGTAGGTCTAGATGTGAGTCCATCATGCTTGGGCAGCTATAAATGGAATTGTAGAGGTTCAATTGGTGCAAGGCCAATTGGACATGAAACTAGACACATAATGGCACAACTTTGGTGAAGAAACCCTGCCCAGAAAACCAAAGCAAGTTGACTTAAAAATTGCCCTAATCCGGGTGACTTGCATTCTGCCTGGGCAAAATGACCAAATGAAGAGTGTTTATTCATTTGGTCATAACTCAGTGTATAAAGGTCCAATTGATCTGAAATTTTACCATCAGAAATCTAAGACATATATCTACAACTTTCATGAAGAACACAAATCCAAATTCTGACCATAACCTAGTCAAATTGCCAACCAAACTTAGGTTACCAAATCTGGTAGAACCAATTTTGCCCAGAATTTTGGATTCTGTCCAATCCTGCCATTTATGGTGTTTAGGCCATAACTTGAGCTACAAAACTCCAAATGGAGTGATTCAAAAAAGGAAATATAACTAGACACAATAAGAAACAACTTTCATGAAGACAAATTTATCAAATTCCTACTATACAAATGATCAATGGAACAATAAACATGAGGCTTGAAATCTGAAAATTGTGAATAACTAACACTAAACTTTGAAATGGAATTGGCAACTAATGCCAACAACTTTAGAATGCAAAATGTGGTATGTTGATGATATTTGAACCAATATACCTATTATCTATGAAAAAGTCAATATTTTAGTTGACTAATGAAATGAATAGTAACTTTACATATAAAGTACAAATATTCAAGAAATGACTTTGTAATATGCCCTAGTAGGCCTAATATGATTGGTTTAGATAGGTTGGCATGCCAATAGGGTTCTGATAGCAGTACTGCGTATGATGTATGGCTTCATTGCCATTCTGTGATGTGATAGCCTATAGCTATACTGATTATGATGTTTTACTTGGCTTTATGCCTTATTGCTTTTATGGCTTATTAGCCATTCTGTTTGCACACCGGGAGACACATTGTGACCGATGGTGTGACGGCCCGAGGTACCTGGTACTCAGTACTAGTTTACCCGTTTATCCAGTCTGGTCAACTTGTATAGGTTACTTGGGCATGGAAAAGTATAACTGTAATTGAACTGATTATTAAAGAAAATATGAAAATTAAATATTAAGAATGATTATAATAAAATACAAAGAAGCTCAAAATCCATGAAGAAGTTAATATCATAAAATGTAATTACCCTCGACTAAATAATAAGTTAGTAATTATTCATTTCTTATGAACACAATAACTAGGAAATTATTACTTTTATTTGCATATTATATTTTCTTGTATTATTGGCACCACTAAGCTTTATGCTTAGCGCGTTGCTTTTATAACGCGTAGGTACTAAAGATTTGGACAGAGGGCCCAGTAGACCACAGATTGGGTAAGGTCGTTCACAGTTCTGCATAGTATCTGTGTCACCTCATAAGCTACAGTGCATTAGTAGGACACTAGGTCCCATTTTGTATTTTGTGATTTTTGTAAGTTTTGTAATTAAACTTTTATTTTATCATGTATATTTGAAACCTATGTAATATAATTTTATATTAATGTAAGTATTTGTAACTTTGTGTTTATAAATAACATATGAGAATTTATTTATAATTTAAGCCTAATGATGATATGAAATGAATGAATGACAAATGGAGGAATTGTTAAGAAATTATTGTAAATTGATGTGATACAAATGGAGTTTGAGAATGATTGGAAATTATTGGAAGTGTTTTTCACAGGTTTCGAAGAACTGTTTTCTCCAGTTTTAGCCGGCACTCTGTCGGATTTTCTATAAAATTTTCGGAGCCTCAAATTAATTTATAATTTCAATAAATGATCTAAATGAGATCAATTTCATAAATTTCACTTAATAACTATAATAAGTAAATTAAGAACTGATAAATATCAATGAGATAAATTATGGTATTTCGGTACACTATGTGGCATATCTTGCTCGACTATACTGTAGACGAGTAAGGGGTGTCACAAGGTACATAATGTGTAAGCCGAGAGTCTTCCTCACTCGTTATGAATCTTTAGGGACCAAATAACACCTCTTTAGAATTAGAGTCATAATTCGACGAGGGAGGAACTTAGCAAATACATAACAAATTAAAAAAACACAATATCAATTCACTGTAGGGTCATCCCATATACTGGTGTTCTTGGGTAATCCAAAATAGTGAAATATCAGATGTCCCTTTCATCAATAATAGGGACCAACATCATAATACAAACCCCAAAATTATTGATCTTAAATTATAAAGAGCACATCGTTAAATCTGCATGCTCTCATTGAGAGATGAGGTGGAGTGTCTAACACCTTCCCCACACATACATGGACCCCGAGCTTAGAATCTTTGTTTTAAAAGTGGTTTTATAAATTTTTATTTCTACAAAAGTTTTTTTTTTTAATTTCTCTCAAAATTAAAGTGGCAACTCCTCACTTTTTTCACTTCAGTGAGAATCATCCAGCGATCACAAAACCCTTGCGACAGCTTGGCAACTCCATTGGAAAAATCCCAAAATAATCCCGGTTTAGGGGTCCAAGAGCAGATTTAATCCTGTGCTCTTATAAATTAAAATCGATATTTATGGGGCTTAACTTATGAAATCAAAAATCTTAATATTTTAATTATCACTATTCTTTCTAATCGTTTTGTTTGTTTTGATTATTTGATGTATTGCAGTAATCCTCGTTTAAATTCCCCTGAATAAGGAAGAGGTAAAGATGTCCCTTCACACACTGGACACTTACATAATGCCCTCACACATTTTAGCCCTATACCCGGGCTTTTTCTCACCCTTTAAGAAGTAGGAGGAGGTCATGTAGCGGTAGCCATGGGTTTTACCCTATTAGTATCCGTGAAGGCTTCTACTCAAATTGGAACTCATTCCGCTTATTGTGATACCCGTGGATTTTTCCCATTAATATCATAATGATGGAATGAGGCTCTACTATTTATAGTAGGGATAATTTGGGGACCTTTGAACTTTAGGAAGTTAGAACTCAAGCCAAAACTATCACATTAGTCAAAGACCATAGTATGCCACTCTTAGGAGTAGAACCTACCAATTAGTTAGTACTTGCTCAGTGTTACCACTTCCCTGTTTTAGGACAAAAGGGACATAATTATTCTTGCTCCACTCTTTCTTTCACCTTTTTGGTTTTCCTTTCATAATGTGAAGGTAATTTTGATTTATGCTGTTAAGATAATATGCACGCCTTCCTACTTTGATAGGTGTACAAATATTATCGCCCTAGCAGTATAATTCAAAATTACCTGAATCTATTTTGCTGACTTATTTTCTTTATAAGTATTATAAATTGGTATCTGCAGAGGGTAAGGAAAACTTTAAAATGACATCTTCGAGTTAGTCAGCCGAAGAGGTTTCAAAACAGAAACATAATGCTCAATAAAGATCTAGATTAATCCATGACTCAAAATCTTTACAAACCGATGAAGTAGAAGTAGAAGCCCGTCTATTGCCTCCATTTGATCCTAGTAAAATTGAGATCAGAGTAGTCGGTCTTGATGATTTATTGAATAGTTGGAAATCATTGCCCAATCATGCCCAAGCAAAGTTTGAGGAAAAGTATGGGAAGATTGCCCCTTTGACACGGGTCAGAGCACAAACTCCTACACTAAAGGCTATGTTATCTACTTGGAATTCCAGTTATAGAGTATTCTCTTTCAATGATATTGATACGACACCCACGGTAGAGGAGTATCAGGTGCTACTGGAGATCCCTTATGTAGCTTAGAATCACATTTATCTCCATCTTGATCATAGACAGACATGGAAACAGTTCGCGCACATAAGGGGAGTCTCTGCAAAAGAAGAAAAAGTAAAAGAAATCATTAAGGAAAACTCACATGGGTGGCCTTGGACTTACATTAAGAAACATCTAGACCAACATATTCAAGGTAAGAAATGGGAAAAGGCTTTGTCAGCACTAGCTCTGGGAATTTATGGACTGGTCTTATTCCCCAGACCTTTGGGAGTTATAACTCATAACGTCACAGAATTGTTTTGGGTAGTAGAGAAACAGAATGTCAATCCAATACCTATTGTCCTCGCTGAAACCTTTTAACTCTGACATATTACCAATAACAGGGTAGGGGAGTCATTAAATATTGCTTCCAGTTCTGTATCTTTGGATCCTCAGCCGTGTCTGTCCACTGGAAACTAAGGGTTTAACCTGGTACTCCGATCAGCTTATCATTGAAAAGATGGCGAAGTTATCAATAAGTCAAAAGAACGAACAACAATGGCAAGAGCAGATTCTAAGCTTTAATAGTCACAGTTATTGCTGGAGGAAGTTGTGGACTACGGGCTAACCCATCTTGATCAGTACAGGAGATTATCATTTTGTACCTTTGGTAGGGCTAACTAGATGCACGAGTTACATCCCAGCCATGGTAATGAGGCAATTCGGTTCGACTCAATTCATTCCCAATATTGAAGGGTTCCATCGAACTCATTTCTATCATGAACATGGTAGATGAAGGAACGGAAGCGTGAAAAACACAAGATTATACCATTGAATTCAAAAAAATTTCGCCTAGGGTCACATGCACCATGCAAGATTTATTTTTATCTATTTGATTTCAATGATAAACAACATATTAAAACTCTTTTAATATGTTTTTGGATCTGTATTTGCCATTTAAGATTTTAAAATTAATCAGATTAATTTTAGAACCCTAGATTAAATCAAGAACAATTACACTAACCTCTTGATGTACTGTAGCGTGTCTGCGCCTTTGAGATTCATCTTCAGGACACCAAATGTTGTCCCTCTAGCTTGTCCACACCAAGAACACCTATGGCAGCCCTTGAAGAGCTTCTAAAGCCTTTTCTATTAATTAGAAATTCAAGTTCTGCCTTTTAAGAGATTAGAGATGTAAACAGGACACTAGAAACAATTTCTAGTGTTCTTAATTCAAGAGATTGATGGCTAATCTCTTTGAATTGATAAGAGATGAAGAAGAAGAGATAAAAACCCTCAAAGTGGCGTGACAAAGGAGTGTGGCTGCTGGTTGTGTTTTATTTTCTCATAACAACACTTAAATAGCTAGGTTAACACATTAAACCCTTGCCACATGTCACCCTTTGATTAGCTCTAGGTTTAAGTGACCCAATCACATTGTGCCAAGTGTCAAACCTATATTTAATCTTGATTTTAATCATCTTACATGATTAAAAAAACATTTGGCAAGCTTATGTGTTATTCCATGTGTCACCATCTCATGGTGCCACGTGTCACACTGCAAAATGACCAAAATGCCCCTGTGTCTTAATTTTGAGTTCTTAACCCAAAATAATTATTTTCTTCTTCTAATTAATTTATATCAAATATAAATTAATTAATTAATCTCTATTAATTAATTTCTCATCAATTAAATTCATATTTAAACACTTTAAATATAAATTTAATTTATACTTCACATCCAATAATCTAGATTTGGCTTCAAGTCATGCTAGGTGTGACACCCCTTACCCGACTACAGTGTAGCCGAGCAAGTTATGCCACTCAGTGTGCCGAGCACTCTATTTTACCTTAATTCATTTTTATTCTTCCTTTTGAATATAACTTGTGAAATATAATTTATTTAAGCCATTTATCGAAATTATAATTTATTTAAGGTTCCGAAAATTTTAAAGAAACTCCGGCAGAATACCGGCTAAAAATGGAGAAAACCGTTCTTCGGAACCTGTGAAAAACACTTCTAATAATCATATTCATCCATTCACAAACTCCCATATCAAAATCTCAATATTTTTCAACCATTCGTTTCTCAATCATTCATCTCATTTATTAATCATGTACAGGTCATAAATAGACATCCACTCTTCCATTCACAAATACAATTTTCATTATTTACATGAATATTGAAATTTATTACATAAGTTCAAATACATATGAGAAAATAGAAATTAGTTACAAAATATCAAAATGAAATCTAGTGTCCTACCAATGCACTGTAGCCTGTGAGGTGACACGGACACTATGCAGAACTGTGAACTGCCTTACCGAATCTGTGGTCTACTGGGCCCTCTGTCCAAATCTTCAGTACCTACGCGTTGCAAAAGTGACGCGCTAAGCATAAAGCTTAGTGGTGCCAATAATACAAGAAAATATAATATGCAAATAAAAATCATAATTTCTTAGCCATTGTGTTCACAAGAACTGAATAATTACTAACTTATTGTTTAGTCAAGGGCTAATAATGTTTTATGATATTAACTTCTTCATGCATTTCGTTAATTATTTTCTTCATGATCTTGAGCTTCTTTGTATTTTCATAATCATTCCTGATACATAATTTTCATATTTTCTTTAATAATCAGTTCAATCACAGTTATACTTTTCCATGCCCAAGTAACCTATACTGGACGACTGGACTGGATAACAGGTCGTTGGCACTGGACACCGTGGTGCCTCGGGCCGTCATACCATGAGACGCAGAACGTCAACCATGTATGCAGTCAGTATGGCTAAAAAGCCATGATATCACATAATCGGGCATAAAAGCCATGAATTCGGGCATAAAAGCCATGAATACGGGCATAAAGCCATGAATACAGGCATAAAGCCTTTCGCAGTACTGCTAAAACAATACCCTATTGGCATGCCATACTATCCAAACCAATCTTATTAGGTATACTAGGGCATTTGATACTTTAAAATATTAATATATTGTGCTTTATGGCTTCATTATTTCATGATAAATTTCAATCATAATTCATACATTCATTTGATCATTTATATGATCACAATTCACATCAATTATCCTTTTATACCATTGTACTCAAAATACTTCTCCTCTTTACAATAATGAGAACTAATGTCTCATTCATACATTAATATGGTTTATTTATCCATTCATTATGTTATTCATATTGATCCCAATTCTAAACAATGGTTCACATGTACCATTGTATTCAAAACATTTTTCCTTTCTCATTTATACATTTAAGAGTCTACTTATGTAATTACAAATTTTATATTTCAAGTTGAGTTACTAATATTTTATGAATTCCATTTGTGATGGGCATATATGCCCTAACTATCTATTCACATCAATTAGGTGACTCATTTTTCATGTTTCAAGTAATCCATGAATATTTCATGGATTTCAAATTTATGGCCTAAATTTCTTTTTAACAATTTTGACTAGGATGCATAGTCCATATTTGTCATACAATTCTAAGCATTTAAGCTTAGAATTGGTTCTAGGTCTTCATCTTAATTCACTAATCATTTTGATTACTATTCACCATACTAGTCAACCAAAATGTTGACCTTTTTATACTTAATGGATATATTAATTCTAATTACACCAAGATCCCACATTTTGAGTTTTACATTTACTAGTATTAATTGCCAATTGCAATTTAAAGTCCCCTAGATGCATTTCTAATTTCAAATTTTGAATTTCAAGTTTTGGTGTCACTATTCACCTTATTGGTCAACAAAAATGTTGACTTTTGGATAGAAAATAGGTGTATTGGTTTTAACACCCCAAACATACCACATTTTGTATTTAAAACTTGTTGGAATTGATTGCCATTTCCATTTCTAACTTAAAACCAAGAGGGCAGAAAATTTCAGTTTTGGAGCCTAAGTTTACTGCTCCATTACACACTGTTACAGTGGAACTTTGAAGAAATGGCAAACATGAAAGTTGTTCCTTATTTTGTCTAGTTGAATTTCCTTTTTTGAATCACTCCAATTGGAGTTTTGTAGCTCCAGATATGGCCCAAAAACCCAAGCTGGCCGGATTGCCAATCTGCAGAAATTACCATATCTACAGTAACATGAACAGTGACTTCCACTGCCATTTGGGTTAGGTTCTGGCCATAATTTGGGGTAGGTTCCTTCATGAAAGTTGTTTGTATATGTCTTAACTTGTTTCTGTAAAAATTTCAGGTCAATTGACCATATCTACAGTGAGTTATGGCCAAATGAACAGTTACTATTCATTTGGTCATTCTGCGGGGGCTGTTTGCAGGGTATCCGGATTGGGGCCAACTTTTGGTCCTCTTGCTTTGGTCTTTTGGGCAGGGTTTCTTCAGCAAAAATGTGCCATTATAAGCCTAGTTTCATGTCCAATTGGCCAAACACCAATTGGACCAACATAGCCCAAGCTATGGCAGTCCAAGTGGACTGAAATTTCAGTCACCCTGCTGCACTCACAAGGCAGCATGCTCCTTCACTTTGCCATGCTACATTTCAGTCCAATTTATGGCCAACTTACCTAAAATGGTCACTAATTGACCATTAAAATGTTTTCTAACAATTTCCTAAGCCAAGTCAAATTTTCACTTCTCAAAACCCTAGTTTTCCCTTATGATTCACACATACACCTACTTAAGCACTTCCATTCATTATATATGTGTATATACACCTTAAACATAATCTCTAATTCATTCTAAGTCCATTAAAACCATCAAAAACACTCCATCATTGTTCCTTCCTTAGGGCTGCCGAAAATCATAGTAGGCATACACATAATTTTGGTTCATTTAAGTTACAAATTCATACTTGTTTCAAGTCTCTAGCATGGAAATAAAGAGTTTTGAGTATATATGTGCACTAACCTTGAATAGGGCAGATTTTTCCCAACTCAAACTTCACTTCCTTTCCTTTTCTTGGCTGCCAAACATTTCCCCAAGAGGTATGGACAAGTTTTGATGAAGGTGACTTAGGGTTTTATAGTGCAAATTCATGGGAAAATGGAAGTAATTAAAGAAAACTTCCATGGAGGGTTATGGAGGAGAGGATCACGTTTTGAAGAAGAAGATGGCTGCTTGTTTTTGGTCTTCCTTGGTCTTTATTTATCTCTTTTATTAATTAGTCAAATGGTTACTTAATTGTGATTGGTTATGGCTTTTAAATGACATCATCAAGATGTCATAAATTGCTTTTTATTTCATTTTCCTTTTCTTTTATCCACTACTCATTTCCAATTTCATTTTTAGTAATGTTTATTCATATTTTATATCATATTAATTATTTACTCAACTGGACAAGTCAGCCAAAAATCGTCTCTGAAGGCGAAATGACCAAAATGCCCTCCGTTTGGCTTAACGGGTCAAAATTGTCTGTACCGATTGTAAAATTTTTCTAAATATTTTCTTGGCATTCTAATGCCATAGGAACCTCAATGACCCTTCTCTGGAGTCCCAAAAATTATTTTATGAATTTTTTCCCGGGTCTAGGGCTCCTCGTTGCGAGAACCGCAACTTCCCTCTGGGTTACCCATCGCTTGGGCACCGGCTCGTGTGACTTAGTTGTATTTTATTTCTAAAATTTTTACAAAATTTTTCTTGTCAATATTTGAGTTATTTATGGTTTCTCGCTTTAGTTTAAATATTTTTTCGGACGTTCTAGCATCGACACTGGCCACCGAACGATGAGACTGCATTTGAGTTGCTACAGGGAGGGTGTTACACTAGGGACTTTGCAATTTAATTGCAAATCAAACCTATTTAATTAATCAATTAAACTCTTTAATTAATTAATTAAATCATATTTAAATAAGTGATAACTTGTGTATGTGTGTGACTTACTAGGCTCATCACTAATTGGCAATGAGACATGATATCAACTCTTAATATCATTACAACTCTTTCTTACCATAAATGATTTCTCTAAATCATTTTATGAACCTCATAGACCATGGTTAATACCTAGCATAGCATGCCATGGCCACCCAATTAGTAATAAGGTTTACCTTAAATGAACCTATAATCATATGTTACCATGCACTAGAATCTCTCTGTTACAAAATCCCAACTCAAGCTGGAGTCATGGTTTATGTCAAACTCCATTTGCTATGAATATTATGTTCTCTTTTAATTCCAGTTCTTGATTAAAAAGATTTTCTCATCAGAAACTCTTTTCTGAATAAATCTATCTGTCCTGGCTAGGAACTTGAAACATCAAGAATAATTAAATGAACATAGGATTTTATCTCTATTTACTTAGAGGAACAGATTCCATCTTGAACAACACCTACCTCCATATATAACTAGCAGGAGCCAACACATGCCCATATACCCATACATAGTACAAGTATGAAAGCAGTATCAAACTCAAACTACCTATATACAAGATAATTGTGCTATCTCAGTCTAAAGATTATATGCACGATATGATTTATGACAAAACATTGACAAGAGTAAACTCCATGTGCTTGTCATAAGTGTCACCGGTTCAAATTTACTTATCATTTATAAGTGCCTATCATGTTTGTCATATGGCATGAGACTCACCATTCCATCTTATTTATATCTCATATAAATAACTTGGGAACAAACATGAATACAATCTTTCTGGATAAGTCATGTCCTTATTATGAAGTATCCTCGATTGTGAACCTATTTATGATACTTTGTGCTAGAAATATTGTCACTCATATTCTTAACAACTTAAGAATAATATTTCTAACAAAATATCAATGGACCTTTTCTATTACACATAAATATATTATATAAATGTAAAAGTGGAAATGCCATTTATTAATAAAATATGTACAAGATACATACTAAATGATATGCTCTAGGGCATACTACTAACAATCTCCCACTAGCACTAGAGCCATTCATTACAATATCTTAGACCTATCTTCTCAAGATGTCGGTCTAATCGAGTCTGTGACATAGGCTTAGTGAATGGATCACCGGATTTTCACTAATGCTATTTTTCTGCATGGCTATATCGCTTTGCCCAACTATATGTCCGATAATGTGGTAGTGCCTTTCTATGTGTTTGATTTTGGGTGAGACCTTAGTTCCTTAGCTCAGTATGATCGCTCCATTGTTGTCACAAAGGTAATGGAACCGCTGACTCAATGGAAGGAACTATTGTAAGTTCTCACGAACTTTTAATCCAAACGACTTCCTTTGCAAAGATCCGATGCAAAGAATATACTCGACTCAGTAGTGGAATCTGCGATCGTGCTCGCTTGGAACTCTTCCAACCGATCGCACCTCCATTACAAATGAACACATATCCAGAGGTAGACTTTCTATCATCGATATCGATTGGAAATCGAATCGGTATAACCATCCAATTGCAAGTCTCCACCTCCATAAATCAAGAATAAATCCTTAGTTCTTCTCAAGTACTTAAGAATATTCTTGTGACTATCCATGTTCCAAACTGATTGGATTGATACCGCTAGTCAAACTAACAAAGATATGCGATATCCGGCCTAGTACACAACATTGCATACATTAAACTTCCAATAGCCGAAGCACATGGAATCCTGGCCATCTTATCTCTTTCTTTAGGTGTCTTTGGAGACATCTCTTTAGAAAGATGGATATCATGTCTCACTGGTAACAATCCTCTCTTGGAATCAAGCATGTTAAACCTCTTTAACACCTTTTCCAAGTATAGACTTTGGGATAAACCAATTATTCGTTTCGCTCTATCTCTATAGATGCGAATCCCAAGAATATAGGTTGCCTCCCCTAAGTCTTTCATGGAGAATGTATTTGACAACCATACCTTTATAGTCGTCAACATACCTGTGTCATTACCCATCAACAGTATGTCATCCACATATAAGATAAGGAAAGTGATAGCACTGTCACTAACCTTCTTATATACACATGGCTCATCCTCATTTTTGATAAAACCAAAGGATTTAATGGCTTCATCAAAACGGATGTTCCAACTCCTCGAAGCTTGTTTCAACCCATAAATGGATCGCTTTAGCTTGCATACCTTGGAACCATCTTGGGATTCAAATCCCCTAGGTTGTTCCATGAAAATGTTTTCTTCAATGTATCCATTGAGAAAAGCTGTTTTGACATCCATCTGCCAAATCTCATAATCATAGTATGCAGCTATTGCTAATAAAATCCTAATTGATTTAAGCACTCTGCATGTTCTCATGTTGCTTCTGTAACTCATTACTCATGGAAGCAAGCATGTAACACTTAGCTCTCACATCATGCTCCTTCCACTTGTCCAAAGTTTCATGTTCCTCTTGTGTGGCCTCTGGAGGTAAGGGACCAGGAACATTTGAATCTAGAACATATCCTATATGTTCAAGGTTCAGGACAAGTTTCAAATTTCTTAGCCAATCATACCGATTATGTCCTGTCAACATGTTGTGATCAAGTATGATCGCAAGGATATTGGATGGTTGTGGTAGTTTAGTGCTCATTTTTATCGGAAAATTAACTGTAGAAAATAACCAGATTAATTAGTAAATGTATCATGTAATTAACCAAAATGATTATGGTCTTTTAATCAAATTGGTCCTCCCACTAACTTAGCGAATCCTACACTTCCAGAGTAGAAAACGGAAATCCTAGTTGGATGGATTTCTAGTGGGTGATTGAATTCTTATAATTCTATTGATCATCCTCATGTACATCCATTATTGGAATTACAATAAACTATAAGTGAGCAACTCCTTGCCCATTACATATCATGTGAGGTTCAATCCTTTACCTAGCCCCTAATGCTCAAAATCTCAGGTACATCCATTATTGACTTATCTTGCATTAGTTAAGTTGATCCCATTGAGTCAGTAATTATGCAAATAATTTTAATGTCCTCAGGTACATCCAATATTGGCCACCAAACCATTTACATATTTACAACATCTCATGCTTAACAATTATTCTTAAGAAAATCTCTTAAATTAATTGCATCTCATGCAACTATTTAAAATTTCTTAAAATAATTGCCCCAATGGAGGGCTTATGTTATAATTACTTTAATTATAGCATTTCCAACTTAATCATTTGTTTGGAAGATTTTATAGCCATCCTTATTATTATTAAGGTCTCACTTTGCACATTATCCATTTAGCATGCATATATCATATAATTGCATACATTCCCATACATCTCATGCATTCATGGATAAGCAGTAAATATGGTATGATCATGGACTTTCTAAGGGATTCAATTCTGAGCCACCAAGAATTGAATCAGGGCATTCCTAGTTGCATTTCATTCATTCATTTTACAAGAGTTGCTGAAGGAGTACATAATCAACACTTGATATTGAATTCCTCCCACTGGTCACACCAATGCTCTTGACCTCCTTGAACTTCTTGTAATCCAATATTACATAGTAATCCTTAGCATACCAAGGCAAATTTACAAGAACTTAAATAAATGAAATTACAATCCAAAAATATTACAAACTTAATAATACATGCCCAAAATAAATTAAAATAAATTAATTAATTTACAATCCCAAAGAAACATAAAAGAAATAAATCCAATCACATTGGTCTTTTATAGTCCATGATCATCCATCATGCATATCACTATTTAACAATTAAATAAAACATACATACTTAAATTAAATTGAATATCTCATATTCAACTTAAAAATCCAGATTTGAATATGATTCAAATAAATTTAAAAATTTAGATTTGAATATGATTCAAACAAATTTAAAAATTCAGATTTGAATCACATTCAAACAACTTCAAAAATTCAGATTTGAACCACATTCAAACATTTTTTTAAAAAAATCAGATTTGAATCACATTCAAATATTTTTTTAAAAATCAGATCTGAATTTTATTGAATCAATTTTAAAAAATCAGATTTAAATATGATTCAAACAACTTTAAAAATTCAGATTTGAATCACATTCAAACAACTTTTAAAATTCAGATTTGAATCACATTCAAACAATTTTTAAGACTCTTATTTGAATCATAATTTAATTGTGTGATTAAAACTACTAATTAAACACTTTAATTAGTCAAAGAATAGGCCTTAGATCATACAACAATTGCAGAATTAAAAGCCAAACCTTGAACCACCCATGGAACCAATGTTGCCGCCACCAATGGTGGCTTCACCATTTGTGCCGCCACACCTCTTGATCCAACCAGCAATGAATCAATCATCTCATGATCAAATCACACAATTAAATCATATAATCAACAATCTAAATGGAAAATATAGTGGCTCTGATACCAATTGAAGGAACGGAAGTGTGAAAAACACAAGATTATACCATTGAATTCAAAAAAATTTCGCCTAGGGTCACATGCACTATGCAAGATTTATTTTTATCTATTTGATTTCAATGATAAACAACATATTAAAACTCTTTTAATATGTTTTTGGATCTGTATTTGCCATTTAAGATTTTAAAATTGATCAGATTAATTTTAGAACCCTAGATTAAATCAAGAACGATTACACTAACCTCTTGATGTACTGCAGCATGTCTGCGCCTTTGAGATTCGTCTTCAGGACACCAAATGTTGTCCCTCTAGATTGTCCACACCAAGAACACCTATGGCAGCCCTTGAAGAGCTTCTAAAGCCTTTTCTATTAATTAGAAATTCAAGTTCTGCCTTTTAAGAGATTAGAGATGTAAACAGGACACTAGAAACAATTTCTAGTGTTCTTAATTCAAGAGATTGGTGGCTAATCTCTTTGAATTGATAAGAGATGAAGAAGAAGAGATAAAAACCCTCAAAGTGGCGTGACAAAGGAGTGTGGCTGCTGGTTGTGTTTTATTTTCTCATAACAATACTTAAATAGCTAGGTTAACACATTAAACCCTTGCCACATGTCACCCTTTGATTAGCTCTAGGTTTAAGTGACCAATCACATTGCGCCAAGTGTCAAACCTATATTTAATCTTGATTTTAATCATCTTACATGATTAAAAAAACATTTGGCAAGCTTATGTGTTATGCCATGTGTCACCATCTCATGGTGCCACGTGTCACACTGCAAAATGACCAAAATGCCCCTGTGTCTTAATTTTGAGTTCTTAACCCAAAATAATTATTTTCTTCTTCTAATTAATTTATATCAAATATAAATTAATTAATTAATATCTATTAATTAATTTCTCATCAATTAAATTCATATTTAAACACTTTAAATATAAATTTAATTTATACTTCACATCCAATAATCTAGATTTGGCTTCAAGTCATGCTAGGGACTTTGTAATTTAATTGCAAACCAAACCTATTTAATTAATCAATTAAACTCTTTAATTAATTAATTAAATCATATTTAAATAGGTGATAACTTGTGTATGTGTGTGACTTACTAGGCTCATCACTAATTGGCAATGAGACATGATATCAACTCTTAATATCATTAGAACTCTTTCTTACCATAAATGATTTCTCTAAATCATTTTATGAACCTCATAGACCATGGTTAACACCTAGCATAGCATGCCATGGCCACCCAATTAGTAATAAGGTTTACCTTAAATGAACCTATAATCATATGTTACCATGCACTAGAATCTCTACATTACAAAATCCCAACTCAAGCCGAGTCATGGTTTATGTCAAACTCCATTTGCTATGAATATTATGTTCTCTTTTAATTCCAGTTCTTGATTAAAAGATTTTCTCATCGAAACTCTTTTACGAATAAATCTATCTGTCTCCGCCAGAACTTGAAACATCAAGAACAATTAAATGAACATAGGATTTTATCTCTATTTACTTAGAGGAACAGATTCCATCTTGATCAACACCTACCTCCATATATAACTAGCAGGAGCCAACACATGCCCATATACCCATACATAGTATAAGTATGAAAGCAGTATCAAACTCAAACGACCTATATACAAGATAACTGTGCTATCTCAGGTCTAAAGATTATATGCACTGATATGATTTATGACAAAACATTGATAAGAGTAAACTCCATGTGCTTGTCATAAGTGTCACTGGTTCGGCCTACTTATCATTTATAAGTGCCTATCATGTTTGTCATATGGCATGAGACTCACCATTCCATCTTATTTATATCTCATATAAATAACTTGGGAACAAACATGAATACAATCTTTCTGGATAAGTCATGTCCTTATTATGAAGTATCCTCGATTGTGAACCTATTTATGATACTTTGTGCTAGAAATATTGTCACTCATATTCTTAACAACTTAAGAATAATATTTCTAACAAAATATCAATGGACCTTTTCTATTACACATAAATATATTATATAAACAGAAAAGTGGAAATGCCATTTATTAATAAAATATGTACAAGATACATACTAAATGATATGCTCTAGGGCATACTAGTAACAGTAGAGAGGATGAACGGAAAACCTTGCGCAAATCCTGAGAAAAGGTAATCTTAATGGAATGGTCGCCTAAAGGGCCAAGTACAATAGAAGAGTATCTCCTATGGAAAAACATGAGGGGCAAGGGGTATCAAGTCTCCAAACTGATAGGGCTAAAAGGTAGCATGTCTCATCAAGATGTCTGCTTAGAAGAAGTTAGTACCGGATTGGTTAGTCCTCTCCAGAGTTTAACCACCGAGAACCAGCAATTGAGGGAACGCATGAAATAGTTAGAAGATCAATAGAAAATTCTGAAAAAGGAGGTAAAAAGGCTTAGAGAAGGAATAACGGTGGGAGAAGCAGAATATGATGGACAGAAAATCCAATGGGAAAAAGAAAAAGCCTAGCTTTAAAGCACGGTAAAAGAGGCAGGGATACAAAATGGCAAGTTATGGGAAAAATTAGAATATCATGAGATACTAGTGGAAGAATACAAATAAGATAATAAAAGGAAGAAGCTTGAGCTTAAAGATCAGGCACAACTAATCAATGACATCTTCAAGAAATGTGCCAAGGAAAGAAAAGAAAAGGAGAGACAGGCCACCCTCTATCAAGAACTATGAGGAAATGTTGACCAGTTAGAAAAGATGATAGCACAAGGGAAACAAGAGCTGCTGCCAGAATCCGAATATGCTTTGAAAACATTCAATCCTGAAAAAAAGGAAGCAAGATTATATGAGTACCTCAAAAGATTTCATTATATTTTAAGGAGCCTTCTTGAGCCTAGGCAATAGCACAATACTACTTATGCTTTACGAATAATAGAATCATGTTTTAGGACCTTAAAATTTATGAATGAATAGTGTAACTCCCATGGGATTTATCCTTATTAGAGCTATGCAAAAAGATGTATGCGCCATATGAACAAGTATCATAGCCACGCATACGCCCCGTCATTCACGGTTGGACTATCAAATGATGCCATTACAAAGATTGACACGATTCACCCTCGGTAGATGCCATTTTGGCAATTACTTACCGCAGTATCCTTTAATCAGTCAAGACGTTAGTCACAATAAAACTATTTTAAGAAATAAAACTGATAAAACATTTTCTTTACAGGAAACCAACATTGCTCCCAATAATGCAAATTTGATTGAGCAACCAGTTGTACTAAGAAGAGTTTACTTAACAAGATCTCGAACGAAGAAGGTAATGGTGAAGGAGCAGAAGCATGAAAAATATAAGTTTAGATCATTGAAATTCAAAATTTTTTCATCTAGGGTCACATGCATCATGCAAGATTTATTTTTATCTATTTGAATTCAATGATAAACAACATCAGTACCCATCCTTTTGGCAGTGAAAACACTTTCCTTTGCCTCCATTAGCTTTAGTCTTCCCTTTCTGTTTAGCTATTTTTTTGGAAGGACCTGAAATCTAAGGTTTCTTTTTCTTATTGCCTTTATTCTTGTTGGACTTTCCAGTAGAAGAAGATGCAATCAAAGCTACCTTTTTTCCTTTATTGCCCGACATATTCTTTTGGGCAATAACCAGCATGTTGAGTAAACCAGCCAAGGTGCATTCCTATTTAGTAATATGGAAATTTGTCACAAAATTCCCAAAAGACTCAGGAAGGGACTGAAGGATCAAATCCGTTTGTAGTTGGAAATCCATGTTAAAGTCAAGGTGTTCTAGCTGCTCAATCAGCTGAATCATCTTGTGGACATGATCCCCAACATTCTGTCCCTCAGACATCCTCATGTGAAACAGCTATCTAGATATCTCATACCTAGCATTCCTGTTGTGCTCACCATATAACTCTTGCAGGTGAAGGAGGATCTAACCCGCACTCTGCATGTTTTCATACTACTTCTGTAACTCATTGCTCATAGAAGCAAGCATGTAACACTTAGCTCTCATATCATGCTCCTTCCACTTGTCCAAAGTTTTATATTCCTCTAGAGTGGCCTCTGGAGGTAAGGGACCGGGAACATTTGAATCTAGAACATATCCTATATGTTCATGGTTCAGGACAAGTTTCAAATTTCTTAGCCAATCAGATAGATTAGGCCCTGTCAACCTATTTTGATCAAGTATGCTTGCAAGGATATTGGATGGTGGTGGTTATTCTGTGCCCATTGTTATCAGAAAATTAACTGCAGAAAATAATCAGATTAATTAGTAAATGTATCATGTAATTAACCAAAATGATTATGGTCTTTTAATCAAATTGGTCCTCCCACTAACTTAGCGAATCCTACACTTCCAAAGTAGAAAATGGAAATCCTAGTTGGATGGATTTCCAGTGGGTGATTGAATTCTTATAATCCTATTGATCATCCTCAGGCACATCCATTATTGGAATTATAATAAACTATAAGTGAGCAACTCCTTGCCCATCACATCTCATGTGAGGTTCAATCCTTTACCTAGCCCCTAATGCTCAAAATCTCAGGCACATCCATTATTGACTTATCTTGCATTAGTTAAGTTGATCCCATTAGGCCAGTAAACATGCAAATAATTTTAATGTCCTTAGGCACATCCATTATTGGCTACCAAACCATTTACATATTTACAACATCTCATGCTTAATAATTATTCTTAAGAAAATCTCTTAAATTAATTATATCATATGCAACTATTTAAAATTTCTTAAAATAATTGCCTCAATAGAGGGCCCATGTTATAATTACTTTAATTATAGCACATCCAACTTAATCATTTGTTTGGAAGATTTTGTGGTCGTCCTAATTACTACTATGGTTTCACTTTGCTCATTATCCATTTAGCATGCATATATTATATACTTGCATACATTCCCATACTTCTCATGCATTCATGGATAAACAGTAAATATATATGATCATGGACTTTCTAAGAGATTCAATTCTGAGTCACCAAGAATTGAATCAGGGCATTCCTAGGTGCATTTCATTCATTCATTTTACAAGAGTTACTAAAGAAGTACATAATCAACACTTGATCTTGAATTCCTCCCACTGGTCTTACCAATGCTCTTGACCTCCTTGATCTTCTTGCAATCCAATTACATAGTAATCCTTGGCATACGAAGGCGAATTTACAAGAACTAAATAAATGAAATTACAACCCAAAATTATTACAACCTTAATAATACATGCCCAAAAATAAATTAAAATAAATTGATTAATTTACAACCTAAAGAAACATAAAAGAAATAAATCCAATCACATTGGTCTTTTATAGTCTATGATCATCCATCATGCATATCACTATTTAACAATTAAATAAAACATACATATTTAAATTAAATTGAATATCTCATATTCAACTTAAAAATCCAAATTTGAATCACATTCAAACAACTTTAAAAATTCAGATTTGAATCACATTCAAACAAATTTTAAAATTCAGATTTGAATTAAAATTTAATTGTGTGATTAAAACTGTAATTAAAAAATTTAATTAGACATAGAATGAGCTTTTATATCATACAACAATTGTAAATTAAAAACCCAAACCTTGCGCACACCATTGGAGACCTCAAAGTGTGCACAACAATGGTGTTCATCACCATGCCGCCACCATACCTTTGTAACTAGCAATGGATCTATCATCTCATGATCATACCACACAATTAAATCATATAATCAACAATCTTAATGGCATATATAGTGGCTTTAATATCAATTCAAGAAGCAGAAGCATGAAAAACATAAGTTTAGATTATTGAAATTCAAAATTTTTTCATCTAGAGTCACATGTATCATGCAAGATTTATTTTTATCTATTTGAATTCAATGATAAACAGCATATTAAAACTCTTTTAATATATTTTTGGATCTACATTTACCATTTAAGATTTTAGAATTAACATATTAATTCATTAGAACCTTAGATTAGATCAAGAACAAGTGCACTAACCTTTTGATGCACTGCAATGTATTTTGGCACCTTTGGGATGTGTCTAGGACACCAGATGTTGTCCCTCTAGCTTGTCCACACCAAGATCACCTATGACAGCCCTTGAACAGCTTCTAAAGCTTTTTCTATGAATTAGAAAATCAAGTTTTGCCTTTTGAGAGATTACAGATATAAACAGGACACTAGAAACGATTTCTAGTATTTTTAATTCAAGAGATTATTTACTATTCTCTTTGAATTGATGAGAGACGAAGAAGAATAGAAGGAAGAGGCAGTCAAGGGTGGAGCACCAAAGAGAATGAGCAGCTTGTTATTTTTCTTTTACATAACAACACATTATATAGCTAGGTCACCACTTAAAACCCTTGCCACATGTCACCTTTTGATTAGCTCTAGGTTTAATTGACCCAATCATAATGTGCCAAGTGTCAAACCTATATTTAATCTTTACTTTGATCATCGTACATGATTAAAAGACATATGGAAAGCTTATGTGTAATGCCATGTGTCACTATCTCATGGTGCCACATGTCACCCTGTGAAATGACCAAAATACCCCTGTGTCTTAATTTTGAGTTCTCAGCCCAAAATAATTATTTCTCTTCTTCTAATCAATTTATATCAAATATAAATTAATTAATTAATCTTTATTAATTAATTTTTTATTAATTAAATTCATATTTAAACACTTTAAATATAACTTTAATATACTATACATCCAATAACTTAGATTTGGTTTCAAGCAATGCTAGGGACTTTGCAATCTAATTGCAAACCAAACCTATTTAATTAATCAATTAAACTCTTTAATTAATTAATTAAATCATATTTAATTTGGTGATTACTTGTGTATGTGTGTGACTTACTAGGCTTATCACTAATTGGCAATGAGACATGATATCAACTCTTAATATCATCAGAACTCTTTCTTGCTATAAATAATTTTTTTAAATCATTTTATGCAGCTCATAGACTATGTTTAACACCTAGCATAGTATGCCATAACCACCCAATCAGTAATAAGGTTTACCTTAAATAAACCTATAATCATATGTTACCATGTACTAGAATCTCTCTGTTACAAAATCCCAATTCGAGCTGGAGTCATGATTTATGTCAAACACCATTTGCTATGAATATTATGCTCTCTTTTAATTCTAGTTCTTAATTAAAAAGATTTTCTCATCATAAACTCTTTTCTGATTAAATCTATCTGTCCTGGCCAGGAACTTGAAACATCAAGAATAATTAAATGAACATAGGATTTTATCCCTATTTACTTAGGGTAGCAGATTCCATCTTGATCAACACCTACCTCCATATATAACTAGTAGGAGCCAACACATGCCCATATACCCATACACAGTATGTAACACCCCTCACCAGGCTACAGTGTAACCGAGCGAGGTGTGCTACATTCGTTCCGGAACACCCTAACTTATCTTACTTTATTTCTTTAAAAATTTGTTCTCGTTATATTTAATATTGATTATTTTTTGATGGAGAAACTAATGGAGTTTTCCCTATTTTATTGTCGTTTGACTTATTTTACTATTCACCTATTTGAAAATTTCAATAATATTTTAAAATAAAAATCTCATCCATACTAATCATAATCATCTAATCAATTCAAATATTCTCTATACAATTCAATTTCACATTCATTTCCATACTTCATCATTCATGCTCATCATATTCATCTCACATTCAATTCTTTTAATTCACATACTCAATTCATATGTAAACATTCTCAAATTATATAAGCAAAATTTTTAAATTTCCTTAATTTACATAATTTACAAAATAATTATATAATTTCATAATTTACATGATCTACAAATTAATTACAGTTTCATAATCTATATTTCAACATACAATTCATAGTTTACATTACAAATAATAACTAATTATAATGTACAAAATATATAATATGATTTATATGGGCCCTATCTACATGCATTGCTGAGGAGGTGATAACCTTAAACACTCTGACACTTCCGCAGATCTAGACTCTAAATTCTCCAGTCTAATGTCCACTGGATTTTTATCTTCAGTATCTGCGCGAGAAAACAAATCCATTGCGCTAAGCATTGCTACTTAGTGGTACAATAATATAACAAGGAAATAATATAACAAGTAAAAATAATTGGAGCACATTTTCTATACTCAAGAATTTTACTGGGTTTATATGAAATTTTCCATATAATATATCTTTCATCATTTATGTTGCTCTCTAGAATCGCTTCTTTCATAAGTTTACAATAATCATTTATATAATGTACAAATAAATCTAAATATTTATATTTATACTTATATTCTTATGAAAGTCACATTTGTAATGTTATTTAAGTTATAATTCTTCTACTAGTCTTCTTATTACTTTCTTGATACTTTCTAAGTTGTTTACAATCATTTCGTAATAATTAAAATTTTTAGAACTAGTTTAATTTACTTCAAATCATTCTAAGGAACAAATTTTTGGAGCTAATCTAATTTATTTTAGAACTTCTTCTTATTTATTTACTTTCTAGCATTTTTAATTGCTAATATTCATAACTTATTTTAATAAATTAGACTGCCCAAGTAACCTAAGACAGGCTGACTAAACTGGATAACAGGTCGTTGGCACTGGACATCGCGGTGCTTTGGGCTATCATACCATGGGACACAGAACGTCAACCACGTATGTAGTCAGTATGGCTAAAAAGCCATGATAATACATAATTGGGCATTAAGCCATAAGTGCGGGGATAAAGCCATGAATACGGGCATAAAGCCATGAATACAGGCATAAAGCCTTTCGTAGTATTGCTAAAACAATACCCTATTGGCATGCTAAACTATCCAATCTAACATATATGTCTAGGCAATACAAGGGCACATAATATCATTAAATATTAATATATTATGTTTTATGACTTCATTATTTCATAATAATTTCAATTATAATTTATACATTCATTTGATCATTTATATGATCACAATTCACATCAATTATCCTTTTATACCATTGTACTTAAAGTACTTTTCCTTTCTACAATAATAAGAACTAATGTCTCATTCATATATTAATATGGTTCATTTATTCATTCATTATGTTATTCATATTGATCATAATTCAAAACAATGGTTCACATGTACCATTGTATTCAAAACATTTTTTCTTTCTCATTTATTCATTTTATGAATTCTATTTGAAATGGGCATATAAGCCCTAATTACCTATTCACATCAATTAGATGGCTTACTTTTTATGTTTCAAGCAATCCATGAATATTTGATGGATTTCAAATTTATGGCCTTAATTTCCCTTTAACAATGTAGTTCTTACACTTTGTGTCTTTGTACTACTATTCACATTACTATTCACTCAAATTGTTGACTTTTTAATACATAATAAATTTATTAAACCTAAGTTCTCCAAGATACCACATTTTGAATTTTATTTTTGTTGTTATTGATTTCCAATACCATTTCAAAGCTTATCTTATATTATTCAAAATTTTTAGATTTCATATCCTAGGTTTACTGTTCCATTGGTCATTTGTATAGTAGGAATTTGATAAAATTATCTTCATGAAAGTTGTTCCTTATTGTGTCTAGTTACATTTCTTTTTTTGAATTACTCCATTTGGAGTTTTGTAGCTCAAGTTATGGTCATTTTACCATAATTGGCTGGATTGACCTATACCTAGAATTTCTAGGCAATTTGATTCTGCCAGATTTGGTGACCTAAGTTTGGTTGGCAATTTATGGTAAGAATTTGGATTTGTGTTCTTCATAAAATTTGTAGTGTCTCAGCTATTTTCTGGTAAACTTTCAGGTCAATTGGACATTTCTACACTGAGTTATGACCAAATGAATAAACACTGTTCATTTGGTCATTTTGCCCAGGCAGAATGCAAGTCACCCGGATTAGGGCAATTTTTAGGTCAACTTGCTTTAGTTTTCTGGGCAGGGTTTCTTCACCAAAGTTGTGCCAAGTTTCATGTCCAATTGGCCTTGTACCAATTGAACCTATACAACTCCATTTATGGCTGCCCAAACCTGCTGGACTCACAACCAGTCCTGTAGGTCACCAAGGGCAGCATGCCTAAACTCAACTCCATTATCCTTACTCACTTCAATTCCTCCTCACACACATTCAAATGGTCACCAATTGACCATTACAATGTCAATATACCATTACATGAGCAAACCCTAACTTCATGCCTCAAACCCTAGTTTTCAAATGTCCATTCATGCACATACATCAATTAAACATACTAATTCATTATCACTGTACATATACACTTCAAACACCACCTCTAATCTACTTTAATCCATCAAAATAATCATAACTACTTCCCCCCATACATCTGCCAAAATTTTTAGAGCCCCAAACATGCACATATTTATTCAATTTTCTCAATTTCCTAGCATAAATAATGTTACTAGCACAAAATCTAAAGAAAAAGAGAAGAAATAGGCACTAACCCTTGTGTGAGTAGAATTTTCCCTCATCCAATCTTAAATTTTCCTTCACTTTCTTGGCTTTTCTTTGCAGCCAAACACTTTTTCAAGAGGTGTAGATAAGTTTTAATGAAAGATGCTTAGGGTTTAATAGTGAGAATTCATGGGAAATGGAAGAAAGAGATGAAACAACACTTATAGAAGTTGAGAGAAAAGTGTGCCGGCTGAATGGGGAAGATGAGTGCAGAATTGTTTTTCATTTTGTCTCATTTTTATTTAGTTTTTATCCCTTTTAAGAGGCTTATCAAGTTGTGATTGGGTGGAGAGTGTTTAATGACATCATATGATGTCATAATTCCTAATTTCTTTCATTTTTCTTTCTTTTTCTTTTCTACTCATTTCCAATTCAATTTTTAGCAATATTTATTCATATTTTAGATCATAATAATCATTTACTTAACTGGACAAGTCGGTCAAAAATCATCTCTGAAGATGAAATGACCAAAATGCCCTCCGTTTGGCTTAACAGACTAAAATTGTCTGTACCGATTGAAAAATTTTTTTAAACATTTTCCTGGAATTCTAATGCCATAGAAACCTCAATGACTATTCTCTAGAGTCTCAAAAATTATTTCACGAATTTTCTCCATGGTTTAGGGCTTCTAGTTGTGAAGACCGCAACTTCCCACTGGGTTACCCATCGCTAGGGCAACGGCTCATTTAACTTGGTTGTATTTTATTTCTAAAATTTTTCCTTAATTTTTCTTACACTTATTTGAGTTATTTATGACTCCTCACTCTAGTCTAAATATTTTTCTAGATGTTTTAGCTGTCTAGACCGACACCGATCACCAGAACAGTAGAATGTGCGGAATTGCTACAGTGAGGGTGTTACACAGTACAAGTATGAAAGTAGTATCAAACTCAACCTACCTATATATAAGATAACTGTACTATCTCAGGTCTAAAGATTATATGCTCTGATATGATTTATGACAATGCATTGACAAGAGTAAACTCCATGTGCTTGTTATAAGTGTCACTGGTTCGACCTACTTATCATGTATAAGTGCCTATCATGTTTGTTATATGGCATGAGACTCACCATTCCATGTTATTTACATCTCATGCAAATAACTTGGGAACAAACATGATTACAATCTTTCTGGATAAGTCATTTCCTTATTGTGAAGTATCCTCGATTGTGAACCTATTTATGATACTTTGTGTTAGAAATACTGTCACTCATATTCTTAACAACTTAAGAATAGAATTTCTAACAAAATATCAATGGACCATTTCTATTACACATAAATATATTATGTAAATGGAAAAGTGAAAATGCCTTTTATTAATAAAAGATGTACAAGATACACACTAAATGATATGCTCTAGGGCATATTACTAACAAATGGAAGAGCAAGAACAAGTACAGAACTTGCAGGGATAAGTTTTAGAATTAGGGGAATAAGTCTCAGAGCTAATGAAAATGACGAGAGAAATGTCCCAAAGCAAAGAAACCACCCAACCGGCACTAGAACCAAATCTACCAGTAATTCCCCCACTTACAATAACAATTGATTCTCATGCCCAAAAGCTTCATGATCAAGCCTCAACTTCTTTCACCTTCCAAACTCCCATCCCTGACCCAAAAATCACCTTCAATCCAACATTCCTAAGCAGTGAATTACCTGTCTCCTACCATCAGGCTGTCCCAAATGCAGAATTTCATCCTTCAGTACCAATCCCTTCAGTTTACCCTATGACTAATCTGTTAATTAGAGGAATAGTTTATGCAGCAGGGGGAGAAAATAGAGAGAAAGAGAATGTGAAATTATCTGCTATAGAGGAAAGACTGAGAGCTATTGAAGGATTGAATATGTATGGCTTAGTTGATGTATCTTTACTGAGATTAGTACCAGATGTAGTGGTACCATCGAAATTCAAAGTCTCAGAGTTCGATAAATATAACAGAAACTTAGACCCCTACATCCACTTGGCCACTTACATAGCTAAGATGTCCGCTCTTACGGAAGACGACAGACTCTTAGTACATTTCTTTCATTAAAGCCTCTTAGGAGCAGCCTTGCGTTGGTGCATACAATTAGATAGGAGTAAATTATAACACCCTGAACCTCCGAGTTATGAATAGTACCATTTTTAGTTCGTGACTAGTACTATTCAAAGACACCTTAAGGACTAAAAATAAATAGAAAATTAATTGAGATAGATACAATAAAAATTCAAGTGAACCAAAGACCTAAGGATTTAACGGGTATAAAAAAAAAGGATTATGACCCGATGAGCATTTTGGTCAATTCACTTCAAGAGTTGACTTTTGACCAAAATGTAAATTAAATTAAATAAAAATAAAATATTGAATTATGAAGAAATATTGAGGGAAAAATTAGAGTAAAAGTGAAAAGAAAATAAAAGAGGCAAAAATCTAGAATTTAAGTTCCATTTTTTGACCTAATTAAAATTTAAGGGACCAATGGGCTTTGGACAACTCATTAAATGAATTAAAAAGGAATAAATAAGTATAAAAGAAGACAAAACCCTCCATTTCTTTCCCATTTAGTTACCACCCACTCTCTTTCCTTCTCTCTTTCTTTCTTTCTTCTTCTTCCTTCTTTCTCCATTGATACCCATTCTCAAAACTTAATTCCTTGCTTTTCCTCTATGGTTTTTGCATCTAATTGGTAGAGAGCATCAAATTAATATTTGATTTAAAGATTAAAAGCAAGGGGAAACAAGAGATTAGAAGAAAATTAAAGATTTGGGGAGTTGGAAGGAAGTCATCAAGAGGTAAGTTTCTTTTCATGTTAGATTAGTTATATAAGCTTGGAATGAAGTTAAGTTATGATGAAATTTCATAAGAAAATGAAAGAAAACATGTATGGAATCTAAACTAGGGTTTTAGCCAAATGGAAGAAAAATTAAGGTTTGATGTATTTTTAGTTAAATTGATGATAAATCTAAGTTAAAGTGAAGTAGTATGCATGATTGGAAGTAGTAAGATTTCATGGGATTGCATAATTTAATTATGGGAGATTAGGGTTCATGGGAAAATTGAGTTTTGGTGCTAGAGAGTGAAATTGGTGTGTGTAGTGTTAAATTATGATCATTTGAGGTTTATTTAGCTTGAATTGACATTGGGTTGATGAATGGAACTAACGAAATGGTAGGATTAGGGAAAATTACAAACTTTGATGTTTGAAAATTGTGGGTTTTGTGCTAGGAAGTGCCATTGATGTGTCAATGCTAAATTATAGTCATTTTGGGTGAATTAAATTTGAATTGAGGTTGGTTAGAGGGAATAATTGAAGAAATGAAAATTTTAAACCTAGGGCAGAATTTGCACACTGAGTTTAGTGTGTTTGACAGCCTATAAATTGAGCTACACAACTCCAATTGATGTGAAACTAATTGGAAATGAAACTTAAGACATAGGGCTAGAATTTTTATGAAGAGACCCACCGCAGAAACTGCCCAAAAATTGCCTAAACCTTGGCTTGAACTTAAAGACACAATTCTGGAACCTGCAGAATTTGACCATATGAACAGTAAACTTTGCATGGCCATAATCTCAAGAAAATTCCAATTTAGGCAATTCTTGAACCGATGCAAACCTAAGATATAGTAGAACATTTCATATGAAGAACTTGAGGCCAAATTATGGACTTAACCCAATCAAATTACTGAGCAAAGTTGAATCATCGAATCTGCAGAACTGCAGATTTACCATATGAACAGTAAACTTTGCATGGCCATAACTCTCTATAGAAAACTCTTATTTAGGCTATTCTTGAACCGATGGAAACCTAAGACATAGTAGAACATTTCGTATGAAGAACATTAGACCAAATTATGGACTTAACTTGATCAAATTCCTGAATGAAGTTGGATTGATAAATCTACTAGAGCTGATTCTGCAACATGAATAGTGACGTAAATAGTAACCATATTTTGGTCATAACTTGAGCTACACAGCTCCAAATTAGGCGATTCAAAAATAAAAATAAAGTTAAGACCTGAATGAACAATTTTCATGAAGAACACCTCATCAAATTATGATCGAAACTAGGTAAAAATTGGGTTCAAAGATTGGGGCACCAAGCTGTCCCAAAACCAAAATATTCTAAAATTTTCAAAGCTAACTTGGGATGCATTAGACATGCATGTAATGAGTTCTTGGCAACAATTGAGATTGGTATTGAGGTATTCTATTTGTGTATTTTCAGTAGAAAAAGAAGTTGGAACGGACAAGGAGAAGTAGATAATAAGAAAGGAGAGCATTGAAGGTTTGTGCACAACTAACATTTTCTTCATTTTTAAACTTGTAAATTGCTTGGAATGTGTTTATTTGAATGAGTTTGCTTTGAACAAGTTTACTTTGACTGAAATATGGTTTTTCTCTTGTATTTAAGAAATTTGCGTGTTGCCACCTTTATTTGGATATTATGATGAATTTAAATGTGTTTATTGGTTTATAAATATGATTGTTGAGTGAAAAATTTTTGGAAACTATTTTGAAACCACAGTTAGCATGACAGTCTCTTTCGGAACTCCCCAGTAGTAACGACTACTTGGGGTTGTGAATTGATATTGATTATGTCTCCCATTAATAACGATTAGTGGGGTAAGACTACATGAGTACTCATTAGCTAGCTAGCCCTTCCCTCATTAATAACGGTTAGTGAGGTTGAGATTGCTTTGTCGTGGTGTACATCACGGCACTGATCATGAAATTTTGTGTCATGGCCTAAACCATGTGTTGATGTTGGCAACACTAATGCTTTGTGAATTGTGATTTATGAAGTATGATTTCTCATTTGAAATGTTATTCCAATAAATGGCTCTTATGAACTTAGAACTATTGTGAAGTTTTCATGCTTAAGAAAAATGTGATTTATTATGCTTTGACAAATTGTGTTTTACCTTAAGTTTTAAAGTTATTAGTTATGCACCACTGAGTGATATACTCACCGATAGCTTCTTTATGCTGTTGCAGGTAAGGGAAAGGAGAAGGCTGTGGAGTGAGAGACTTGAAAGCAGCATTTTGGTATTGATTGTGGGTCTATATCGTAGGTATACCCCTGTAATTTTCTTTTGATGTATTTTATACCTATATGTATGGATGTACGGACATTGAGCAGTTTGTATTTAAAAGCATTGCATTGCTATCACATTTTGAGTTTGTAACTATTTTGTATTTTACTTTGAGACTTATAAAAATGTAACTTTTGCAATATTTAGTCTATCATTATTTCCAATGAATGTTTACATGGAATTTTAACTATTCTCATGCAGTTTTCAGCAAAAGAATTGATAAGATAAAAAGCTATGGTTGTATTAAAATCCTTTGTAGCATAACTAATGGGTTATCAGTAGGTGGAGTTCGGTGATTCATTAGGTATGCTACGGGAACATGTCATGCCTTACAAGGGATAAGGTGTGACATAAATTATGCTCCTAAAAGGATTTGGCAGATGCTTTCCTCAAGCAATATAAATTCAATTGTGATGTCACCCCTACATGCAGAGACCTCCAAAACCTGGTACAGAAAGAAAGGGAGAGCTTTAAGGAGTATACCCAGAGATGGAGAAAAAAGGCGGCTGAGGTTTATCCTCCAGTGACAGACAATGAACTCTGCTCTTTATTCATTGAGACTTTGAAGGCCCTGTATTTCAACTTGATGATCGGGAATACATCCAATAGCTTTTCTGATATCATCTAGACTAGGGAAAAAATTAAGGCAAATTTCAGGTCAGGAAGATTGCGGGAAGTGGGAGGGGAAAATTCTTTGAAGAATACCAGTAATTTCGGGAAAAAGGAGAGAAGGGGATGTACACGCCATTTCCAAACAAACTCACTCATTGCAAAATAATTTTTTCCCATACCCTCCCACTCAAAGCCCAATGATGGCGAATATTCTTCCCCCTTTTCCAAATTACCTTCACCCTCGCCCACAGCATCCACCCCAAGCTACTTACCATCCTAGATTGCCTGCTCAACCTGCTCAGTTCATACCACCTGCTCCTCAACCAGGCCCAAGACCATCAAGGAATCCTGATCTGCCACTCCCTATCCCACTCTGTGAAATCTACCTGTACTTGTTGGGCATTAATTAGATAGTGCCCATTCCTCTAGACCCTGTTCAACCACCATATCCAAGGTGGTATGATTTTAATACCAGATGTGAATATCATGGTGGGGTTGTGGAACATTCAACTGATAACTGTAGAGCACTTCGGGGAAGGGTACAGTCCCTAATTAGGAATGGGTGGTTAAAAATTGAAGGAAATGGTTCCACTCCTAACGTGACTTCAAACCCATTGCCCAACCACAACACCAGAAAAGAGAATAGCATAAATATGGTGGAACCTCTGGAGGGGAACCTGATTTTGGAAATGAATCAGTTGATCCCATGTTTTAATAAAATTTCCATCATGGCAGTACGAGAAGGGTATATAAGCCCACAAGGATCCAACTCTAAAACTGGCCGGCCCAGTCCAAGATGTCCCTACCACAATGGGGTAGTCGACCATGAGCTAAAAAACTGTAATGAATTCAAGGAAGAAATTTTGAAAATGCTATCACTCAGAATCTTGAGGTGTCAGCGAAAGTCAAAAATAAAAGATGAAGTAAATATAGTCAGATTTGGTGAAAACACCTCAAGTTCTGCCCTAAGAATAGTTTTTTCTACACCTACCACACCAACACTGCCAGTAACACCCCTGACAATCACATAAACCCCACCACAACTGCCCGTTATCAATACTCATGCTGTACCTTGGAATTAAAATTTCCAAGTTTTCACACAAAGTGCATTTAGCAACACTTCTACTCTTACCCTCAACCATACCTACACTGAACCCATCACAACCCCTAAATCATGTTTCACCCCCCATGCTTACTTCAAAATGACCTATACAAGTCCTTCTAATGATACTGCCCTCCAATTCACACCAAAACCTATCCTAACAAATGACTCACCCCTACCAGATTAAGAAGTAGAATTTATCACTAGAAGTGGGAGGTGTTATGGCATTGATAAAAAGAAAAATAAAGGGAAAATAGAGGCAGGAGAGTCACCCATGAATGGAGAATAAGGGGGAAAGTGGTAGAGAAAGGAGAGTCCAGTGAAAAGAAAGAGGAAGATGAACTATTGTTACAAATCATGAAGTAGAGTGAGTATGATGTGATCGAACAGTTGAAAATGAAACCTGCTCAAATCTCCTTGCTGTCATTAATATTGAGCTTAGAAGTACATCGCCATGCCTTACAGAGGGTTCTAAACCAGGCCTTTGTAACCCCCAATATCACACCGGGGCAATTTGAAAAGATAAGTGGACAAATCTAGGCATCCAATTTCATCATTTTCTTAGAAGATGAAATAGACCCAGCTGGCTTGAAGCATACTAAAGCTCTGCACGTGACAGTCAAGTGTACAGAATGTATGGTCACTAAAGTCTTAATTGACAATGGCTCAATGCTTAATGTTTTGCCTAATGCAACCCTGGCAAAACTCCTAGTAGACCCATCTGGGGTGTGCCAAAGTGCCATGATTGTGAGGGCATTCAATGGCACAAAGAGAGATGTACTAGGAGATATTAACTTCCCACTTTAAATTGGGGCATATAATTTTAATGTTACATTCTAGGTAATGGTTATTGAACCAACATACACTATGCTGTTAGGAAGACCCTAGATCCATTCGGCAAATGTGGTGCTCTCAACTCTGCACTAGAGAATCAAATATGTCATGGATGGCAAAATCATCATGGTGAGAGGAGAAGAAGCTATGCTAGTCACTAAGCCCCAGTCAGTTCCTTATGTGGAAGCAACTGAACGATCCTTAGAGAGTTCATTCCAAGCATTGGAATTATAAGGAATGGCCTTAAGAGATGGGGGAGCTGTAGCCATGGTTGCAAAGGTAATGCTGAGAAATGGCAATGAAGAGGGCAAGGGATTAGGCACTACATTGCAAGGAATTATCGAAATCATGTCAGCTACTAAGAGAAATGGTCACTCCGGGTTGGGATATCAGGAAGATGCTTTAACTGATGGAAGGTTCTGGATGCGGAACATGTTCAAGGATTGGAGATTTGACAAATCACTCAGAATGATGAAAAACGTTCCAAAAATTACAGATGTTTTTACCAAGCCAATCATTGAAAACATAGAAGAAGAGAATGGAGAATCTCCCTCAAAGCTATCTACTAATGTCCTACAGCTAGATCCCACATCCGAAATGCTGATCTCATCAACCGTTGAGGGGCAAGAACTGGATAATTGGGAAGCCGAGGATATCCCTATGCTTTATTTTGAGTAAAGTATATTTTGTTACCAACACTTGATTACTCCGTCCATGGTAAAAAGTGTGATTCCGTAAATGGACCTTTCCTTATGATAAAATGATTAACAAATTAATAGCGCACTTTCCCAAGTTCTGTGTCCAATATTTTCTTTTAAAAGTTCATTGTTAAAATTTATTCTTTAATATACTCCATTTTTCATTTCTTCAGAACCATTGACCAACCCAGCCATAATAATCCAATCAACTCTGAAATTCCTCATTTTAACTTTGAGAGTCCTATAATCGCCATTGACACAAGTGATTCCAAAGAAGAGTCTGTGAAAGAGCAAGTGGAAGCGAATGAACCCACTCTAGTAACCTGGGAAGATGAAATGAGTACCTTAAATTTAGGGACAGAGGAAAATAAAAAGAAACTCAAAATTGTGAATAACGAAGAATTAGAAGACATGATCCAATTGCTAAAGGAATTCATTGACGTATTCTCTTGGGGTTACGATGATATGCCGAGGTTGGATCCCTAAATAGTCACACATAAAATTCCCTTAATTCCTGGGACAGTCCCAGTTAAAGAAAAATTGAGGAAAATGAACCCTAACACACTGCTCAAAGTCAGGGATGAAGTTAAAAAGCAATACGATGCCGGATTTCTAAAAGTAGTAAAATACCCTGAATGGGTAGCTAATGTCATCCCTGTAATGAAGAAGGATGGTAGGGTAAGGGTATGTGTTGACTATAGGGACCTTAATAAGGTGAGTTTGAAAGATGATTTCCCTCTCCCACATATAGATATGTGAGTGGACAATGTTAAAGGATTGGGGAGATGTTCATGTATTGACAGAGCCTCAGGGTATAATCAGATTTTGATGGACAAATACGATAAAGAAAAGACTGCCTTTATCACCCAGTGGGGAGTCTTTTGCTATCGGGTGATGCCCTTTGGGCTAAAGAATGCAGGGGCTACCTACCAATGTGCCATGGTCACATTATTCCATGACATGATGCATAAAGAAGTGAAAGTTTATGTGGATGACATGATCATTAAATCCAAAGGGACTGAAAGCCATGTACAGGTATTAAGAAAAGTATTTAAAAGGCTCAGAAAGTATCAACTAAAGTTGAACCTGACTAAATGTGTATTTAGGGCAAGATCAGGAAAGCTGTTGGGATTTATATTGAGTGAGAAAGGAATAGAAGTGGATCCAGATAAAGTTGGAGCCATTCAAGAAATGCCATCCCCAAAGACGGAAAGGGATGTGTATAGTTTCCTGGGAAAATTAAACTATATTTCAAGATTCATCTCTAATCTCACCACCAAGGTTGAACCCATTTTCAAGTTACTCAAGAAGAATAATACCGCCAAGTGGGATCAAGCTTGTCAAGAAACTTTTGAAAAGATTAAGCAGTACTTGTCAAATTCGCCAGTATTGGTTCCTCTAGTGATGGGTAGGCCATTAATTTTGTACATGGCAGTTCAGCAAAGCTCGATGGGTTGTATTCTGGGATAACAAGATGACACTAGGAGGAAGGAAAGTGCCATTTACTATTTAATGTTAGTAGTATGCCCTAGAGCATATCATTTAGTATGTATCTTGTACATATTTTTATTAATAAAAGGCATTTCCACTTTTCCGTTTACATAATATATTTATGTGTAATAGAAAAGGTCCATTGATATTTTGTTAGAAATATTATTCTTAAGTTGTTAAGAATATGAGTGACAATATTTCTAGCACAAAGTATCATAAATAGGTTCACAATCGAGGATACTTCATAATAAGGACATGACTTATCCAGAAAGATTGTATTCATGTTTGTTACCAAGTTATTTATATGAGATATAAATAAGATGGTATGGTGAGTCTCATGCCATATGACAAACATGATAGGCACTTATAAATGATAAGTAGGCCGAACCAGTGACACTTATGACAAGCACATGGAGTTTACTCTTGTCAATGTTTTGTCATAAATCATATCAGTGCATATAATCTTTAGACTTGAGATAGCACAGTTATCTTGTATATAGGTAGTTTGAGTTTGATCGCTTTCATACTTGTCTTGTGTATGGGTATATGGGCATCTGTTGGCTCCTACTAGTTATATATGGAGATAGGTGTTGATCAAGATGGAATCTGTTCCTCTAAGTAAATAGAGATAAAATCCTATGTTCATTTAATTGTTCTTGATGTTTCAAGTTCCTGGCCAGGACAGATAGATTTATTCAGAAAGAGTTTACGATGAGAAAATCTATTTACTCAAGAACTGGAATTAAAAGAGAACATAATATTCATAGCAAATGGAGTTTGACATAAACCATGACTCCAGCTTGAGTTGGGATTTTGTAACAGAGAGATTCTAGTGCATGGTAACATATGATTATAGGTTCATTTAAGGTAAACCTTATTACTAATTGGGTGGCCATGGCATGCTATGCTAGGTGTTAACCATGGTCTATGAGGTTCATAAAATGATTTAGAGAAATCATTTATGGTAAGAAAGAGTTATGATGATATTAAGAGTTGATATCATGTCTCATTGCCAATTAGTGATGAGCCTAGTAAGTCACACACATACACAAGTTATCACCTAATTAAATATGATTTAATTAATTAATTAAAGAGTTTAATTGATTAATTAAATAGGTTTGGTTTGCAATTAGATTGCAAAGTCCCTAGCATGACTTGAAACCAAATCTAGATTATTGGATGTATAATATAAGTTAAATTTATATTTAAAGTGTTTAAATATGAATTTAATTAATGAGAAATTAATTAATAGAGATTAATTAATTAATTTATATTTGATATAAATTAATTAGAAGAAGAAAAATAATTATTTTGGGTTGAGAACTCATAATTAAGACACAGGGGCATTTTGGTCATTTTACAGTGTGACACGTGGCACCATGAGATGGTGACACATGGCATAACACATAAGCTTGCCAAATGTTTTTTAATCATGTAAGATGATTAAAATCAAGATTAAATATAGGTTTGACAGTTGGCACAATGTGATTGGGTCACTTAAACCTAGAGCTAATCAAAGGGTGACATGTGGCAAGGGTTTAATGTGTTAACCTAGCTATTTAAGTGTTGTTATGAGAAAACAAAATACAACCAGCAGCCACACTCCTTTGTCAAGCCACTTTGAGGGTTTTTATCTCTTCTTCTTCATCTCTTATCAATTCAAAGAGATTAGCCATCAATCTCTTGAATTAAGAACACTAGAAATTGTTTCTAGTGTCCTGTTTACATCTTTAATCTCTTAAAAGGCAGAACTTGAATTTCTAATTAATAGAAAAGGCTTTAGAAGCTGTTCAAGGGCTGCCATAGGTGTTCTTGGTGTGGACAAGCTAGAGGGACAACATCTGGTGTCCTGAAGACGAATCTCAAAGGCACAGAGACATTTGCGATTGCATCAAGAGGTTAGTGTAATCGTTCTTGATTTAATCTAGGGTTCTAAAATTAATCTGATTAATTTTAAAAATCTTAAATGGCAAATACAGATCCAAAAACATATTAAAAGAGTTTTAATATGTTGTTTATCATTGAAATCAAATAGATAAAAATAAATCTTGCATGATGCATGTGACCCTAGGTGAAAATTTTTGAATTCAATGGTATAAACTTGTGTTTTTCATGCTTCCGTTGCTTCAATTGGTATCAGAGCCACTATATTTGCCATTTAGATTGTTGATTATATGATTTAATTGTGTGTTTGATCATGAGATCAAATGTTCATTGCTGGTTGCAAAGCAAGTTGGCGGCATACTTGAAAAAACACCATCAATGGTGCGCATGGTTTGGCTTCCATGGGTGGTTTAAGGTTTGGTTTTTAATTCTGCAATTGTTGTATGATCTAAGGCCTATTCTTTGACTAATTAAAGTGTTTAATTAGTAGTTTTTATCACACAATTAAATTATAATTCAAATCAGAATTTTAAAAATTGTTTGAATGTGATTCAAATCTGAATTTTAAAAGTTGTTTGAATGTGATTCAAATCTGAATTTTTAAAGTTGTTTGAATCATATTTAAATATGATTTTTTAAAATTGATTGAATAAAATTCAGATCTGATTTTTTAAAAAAATGTTTGAATGTGATTCAAATCTGATTTTTTAAAAAATGTTTGAATGTGATTCAAATCTGAATTTTTGAAGTTGTTTGAATGTGATTCAAATCTGAATTTTTAAATTTGTTTGAATGAGATTCAAATCTGAATTTTTAAATTTATTTGAATCATATTCAAATCTGGATTTTTAAGTTGAATATGTGATATTCAATTTAATTTAAGTATGTATGTTTTATTTAATTGTTAAATAGTGATATGCATGATGGATGATCATGGACTATAAAAGACCAATGTGTTTGGATTTATTTCTTTTATGTTTCTTTGGGATTGTAAATTAATTAATTTATTTTAATTTATTTTGGGCATGTATTATTAAGTTTGTAATAATTTTTGGGTTGTAATTTCATTTATTTAAGTTCTTGTAAATTCGCCTTGGTATGCCAAGGATTACTATGTAATATTGGATTGCAAGAAGTTCAAGGAGGTCAAGAGCATTGGTGGGACCAGTGGGAGGAATTCAAGATCAAGTGTTGATTATGTACTCCTTCAGCAACTCTTGTAAAATGAATGAATGAAATGCACCTAGGAATGCCCTGATTCAATTCTTGGTGGCTCGAATTGAATCCCTTAGAAAGTCCATGATCATACCATATTTACTGCTTATCCATGAATGCATGAGATGTATGAGAATGTATGCAATTATATGATATATGCATGCTAAATGGATAATGTGCAAAGTGAGACCTTAATAGTAAATAGAATGACCATAAAATCTTCCAAACAAATGATTAAGTTGGAAATGCTATAATTAAAGTAATTATAACATAGGCCCTCCATTGGGGCAATTATTTTAAGAAATTTTAAATAGTTGCATAAGATGCAATTTATTTAAGAGATTTTCTTAAGAATAATTGTTAAGCATGAGATGTTGTAAATATGTAAATGGTTTAGTGGCCAATATTGGATGTACCTGAGGACATTAAAATTATTTGCATAATTACTGGCTCAATGGGATCAACTTAACTAATGCAAGATAAGTCAATAATGGATGTACCTGAGATTTTGAGCATTAGGGGCTAGGTAAAGGATTGAACCTCACATGAGATGTGATGGGCAAGGAGTTGCTCACTTATAGTTTATTGTAATTCCAATAATGGATGTACATGAGGATGATCAATAGAATTATAAGAATTCAATCACCCACTAGAAATCTATCCAATTAGGATTTCCGTTTTCTACTTTGGAAGTGTAGGATCTGCTAAGTTAGTGGGAGGACCAATTTGATTAAAAGACCATAATCATTTTGGTTAATTACATGATACATTTACTAATTAATCTGGTTATTTTCTGCAGTTAATTTTCTGATAAAAATGAGCACAAAACAACCATCACCATCCAATATCCTTGCAAGCATACTTGATCACAATAGGTTGACAGGACCTAATCTGTCTGATTGGCTAAGAAATTTGAAACTTGTCCTGAACCTTGAACATATAGGATATGTTCTAGATTCAAATGTTCCTGGTCCCTTACCTCCAGAGGCCACACAAGAGGAACATGAAACTTTGGACAAGTGGAAGCAGCATGATATGAGAGCTAAGTGTTACATGCTTGCTTCCATGAGTAATGAGTTACAGAAGTAACATGAGAACATGCAGAGTGCGAGTGAGATCCTCCTTCACCTACAAGAGTTGTATGGTGAGCACAGCAGGAATGCTAGGTATGAGATATCTAGACAGCTATTCCGTATGAGGATGTCGAGGGCAGAATGTTGGGGATCATGTCCACAAGATGATTCGGATGATTGAGCGGTTGGAACATCTTGACTTTAACATGGATTTCCAACTACAGACGGATTTGATCCTTGATCCCTTCACGAGTCTTTTGGGAATTTTGTGACAAATTTCCATATGACTAAACAGAATGCACCTTAGCTAGTTTACTCAACATGCTGGTTATTGCCCAAAAGAATATGCCGTGCAATAAAGGAAAAGAGGTAGCTTTGGTTGCATCTTCTTACTGGGAAAGTCCAACAAGAAGAAGGGCAATAAGAAAAAGAAACCTCAGATTCCTGGTCCTTCTAAGAAAATAGCTAAACAGAAAAGGAAGACCAAAGCTGACAAAGGCAAAGGAAAGTGTTTCCACTGCCAACAGGAAAGTGTTTCCATAACCAACAGGAAAGTGTTTCCATTGTCAGTAAGAAAGGGTTTCCACTGGCCAGAGTATAGTAATCTAAATGAATACAATGCCATGGTGAAAACCAACTCAAGTTCAAAATATATTTGGCACTTAAGGTTATGTCATGTTGCAGAAGATAGGATTGCAAAACTGGAGAAAATGGGGATTCTATCCTCATTGGGCTCTGAGCCTACTCCAACTTGTGAATCTTGCCTTCAGGGCAAAATGACTAGATCACCCTTTGTTGGACAGGGGCTAAGAGCTGAAAATATTTTGGAGCTAATACATAGTGATGTATGTGGTCCATTTAAAGAAATGGCTAGAGGGGGTTTTCATTATTTTATTACCTTTACTGATGATAAATCAAGGTTTGGGTATTTGTATTTGATGAAATACAAACATGAATCTTTTGAAAAGTTCAAAGAATTTGAATCTGAAGTAGAAAATCAAACAGGAAAGAATATTAAAGCTCTTCGATCAGATCGTGGAGGTGAATATTTGAAATCGAATTTGATGAATACTTGAGAGAGCATGGCATTGTTTCTCGGTGACTCCTCCAGAACGCCATACGGTGAATGGTGTATCTGAAAGGAGAAATCGTACCCTATTGGATATGGTACACAAGTATGATGAGCTATCTTGATATGCCAATCTCCTTTTGAGGATTTGCATTAGAATCGACTTTGTATATTACGAATAGGATTCCATCAAAATCAGTTTCTTCCACACCTTATGAGATATGGCATGGAAGAAAACCAAGTCTTAAGCATGTTAAGATTTGGGGTTGTCCACTTATATCAAAAGTGAACAACGATAAATTGGAGACCGGATCGAGAAAAGGTCGATTTGTTGGATATCCAAAAGATAGTTTTGGATATTATTTTTATTTGCCTACTTCACAAAGGTTGTGATAAGTAGAGATGCCACATTTCTTGAACAACGGTTTGTTCAAGAAGGAGGCAAAGGAAGGCAAATAGAGTTAGAATTGGAGAATTCGACCAACCAGCATCGGATGGATATAGATCCATCTAGTCAACCAATACCCATTGATGAAACATCTACACTGTTCCTCGTAGAACAACCAGGTATCTCACCCACGGTGAGATATGGTTTTCTTCATGAAGAAGAACAAGAGTTGTCTACTCATGAAGAAGTAGATCATGGAGATGATCCACTTACCTATGAAGAAGCTATATCAGATATAGACTCTTCAAAATGGATTGATGCTATGAAATCCGAGATTTATTCCATGTATAAGAATCAAGTTTGGGATCTTGTTGACCCACAGAAGGTATTATACCTATAGGGAACAAATGGGTTTTCAAGAAGAAAATTGGTTACGATGGAAAGGTAGAGACCTATAAGGCAAGGCTAGTAGCGAAAGGGTTTCGCCAAAGGCAAGGAATCGACTATGAGGAGACTTTCTACTTTGTTGCCATGCTTAAATCAATTAGGATTTTATTAGCAATAGCTGCGTACTATGATTATGAAATTTGGTAGATGGATGTCAAAATAGCATTTCTCAATGGATACATTGAAGAAAACATTTTCATGGAACAACCTAAGGGATTTGAATCCCAAGATGGTTCCAAGGTATGCAAGCTAAAGCGATCCATTTATGGGTTGAAACAAGCTTCGAGGAGTTGGAACATCCGTTTTGATGAAGCCATTAAATCCTTTGGTTTTATCAAAAATGAGGATGAGCCATGTGTATATAAGAAGGTTAGTGACAGTGCTATCACTTTCCTTGTCTTATATGTGGATGACATACTGTTGATGGGTAATGACACAGGTATGTTGACGACTATAAAGGTATGGTTGTCAAATACATTCTCCATGAAAGACTTAGGGGAGGCAACTTATATTCTTGGGATTCGCATCTATAGAGATAGAGCGAAAAGAATAATTGGTTTATCCCAAAGTCTATACTTGGAAAAGGTGTTAAAGAGGTTTAACATGCTTGATTCCAAGAGAGGATTGTTACCAGTGAGACATGGTATCCATCTTTCTAAAGAGATGTCTCCAAAGACACCTGAAGAAAGAGATAAGATGGCAGGATTCCATATGCTTCGGCTATTGGAAGTTTAATGTATGCAATGTTGTGTACTAGGCGGATATCGCATATCTCGTTAGTTTGACTAGCGGTATCAATCCAATCCAGTTTGGAACATCTGGATAGTCACAAGAATATCCTTAAGTACTTGAGAAGAACTAAGGATTTATTCTTGATTTATGGAGGTGGAGACTTGCAATTGGATGGTTATCACGATTACGATTTCCAATCGGATATCGATGATAGAAAGTCTACCTGGATATGTGTTCATTTGTAATGGAGGTGCGATCGGTTGGAAGAGTTCCAAGCGAGCACGCATTGCAGATTCCACTCTGAAGCTAAGTATATTCTTGCATCGAATCTTGCAAAGGAAGGCTATTTGGATAAAGAAGTTCGTGACAAAACTTACGATAGTTCCTTCCATTGAGTCGCCAGTTCGATTACCTGTGACAATAATGGAGCGATCATCTGAGCTAAGGAACCAAGGTCTCACCAGAAATCCAAACACATAGAAAGGCGCTACCACATTATCAGAGAAATAGTTGGGTGAGGCGATGTAGCCATGTAGAAAATAGCATCAGCTGAAAATCCAGCTAATCCATTCACTAAGCCTACGTCACAGACTCAGTTAGACCGACATCTTGAGAAGATATGTCTAAGATATTGTAATGAATGGCTCTAGTGCTAGTGGGAGATTGTTAGTTGTATGCCCTAGAGCATATCATTTAGTATGTATCTTGCACATATTTTTATTAATAAAAGGCATTTCCACTTTTCCGTTTACATAGTATATTTATGTGTAATAGAAAAGGTCCATTGATATTTTGTTAGAAATATTATTCTTAAGTTGTTAAGAATATGAGTGACAATATTTCTAGCACAAAGTATCATAAATAGGTTCACAATCGATGATACTTCATAATAAGGATATGACTTATCCAGAAAGATTGTTTTCATGTTTGTTCCCAAGTTATTTATATGAGATATAAATAAGATGGAATGGTGAGTCTCATGCCATATAACAAACATGATAGGCACTTATAAATGATAAGTAGGCCAAACCAGTGACACTTATGACAAGCACATGGAGTTTACTCTTGTCAATGTTTTGTCATAAATCATATCAGTGCATATAATCTTTAGACTTGAGATAGCACAGTTATCTTGTATATAGGTAGTTTGAGTTTGATACTGCTTTCATACTTGTACTGTGTATGGGTATATGGGCATCTGTTGGCTCCTACTAGTTATATATGGAGATAGGTGTTGATCAAGATGGAATCTGTTCCTCTAAGTAAATAGAGATAAAATCCTATGTTCATTTAATTGTTCTTGATGTTTCAAGTTCTGGCAGACAGATAGATTTATTCGAAAGAGTTTACGATGAGAAAATCTTTTAATCAAGAACTGGAATTAAAAGAGAACATAATATTCATAGCAAATGGAGTTTGACATAAACCATGACTCGGCTTGAGTTGGGATTTTGTAACAGAGAGATTCTAGTGCATGGTAACATATGATTATAGGTTCATTTAAGGTAAACCTTATTACTAATTGGGTGGCCATGGCATGCTATGCTAGGTGTTAACCATGGTCTATGAGGTTCATAAAATGATTTAGAGAAATCATTTATGGTAAGAAAGAGTTCTGATGATATTAAGAGTTGATATCATGTCTCATTGCCAATTAGTGATGAGCCTAGTAAGTCACACACATACACAAGTTATCACCTAATTAAATATGATTTAATTAATTAATTAAAGAGTTTAATTGATTAATTAAATAGGTTTGGTTTGCAATTAGATTGCAAAGTCCCTAGCATGACTTGAAACCAAATCTAGATTATTGGATGTATAATATAAGTTAAATTTATATTTAAAGTGTTTAAATATGAATTTAATTAATGAGAAATTAATTAATAGAGATTAATTAATTAATTTATATTTGATATAAATTAATTAGAAGAAGAAAAATAATTATTTTGGGTTGAGAACTCATAATTAAGACACAGGGGCATTTTGGTCATTTTGCAGTGTGACACGTGGCACCATGAGATGGTGACACATGGCATAACACATAAGCTTGCCAAATGTTTTTTAATCATGTAAGATGATTAAAATCAAGATTAAATATAGGTTTGACACTTGGCACAATGTGATTGGGTCACTTAAACCTAGAGCTAATCAAAGGGTGACATGTGGCAAGGGTTTAATGTGTTAACCTAGCTATTTAAGTGTTGTTATGAGAAAACAAAATACAACCAGTAGCCACACTCCTTTGTCACGCCACTTTGAGGGTTTTTATCTCTTCTTCTTCATCTCTTATCAATTCAAAGAGATTAGCCATCAATCTCTTGAATTAAGAACACTAGAAATTGTTTCTAGTGTCCTGTTTACATCTTTAATCTCTTAAAAGGAAGAACTTGAATTTCTAATTAATAGAAAAGGCTTTAGAAGCTGTTCAAGGGCTGCCATAGGTGTTCTTGGTGTGGACAAGCTAGAGGGACAACATCTGGTGTCCTGAAGATGAATCTCAAAGGCACAGACACGCTGCAGTGCATCAAGAGGTTAGTGTAATCGTTCTTGATTTAATCTAGGGTTCTAAAATTAATCTGATTAATTTTAAAAATCTTAAATGGAAAATACAGATCCAAAAACATATTAAAAGAGTTTTAATATGTTGTTTATCATTGAAATCAAATAGATAAAAATAAATCTTGCATGATGCATGTGACCCTAGGTGAAAATTTTTGAATTAAATGGTATAAACTTGTGTTTTTCACGCTTCCGTTGCTCCATTTAAGCAAGAAATTCAACGAATGTGAGTCAAGATACTCATTCCTGGAAAAAACCTGTTGTGCATTGGCATGGACAGCGAATCGACTCAAACATTACATGTTGAATCATAAAACATGGCTCATCTCCAGAATGGATCCAATCAAGTACGTATTTGAAAGCCCGTTCATACCTGGAAGAATAGCAAAATGGCAGGTCATACTTTCTCAATATGACATTGTCTATATGACAAGAAAGGTAGTAAAAGGAAGTGTGATAGCTGATCTCCTAGCTAAAAATCCAATCAATGATTATGAGGCTCTGGACTTCAAATTCCCAGATGAGTATATTAATGCAGTAGGCGATGATGTGGAGGGACCAGATGATGTGTGGGAAATGTATTTTGACAGAGCAGTCAATTTATCCGGTAATGGGATTGGGGCAATGCTGGTAGCCCTAGATGGAAAACATTTCCCAATAGCTGTTAAGCTAAGATTTGGCTATACCAATAACGTAGCAGAGTATGAAGCCTGCGTGAGTGGCTTACAGGCTGCCATTGAAATGAAGATAAGGAAATTAGAGGTGTATAGTGATTCAGCTTTGATCATTTACTAAGTCAAAGGGGAATGGCAAACTAAAGACCCAAAACTGATCCCATATCAGAAATATCTCCTTGAACTAATAAAGAAATTTAAAGAGATTTCCTTTACTCACTTGGGCTGTGATAAGAACCGATTTGCCAATGCCTTAGCTATTTTAGCCATGATGACTCAAATGGAGGAAGGGCAGATAACGCAGTTATTGTAAATTAAAGCAAGGAGTGAGCCAGCATACTGCTTTATGATTGAAGAAGAAATAGAAGGTAAACCCTGGTATTATGATATTCAAATGTACATAAAAAATAGAGAATACCCTCCTGGGGCAAGTAGAAACGAAAGAAGAATTATCATAAGGTTAGCGCTGGGATACTTCCCCAGTGGTGAAATCTTGTACAAGAGAACCTCCAACGGCGAGTTGTTGAGATGCGTGAATGCAAAAGAAGCAAGGAGGATTCTTTTTGAAACTCATGAAGGGAACTACGCTACTCATAGCAATGGGTATATGATGGCTAAGCAGATCCTAAGGCGGGGTTACTTCTGGACTGTAACACCCCTATTTGCATAGCCTGGTAAATTATACTGTTCTAAAGACCCGTGTCGGTTTGGACAATTAAGAGAATTAGAACCACGTTTAAGACACCTAGAAAAGCCCTGAATGAAAATAATTAGTAATTGCCAAATAGTTAAGTATAAATAAGAAACACAGAACATAAGAAGTTAAATGAGCCGGGAGTCACAGTGATGGGTGACCTTCCCGAGAAATGACTGTGAGGTCGATCGTAACCTGAATTTTAAACCAGAAAATGTGACGCCACGGTCCTTAGGACTATTAAGAACACAGTGGAAAAGAGAAAATCACGAAAAAAAATTATTAAGCAGGTCAAATAATTAGGTTAGGGATCTAGAAGAAATATCGAATAACTTGCAAACCGGATTGAACCAGCGAGGGGCAATTTGGTCAATTCACCCCTAGAGCTGACTCCTGACCTAACTGTCCAATAAAATCGAAGAAACAAATCTTTGAGAATCAAAAATTAAATTAAAGATCTAATGGAAAAATAAATGCAAAAGAAAAGGAAAATTGAAAAATTTTATTTACATCACTTGGATGACATCATCATGGTGTCAAAAATAATTTTAATTTTCTTACAAATATTGACCAAGTCAACTAAGACTAAAAGACTTAAAAATACACTAAAAGAAAAAAAAGAAAAAAAACAATTTGGGTCTTCCCTTTTTTGTGTTGCCATCCTCATCTCTTTGCCTCTCTCATCTCTTTCATTTCCACCATGGGAGCTCACCTCAAGCTCTCATAAACCTTAAGTTTAGCCACAAATTTCTCTAACCCCCCTAAGTAAATCTTGCAAGTGGACCTTGATATGAAGCTTAGATGTCATTAAAACCAAGGAAGTGAGGAAAATTGAAGGATAGAAATTTTGCTCCATAAGGTAAGTAATTGAATTTGAAAATATTAGTTTATATGTGGTGTTTGTAGCTCAATTAACTTAGAAATTGTGTAAAATCAAACAAAAACAATTATTAAGGGACCAAACAAGAAATTTGGCCAGCTAGGGTTAGGGTTTGACATGAAATGAGTTTGATGGTTTTGAATGATTATTTGAAGTGAAATAGGCGTATTGATTATGAATATACACTTTAAATTTGCATTAGAGATGAAATGTATGTAACTAGGGTTTGGAACTTATGAAAAATTGGAGAAAAAGTTGAGAATTGGTCAATTGATATAGTTGACCTCATTTGAGTTGAGAAATAGTCAATTGAGACTGTCGCAAGGTGTTTTGCGGTCACCTGGACGAACCCTTACCGAAGTGGGAAAGAGTAAGGAGTCGCCACTTTAATTTTGAGGGAAATTAAAGAAAACCATTTGTGAAAATAAAATAAAATGAAACCACTTCAAGAACAGAGATTCTAGGTTCAGGGTCCGTAAATGGGTGGGGAAGGTGTTAGGCACCCCACCTCGTCCCTCGATGAGGGTAAGCAGATTTAATTTCAAGTTCTTTATAAACTACAATTAATAGTTAGGAGGGTTCGAATGGAAATGTTAATCCTTTTGGTAAAAGGGAATATTTGATTTTTCACCAATTCGGGCTACCCAGATACACGAATAAATGAGATGACTCTTAGTGAGTTGCTGTTGCATATTAGTTTTATTTTGGGGGGGGGGGTATCATTTTACGTATTTGTTAAAATTTGATTTGAGAATCGGATAAGAACTCCCCTCCGATCTCCTTTAAATGTTTATGAAAATTTTGGTTGAGAATCGAATAAGAACTCTCCTCCGATCTCTTTTAAATATTTATGAAAATTTTTGGGTTTGAGAATCGAATAAGAACTCTCCTCTGATCTCTTTTAAATATTTATGAAAATTTTGGGTTTGAGAATCAGATAAGAACTCTCCTCCGATCTCTTTTAAATATTTATGAAGATTTTGGGTTTGAGAATCAGATAAGAACTCTCCTCCAATCTCTTTTAAATATTTATGAAAATTTTGGGTTTGAGAATCGGATAAGAACTCTCCTCCAATCTCTTTTATTTTAATGGGAGTCGGATAAGGACTTTTCTGACCTCTCGAAATTTGATTACAGCTACACATCACAAGAGCCTAAGACTAAGGGTTCTCGCATTCAAAGATGCCGGGGATCGAAATAAGGCTTCTTTTAACTCATTGGTACCTCGTGACTAGACAAGGGATACCAGACTGAATTTTACCGACATCCTATGTGATGGCCCTACCAGTACCTTTTGATACCCGATCTATTCCATTTATTTATCTGAGATTTGGATTTATTCTGCCTTATGACGTCTTACCCAATCGTCTTCTGTGTTAGCCTAGTGATTTAACTTTACTATTTTCCTGACTTATTATTCAGACCTTCTATTTTTAAAGAAACGCTTAAGATACAGTTACCTACATTTTATCCAACTACTTATACACTACTCGGGACTAGAACTCTTGCATTTAGAAGTAACAAAGATTAACAAAAGAATGGACTGATTAACAAAGAAGTAAACTCGAGAATAACCTTCTTCGCCTTTTTTTTTTAACGCAATATAAACTTGGTGAAAATTACAAACATGAAAATAAAGGAAATACATAAAATAAAATGAGCACTTGATAAAGCAGCGATATAAGCACTCACCTGTAGGGAGCCGAATCTACTGAACTAACTACGGAATCACAAAACGTAATAGGACTGCAGGCTAATGGCCTGAGGACTAAGGTTCGCCTTGAAATGAAGGATACTTTGCTAAAATGCAGTCAGGTCAAAATAATAACCGAGTTTGAATGAAGTTGAGCTTGGACAATGGGAGTGGAAATAAAGATAACAAAGATAGAAAGTGAGAGTGTCACAGGATAATGAACGAACTGAAAATGGAGAGTTTCAGTATTCAAAAATCCCTTTGCAAGAAAATACTTCAGAAAACAGGTTTCAAAAGTTTTTCTTATGAAAGCTCAAAAATAGCAGAGTAACGAACTGAATTAAGTTTCAGAGTCCTTCTGCTATAGTCACTACCCTTTTTTTCGTCCTCCTTTGAACAGTTTTCATGCAGGTATTTATAAGAACCGGTTGCTCTCCATGAAGGGTCCGGATTTATTTTGAGGGAGATGGAAGGTTAGGATTTTAAAGGACATGATATGAGGCCCGGGATTTAAAGAGAATCAGAACGAATGGCTGAGATCCCTTTCAGAATATTTGTCCTTTCTTTCTTCCAATCTGACAGCCCAAAATTTTCTTATCAAGGGCGATCCAAGGGTTGGGAGTGAAAGGCGCTGGTCTTGTCGTCTTCTTCTTTGATCCAAGGGTTCCAGACTCGTCCTTACAAGTAAGATCAACGGTGGAAATTGGGATGTACAGCACTGTCATGACATACTCTGGCACATGTCAGTAATGCGGGCGATTCTGGGGCGTGCGGTGGAGATTTCGTCTACGACGCTTTAACTACCTCGGCTCTGATTATGAAAACAGTTAGCGAAAGTTGTCTTATTCCCTTTGTTTTCCGACCTCCCCTCCCTTCCGATCTTTCTAACACGATCCTTTTCCGATCTCTCATGACAGGCTCCGCTCTTCCGACCTCTCCAACTCCGATCTTCTCCTTCATCCGGTCCGGTTCAATCAAAGCATTTATTCCTTCGATTTCTGAGGCATCTGCTTCGATTTCTGCTGGCAATAAATGCTCGGATTTTCCCTATATATATATACCTTCAACCAGAAAGCCCCCCACATTTGATTTTCTCCTCTTCCTTCTCACATTTCCTGTTCTAACTGCTCCAGCAGTAGTCCAGGCCATGATAGTGGCTTTTGATCTTTTTCCGATTATTCTTTTTATTCCCCGACTGAAAATTTACGATCCCGGTGATCGGGAAATTATGATAACCTTATTTGATGATAGTGAGAGAACCGGACTAGCTTACCGACCTAGATCGAGGACTTCGATCGTGTCGATCTCGAATCGTTCGACCGATATAATCGTGGCCCGACTTGGCGAGAAAGGCGCAAATATTCCCCTTAACATTGGTGACTGCGCCTTGAAGTTCATTTGGCTTCTCACCACATTGGGTGTCCCGACAGCAGCTCGGTTCCGAGCAATAACATTGATGACGACCTCTCTCATCCTCATGAGAGTCATAATCCCCCCATCTGAGCTGTACATCTGTCCGATGTCGATGGCTGGCCTAACACATCTTTTGATTCAGCCACGAGACTAGGCTTTGACATAGGTCTTTATTAGATGGGATGTACTGCTGATCTCTAGAGATCACCCAAATGATGTAATTTGACTTTCAATGTAATCTGATCTCTAGAGATCGCCCAAATGATGTAATCCGACCTTTAATGTAACCCAATCTCTGGAGATCACCCAAATGATGTAATTTGCCCTTTTTGTAAATAAAATTTATTTTGTCAATTATCTTTTTTATTATTGCAATGATTATTTTCCGATCTCTAATGTGTTTATCCGATCCGGTTCCCGACTGAACAACCCTTAACTGATCCGCCTTAATTCACCGATCTGTAACTAGCCGATCTCTTTTATTATGGAATTTTTGGAATATTCGTGAGACGTTTCAGAAAAGCTGGTGAGTCCCACTAATCGATGCACCGCTTGGAACACTGTGAGCATTAAATGCTCAGACGGGTATAAATAGGGGATGGGTCAGCCAGTTGCTCTCTTATATCATTTTCAGCATCCCGCGAGCGATTCCAAAATTCTCTCAATTTCTCATGTTCTTCCGACACCGATCAAGATCCGGTAAGGGTTTTGATCCTTTTTTTAGTTTAAATTCTCTATTTCCTTTGAAAATGAGCGGCAAGCCCCCCTTCCGTTCAGATCTCGTGGTCGTCTGATGAAGTGGAGGTGGTCGGACCAAGTGTGCGACCTAAACCTCCTAGGGCCTCTGTTCCAGCTCGAGGGCAAGGAGCACCATCAAGGCATGTACATTCTTTAGGGAGAGAAAATCTTCCTATAGACGAACTGCCATCAATCCTTCAAGAAACTGACCTGCAGTCGTTCAGCCAAGAGTATAACATTCGGCCTGATTCATACGAGCTGATTAAGTGTCACGGCGATCTTCGTGCCGATCACTTCTTCAAGGAGAACGATATGATCATGGTATATGAAGAAGAATTAAAAGCCGGGCTGTGGTTCCCTCTTGACGACTTCTTCAAGGAAGTTTTAAAATTTCACCAAGTGTGCATCGCCCAAGTTCACCCGAACTCATGGCGGATCCTAGTAGCCTTCAGAGGCCTCTGCAGAGCTAAGGGACTCAGTCCTACAGCTAAGGTATTCGCTGAACTACATAGGTTAACTCGTCGAAAGGACGACGAGTATTGGTTCTTCCAGGCGAAGCCATATTATGTGCTCTTTACCGATCTGCCCTCCTCCCTGAAGAATTAGAAGAATCGCTTCTTTATTCTGAGGAGCAAAATTCCGAACGGCTTTGAGGGTTTCCCTCGCAACTGGCTGCATCAGGGCCCCTTGCTTCTGAAGCGCATCACCTTGAATAGGGAAGAAGGCCTGATGGTGATGGAATTGAAAGATCAGGCAACAAGAGAGAAGTTCTCTTGTTTGGATGCAGTGACCGCCGAACTGCATCACTGGACAATGGAGTTGATTACTAGCGAAGATCGCGGGCTTTAGCTCTCTGACCTCGGCATCGGTATTTTCTATATCTCAGATCTTTAGGCCTTAGCGATCTCACTGACCTCTTCTTTGTGCAGGTATGACAAGCAGCGAGGCTTCCAAGGAGAGCCGAAAGCGGAAGAGGGAGGTCTCCCAGAAAGTGCGGGAGATGAAGCCCTCCGAGCTACTTCAAACGCCCAGCCATGATCCCAGAGAGATGCAAGGAGGCTCATCTTAACCCTCGAGACCGCCGGTCATAGAAGTGGTCCGGTCTCCTCCTCACCAAGAAGAGCCGCCTCCACTTCCTCCAGTCCCTTCGAGTGCGGAAGGGGGTCCTTCCCAACCTCCTGTGAGGACCCTTTCCCATGGCACTCAAGTTCTGATCCACTCATTGGAGAAGAACCGGACTGTTCGGGAAAATCCGGGCTTGGCCAATGTCTTGGGGGCCTCGATCTGCCTTCAAGAGGATCGGGATAGGTTATCCCTGAACAATCTTGATGACATCCTAACCCGGACAATGAGCCTGAACGTGGAGAGTTTGGTAGACCAGCACATAGTCCAGGAGAAGGCTCACCGTCTGAGTAAGGAGGTGGAGAAGATGGGTCACGAAGTGGCTTCCGTCCGATCCCAACTTTCATCCGCTCAGAACTACATATCTAAAATTGAGGGGTGAATGAAGTTCTACGAGGATAAGCTAGCCGAGCAAGCTCAAGTTCTAGCTGAGCGAGCTCATGTCCTTGGAGAAGTTTGGGCGCTCCGAGCCGGTGAAGTTGCTCACCTCACTGAGGAGCTCAAAGCAAAAGAAGAAGAGGCGGTGACAAGGGAGGCCAGCGCTTATGTGAACGCTCATAGGGATCTCTTAGCTGAGCTCAAGAAGCGATATCCTGAGGAGGACTTCTCTTGGATGGTAGATCTAGCTCCCCAGGACGAAGGTGAGGATAGTGAGGAGGAGGCTGAGGGTGAGAGAGGAAGCGAGCAAAATGTAGATCAGGCAGGGGGTGATCCTCCAGCCGAATGACTTGTATAAACTTGAAATGAAATGAAAGTTCCCCTTTTGTTCAATGATTAAATGTGATCAGAAAGTCTCTAAATTGCATAAGCACTTGATTGTCTGAGCATATTAGAACCACAACTAAAAGTGATTTTTAATCTAAGTGTAAGAGGTCGGAAAACACAATAAGCATGAGATCGGCTGAGAACCAACGCTAAACGGGACTTAATTAAAATTGAAAATTTGACTTGAACACTTAAGATCAGTATCATCATTAAACCGGATCGAAACCTTAACTTTATTATTCCCAAACTTTTAAATGAGAGATCGGCAATAAGACTGGTGGCACGAAAGCCTAATGTTGGTTCAATCTCGTTTGACAAGAAAAATCGGAAATATAATTGACTGATCAGGGGACTTGACAATTGGTTTGAGAGATCGGTGAGGCTTTAAATGATATGGGAACTTAGTATTGATTAGATTCCTTTTGAGGAGAGATAGAAAATGTGGTTATTTGGCAAAGGGAGACTTAGTGTTAGGGATCGGTTTCAAAGTTTATTGATTTCAGGGATTGGCCAAAATATGGTGTCGACAGCTGCCCCTCTTTACATAATTCCTACTGGAAAAAAAAAATTTCCGTGTAGGGATTATGTAAAGATTTAGACCCATATTTTGGACGATTAAAATTTGAAATTTGAAATTAAAGTCAGGAAACTAAAACCCGCTTGGGTTGGCACCCTGAGGTTGGTAACAGGAAATTAAAATGCTAGAAAATTAAAATCAAATTAGATCAAGGAACCAGAGGTTGATTAATAGGAAATTTAAAATGCAGGAAAATTAAAATCAACTTAGATCAAGGAACCAGAGGTTGATTGACAGAAAATTTAAATGCAGGAAAATTAAAATCAACTTAAATCAAGGAACCAGAGGTTGATTGACAGGAAATTTAAATGCATGAAAATTGAAATCAACTTAGATCAAGGAACCAGAGGTTGATTGACAGGAAATTTAAATGCAAGAAAATTAAAATCAACTTAGATCAAGGAACTAGAGGTTGATTAATAGGAAATTTAAATGCATGAAAATTAAAATCAACTTAGATCAAGGAACCAGAGGTTGATTGATAGGAAATTTAAATGCATGAAAATTAAAATCAACTTAGATCAAGGAACCAGAGGTTGATTGACAGGAAATTTAAATGCAGGAAAATTAAAATCAACTTAGATCAAGGAACCAGAGGTTGATATTAAAATCAACTTAGATCAAGGAACCAGAGGTTGATTGACAGGAAATTTAAATGCAGGAAAATTAAAATCAACTTAGATCAAGGAACCAGAGGTTGATTGACAGGAAATTTAAATGCGTGAAAATTAAAATCAACTTACAAAGCAAGTCTAATCTCGACACGAGAAGTTCCTCCCTAATGAAGTGTACTTAACAAGATCCCGAAGGCCGATGATTAATGGAGGATGAGTTACAAGACTTGACCTACGATCTCATTTCTTCGGATGCCCCTTTTCTGTTCTCGACTTTCTTCTTATTTTGCGAAAAGCACCCTTGAGGGTTTTCACTCTCCTTTCGCCCATTTGACTAGAAGCGCCCTTCCAGGTTTTCACCTCTAGTGTTTTTTTTTTTTTTTTTTTTTTAGGCCAATTCCTGCAAATCTCATAGCAAAGTATGTGAGGTTATCAATTTTCAAATCCTAATCTTATGGCCAAATTTAACTGATTAATAACGCCTTAGATAAAGAGATTGAAAAAGGACAATATTAAAGAGTGAGTATAGGGAAAGATAAAAGCAAAGAGATAAACACAAAGAAAGTATGACTTTATTATGGTTTTAAGAAACAAAGGTACAGTTTCAAAGAAAAAAAAGGGTACAAGGATAGATCTCACATATTCCTTGTTGTTAGCTTTGAAGTCTCTTAACTGCCATTATTTCAAGTACTCTGAAGTCTCATGCCATGACGGTTTATTTCCCTTCTCGGTTTTATGCTCCTTTCCTTATTTCTCCCTTTTGGTTCTTGGGATGCCCTTTCGGGTTTTCACCCCTAGATTTTTTTTTTTTGGGCTCGCTTTTTCAGGACGCCCTTTCGGGTTTTCGTCCCTCACTCATTTTACAGAAAGCGCCCTTCCAGGATTTTCGCCTTCTTTCACACATTTTGCTAGGAGCGCCCTTTCGGGCTTTCACCCCTACTCTTTTTTTTTTTTTTTCATTCAGGCATAGTATCTTTTGATGGTGTCGGCATTCACAGGTCTTGGAAATTCTTCACTATCCATGTGGGTCAAGATCAAGGCCCTACTAGAAAATGCCTTTTTAACCACATAGGGTCCCTCGTAGGTTGGTGACCATTTACCCCGGGGATCGTTTTGATTTGGAAGCACTTTCTTCAGGACTAGGTCCCCTGGTTTAAATTCACGTGGGCGAACCCCTTTGTTAAATGCCCTGGCCATTCTTCTTTGGTATAACTGCCCGTGACATGCCGCTGCTAGCCTCTTCTCATCTAGCAAGTTTAATTGGTCCAACCTTGACTGGATCCATTCCGACTCATCAATACCTGATTCCTTCAGAATTCTTAGAGAAGGAATTTCTACCTCAATAGGTAGTACAGCTTCCATCCCGTAAACCAGTGAGTATGGGGTTGCCCCAATTGATATCCTTATAGTAGTCCGGTATGCATGAAGGGCGTAGGGAAGCATATCATGCCAATCCTTATAAGTGATTGTCATTTTCTGAATTATTCTTTTGAGATTTTTGTTTGCAGCTTCCATTGCTCCATTCATCTGGGGACAGTATGGTGAGGAATTGAGATGTCGGATTTTGTATTGATCACATAATCTCTGAATCTTTGGACCATTCAAATTCTTGGAGTTGTCAGTGACGATTTCATTGCGGAGGCCGTGCCGGCAGATGATATTATTTCTGAGGAATTTGAGAAATGTGTTCTGTGTAATGTGGGCATATGATGTTGCTTCGACCCATTTAGAAAAATAATCGATAGCTACCAGGATAAATCTATGCTCGTTGGATGCCTTAGGGTTGATGGGGCCAATCACATCGATGCCCCACATTGCGAAAGGCCATGGTGAAATGAGGTTGAATAATTAGTGAGGTGAAACATTTATCGGATCCGCGTAGATTTGACACTTATGGCACTTTCGGAAATACTCGACGCAGTCTTTTTCCATGGTAGTCCAAAAATACCCCTGTCTCATGATTTGCTTAGCCATCATATGCCCATTGGCATGGGTTGCACAGTTTCCCTCATGAGTCTTGAAAAGGATTCTCTTCGCCTCTTTTGCATCCACACATCTCAACAATTCGTCGTTGGAGCTCCTTTTGTATAGAATTTCTCCACTGGGGAAGTATCCGAATACTAATCTTTGAATCATCCTCTTTTCATTTTTGCTCGCCCCTGAGGGAAATTCTCTGGTTCTGATGTAAAGCAAGATGTCATGGTACCAAGGTTTACCATCAGGTTCTTCTTCGATCATGAAGCAGTAAGCCGGCTCACTCCTTGCTTTAATCTTTAATACCTGAGTCGTCTACCCTTCTTCCATTTGAGCCATAACAGCCAGGGTGGCTAAGGCGTCTGCAAATTGATTCTTGTCTCGACTAAGGTGAGTGAAAGAGATTTCTTCAAATTTCTTAATCAACTCCAGTAAGTACTTCTGATATGGGATTAGCTTCGGATCCTTAGTTTGCCATTCTCCTTTGACTTGATAAATGATCGGGGCTGAGTCTCCATATACCTCTAACTTCCTGACTTTCATTTCGATGGCAGCTTATAAACCCATCACACAAGCTTCGTATTATGCGACGTTGTTGGTGCAGTTAAATCTCAACTTGATAGCTATCGGGAAGTGTTTTCCATCTGGGGATACCAATACGACTCGATTCCATTCTGGATAAATTGTGACTCAGTCGAAATACATTTCCCATACATCAGCTGGCTCTTCTTCTCCGCAGTCCACTTTGTTAATATGCTCATCGGGGAACTCAAAATCTAGAGCTTCATAATCCTGGATAGGGTTTTCTGCTAGGAGATAGGTGATCACGCTACCTTTGACTGCTTTCCGGGTCATATACACAATGTCATATTGGGAGAGTATGACCTGCCATTTGGCTATCCTTCCTGGCATGAATGGGCTTTTGAATACATACTTAATAGGATCCATCCTGGAGATGAGCCATGTCTTGTGATTCAACATTTAGTGTTTGAGGCGATTTGCTGTCCAGGCTAACGCGCAGCAAGTTTTTTCCAAGAAAGAGTACCTCGACTCACAATCATTGAACTTTTTGCTTAGGTAATAAATAGCTATCTCCTTTGGGCTGATACCATCATGTTGCCCCAAAACACATCCCATTGAGCTTTGTTGGACTGCCATATACAGAATCAGCGGCCTTCCTGCCACCGGCGGAACCAATACTTGTGGGTTGGACAGGTACTGCTTGATTTTCTCGAAAGCCTCTTGACAAACTGAATCCCATTGAGTGGTGTTGTTTTTTCGGAGTAGTCTAAAAATAGGCTCAGCTTTAGCCGTGAGATTGGAAATAAACCTTGATATGTAGTTTAACTTCCCTAGGAAACTGCGCACCTCCCTTTCTGTTTTTGGGGATGGCATCTCTTGAATGGCTCGGACTTTGTTCGGATCAACTTCTATTCCCTTCTCGCTCACTATGAATCCCAACAATTTCCCAGATCTAGCTCCGAATATGAATTTGGCAGGGTTCAGTTTCAGCTGATATTTCCTGAGTCTCTCGAATACTTTCCTCATTACCTGCACGTGGCTCTCTTCTCCCCTGGATTTGATGATCATATCATCCACGTACACCTCCACTTCTTTATGCATCATATCATGGAATAATGTGACCATAGCGCGTTGGTAGGTGGCCCCAGCATTCTTTAACCCGAAAGGCATGACCCGAAACAAAATACCCCCCATTGAGTGATAAAATCAGTTTTCTCCTTGTCTTCCTCATCCATTGGGATTTGATTGTACCCCGATGCCCCATCGATACACGAACACCTGTCCAATCCTGCTGCATTGTCTACTAACACATCAATGTGAGGGAGAGGGAAATCATCTTTCAAGCTCGCTTTATTAAGATCCCCGTAATCAACGCACACCCTAACTCTCCCATCCTTCTTCATTACCGGGACAACGTTAGCTATCCATTGGAGATATTTGACTACTTCCAGAAACCTAGCATCATACTGTTTCTTGACCTCATCCCTAACTTTGAGCAGTGTGTCAGGATTCATTCTTCCTAATTTCTGCTTTACCGGGATTGTCCCCGGAATTAGGGGAATTTTGTGCGTCACTATATGAGGGTCCAAACCAATCATATCATCATAGCTCCAGGAAAACATGTCTAGGAATTCTTTGAGCAAACTGATCATATCTCCCAATTCTTCACTCTCTACAACCTTAAGTTCCCTTTTTACTTCTTCCGTGCCTAAGTTTATAGTGTGTGTTTCGTCTCCACAAGGCACTAGGGAAGGTTCATCTCTTTCATCCCTTTCCTCTGTGAGTTCCACCTCAGAATCATTTGAAGTAATGGCAGTTATGGGGATTTCAAAATTAACAAGAGGGATTTCTGAGTCTATTGAATTATTAGGTGCTAGTTGATGAATGGTCCTGAATGAACGAAAATGGAATATATTATAAGAATGATTTTCAAAAGGAAAGAAAAAGAGAATTGGATATAAAATGCGCTATTAATTCATTAACATTTATGACATAAGAAAAGGGTCCATTTACAATATTACACTTGCCACCATGGACAAAATGATCAAGTGTAGATAACCAGAAGTACTTTACTCGAAATTAAGTATAGGGATGTCCTCTGCTGTCCAGTTGTCCAGTTCTTGCCCTTCAGCTATTGGCGAGACCAGAGCCTCATACAAGGAATCCAAGTCGATGACATCGATGGATGGTTCATCGAGTGATTCTTCAACCACTGCTAGATTTTCAATGACCGGTTTAGTGAATACCTCCGTGATTCTCGGGACTACTTTCATTCTCTCGAGTTTCTGGTCAAATCTTTGATCCGAAGTCTGTTCCTCATCCGGAATTGCCCAACCATAAGGCCGTCCTCCTCATAACCCAAACAGCAACGGCCTACCTTCTGGATAGCCGGTATAGGTTCAACAATCCCTTACAATGCGGCGCCTAACCCTTTGCCCTCTTCATACCCATTCCTTGACATTACCTTGGCTACCATAGCCATAGCCCCTTCATTTCTTGAGATGGTTTCTTGTAATTCGAGGGCCTGGAAGGAGCTTTCCAATGACTCCTCAGCAGCTTCCACATAAGGAAGTGATTGTGGCTTGGTGACTAATATGGCTTCTTCCCCTTTTACAGTGATGATTTTGCCGTCCATAATATACTTTATCTTCTAGTGCAAAGTCGAAGGAACAGCATTCGCTAAATGGATCCAAGGCCTCCCGAGCAACATAGTGTATGCGGGCTCAATGTTCATCACCTGGAATGTGACGTTGAAAGTGCATGCACCAATTTGGAGTGGCAAGTCGATGTCCCCCGGCACCTCTCTCCTTGTACCGTCAAAGGCTCTTACCACCATAGCACTTTGACGTATATTGGAATGGTCAACCGGTAGCCTAGCCAAAGTGGCATTAGGCAGTATATTAAGCGCGGATCCATTATCAATAAGGACCTCGGCCACTATACAACCTTTACATTTCACTGTCACATGCAGAGCTTTAGTGTGCGTTAAGCCTGCAGGGTCTATCTCTTCTTCAGAAAAGGTGACAAAACTGGATGCCTGAATTTGTCCCACTATCTTCTCGAACTGCCCCGGTGTGATATCGGGGTTCACAAAGGCCTGATCCAGAATTTTCTGCAGGGCTTGACGATGTACCTCTGAGCTCAAAATTAGTGACAATAGTGAAATTCGGGCAGGTGTCTTCCTTAATTGCTCAACCACGTCATATTCACTCTGCTTCATTATTTGAAGCAACAGCTCTTCTTCTTCGTTCGACCCGGCGGGTTCTCCTCTCTCCATTCTCTCAACCTCCTCTCCTGTATTCTCTTGGGGCTCTCCCATTTTACTTTCCCTCTCTTCTTTTCTTTTTCTTCATACCCGTAACATCTCCCAATTCGAGTTATAAACTCGACTTCTTGCTCAGGTGGGGAGGATTTTGTGGCAGTGACGGGCTGAGGATTAGCTTGGGGAGTAGTACTGCTGGTAGGTCCGGCATAAGTCATCTTAAAATGCTCATGAGGAGTAAAGCACGATTTTGGAGGTGCCGAAGGTGAAGCAAGATTAGGAGCCGATGTACTGCTTGATGCTCCTTGGGTGAAAACTTGGAAGTTATAATTCCAAGGTATGGCATGGGTGTTTGTGACAGGAAGCTGAGGCAGGGTTCGTATGATTGTCACTGGAGGTGAGGATACTGGGGGTGAGAAAGTGATTATGTGATTAGGGGTGGAAGCGTTTTGGCCGAGTCAGGCTGTATTTACTCCTTCCTCCATTTTGGACCTTGCCTGGCATCTCAGAACTTTGAGGGACAATAAGTTCTCGACCTCTTGCTTAAATTCTTCACAATTTTGCAGCTCATGGCCAGCTGCTCTTCCATGATAGGGGCATCCCGTTTCAACCTCAGGTTCTGGAGCTTGAGGGTGGAGGTAACCTTCCCTTACTGCCATTCTAAAAATTTCCTCAAAGTGAGGAATTAGCTCATCTACCTCTAGTGCCGACCCCTCTCCGTCTGACTCTATCATGTTTACACCATTGCCCGTATTATGATTGGGCAACGGGTTTGAGGTAACATTGGGGAGGGAACCATTTCCTTCAATCTTCAACCACCCATTCCTGATTAAGGCGTGCACTCTCCCTGTGAGTGCCCCGCAATTGTCAGTCGAGTGCCCCTGCGCCCCTCCATGATACTCACACCGGGCAGTGGTGTCATACCACCTGGGGTATGGCGGCTGAATTGGGTCAAGGGGAATGGGTACTATCTGGTTTATACCGACGAGATATTGGTATATTTCGCTGAGTGGCAGGGGCAGAGGTGGATCAGGATTTCTTGGTGGTCTTGAGTTATTTTGAGGTGGTCTGGGTTGAGTAGGTGGAGGAGGCGGTCTGGGTTGGTAATTTGTAGGTGGTGGATACTGTGGGCATGGGTGAGGATAATTTAGGAAAGGGGGTGGAACGTTTGCAATGGTTTGGCCATGAGGGGGAGGATATGGCCGGTAGTTATTTTGAGGAAGTGGGGAGTGATTGTTCTGCCGAGTGATGGAATGCACAACACCCTCCTTCTTTTTGCCAAAATTGGCATTTTTCTTTGCAGGGTTCTCAGTCAACTCCTGCAGTCGTCCCATCCTTAAATTAGCTTCTATCCTCTCGCCAGCTTGGATAATATTCGAGAAGCTGTTGGAGGTATTTCCAATCATCAGATTGAAATAAGGAGCCTTTAACGTCTCAATGAACAAAGAGCATAGTTCATTGTCAGTCACTGGGGGATATACTTCTGCAGCCTTCTCCCTCCATATTTGGGCATATTCCTTGAAGCTTTCCCTGTCTCTTTGTACTAGGTTTTGGAGGTCTCTCCTTGTGGGGGCCATATCACAGTTAAATTTATACTGCTTCAGGAAAGCATCTGCCAAATCTTTCCAGGAGCGCAATTTGCTCCTGTCCAACTGAATGCACCACCTCAGGGCTGCCCCGGAGAGGCTCTCATGGAAGAAGTGAACTAAAATCTATCGTCTTCTATCAAGGCGGACATTTTAGCGATGTAGGTGGCCAGGTGAATGTGGGGGTCTGAGCTCCCGGTGTACTTGTTGAAGTTCGGGACCTTGAACTTGGGCGGCACCACCACATCAGGAACCAATCTAAGTGATGCCACATCGACTGAACCATACATGTTCAGCCCCTCTATAGCTCTCAATCTCTCTTCCAGAGCGGACAGCTTCTCGTTTTCTCTCGTCTTATTTTCCCCTGCGGCTGTAAGAGGTACTCCCCTAGTTGGGAAATGAGGGGCGGAATGAATTGGAGGAATCAGGACTGAAGGGGATGGTTCGGCATTTGCGATAGCCGGATAATAGGAGAAAGGTGGTTTATTATTCAGTGGGGCCGGATTGACAGTGATTGTCGGATCCGGGATCGATGGCTGGAAAGTGAAAGAGGTTAAAGCATAGTGAGAATCAACCGTTGTAGGAGGTGAGGGAGGTAGTGGTAAGTTAGGGTCTGAAGTAGGCTTATTATGGGACATTTCCCTTATTAGTCTCATGACCTCCGAGACTTGGTCTTTCAATTTGGAAACCTGTCCTTGTAGGTTCTGGACTTATTCCTGGTATTCCATTATCTTCTTTGTTCATGATCTTGTCAAGTACACTCGTTTGGGTTGAACTGTGTGTCTGGTCAGACTTGCTTTGTTTGAAGCAATGTTGATTTTATGTAGGGAAGTAAAAAAGTTTTTAATGAATTTTGAATTTCATAAAAAAAACTAAAGGTCCTGGTTTGGACAAAGGATACAGTGGCATTTGGGAGCCAAAATGAAATCTGCAGAAGGATGATTGCATAAATTTTATCATGGTATCGTTCGATAGTCTGACTGTGAATGACTGGATTGAATGCGCATCTATGATACCTGTCCATATGGCACATCCAATTTTTCGCATAATCCTAGCGAGGGGGTTCCTACGGGAGTTATACTATTCATTCACAATTTTGCTAAACAATGGCCCAAAAATTATTCTATTAACTGAATAATTCGTACACAGCATTCTTTACATCGGCCTAGGCTCAGGGAGGTTCTTTATAATGTAATGACATTTTCTGAGATACTCATATAACCTTTCTTCTTGTCTGGCAGGGTTGAACACTTTCAGAGCATACTCGGATTCAGGTAGGAGTTCTTGTTTTCCCTGTGCTATCATTCTCTCCAGCTGGTCAACATTCTCTTTCAGCTCCTGATAGAGAGCAGCTTGTCTTTCTTTTTCCTTCCTTTCTTTAGCACATTCCTTCAGAATATCGTTGATAAGCAGTGCTTGTTCCTTCAGTTCAAGCTTCTTCTTTTTGCTTTCTTGTTTATACTCTTCCATGAGTATCTCCTGATATTTCATTTTCTCCTGAAGCTTGCTATTACGTATACGCTTCTTTTATTCTGACTTGGAGAGAGCTTTTTTCCTTTTCCCACCGTATCTCTTACTCTTCGAACCCCATCTTTTCGGTCCTTGCCTCTTCCTTGAGCCTTCTTACTTTTCTTTTGAGGATCTACTGTTGGTCCCCCAACTGTTTTATTTGTTCTTACAGTTGCGAGTTTTCGGTGTTTGCCTTTTGTAGGGAGTTGGCTAAACGATCACCATCTTCTTCTGAAAGGACGTTTCGGCGAGGGTTGCTGTCTTCAAATTTGTTGGATCTGCAGTCAAGTGTTCTTGATCCCTGTCAGCCCTCCATTTAAGATAATCGCCCGTGGCACTGGGGCCTTTAAGCGACCTCTCCATTAGAGTGATGTTTTCCCAAGATCTGTGAGCTATTTTCAACCCTTCCTCTTCCTTGAGCTCATGGTAGAAATGACCTTGGTGGTATTCTTCAATGTTGATTCTGAACTGTGTTGAGCTGAATTGTCTCATTACTAATGCCAGAGTGTAACTTGTGTATCCAGTCACCCCGATTAGGGATACTGAATGATTACCCCCCGTGCCAACCAAAATGAATTGACCCGACGTCCACAATTTCCTCCAGCAGTAGTCATGGCTGTTGAAGCTCAAAATCCGTTTTTGCCACTGTGGCTCATCCTTCGGGCTGATTACTAATCGGGTCATTTTCTAGATGAGAGGCTGGTTAAGGTACCAATTTGTCTCCACAGGACACATATGACTAATGATCCAGAGGTGCAACAATTGAGAACAACATTTAATGGATCCCTTGCCTTGTTGTCTGCAGTAAGTAAGGGTTAAGAAAGTCTTGGCAAGAATTGCCGGTACTGGATTGACCTTCTGTTTCTCTACTGCCCAGAACATTTCCACAATGCCATAGGTTATGATTCCGGAAGGTCCAGGGAACAAGATCAGGCCGTAGATTGCTAAAGCGAGCATCAATGAAGCTTGATCCCACTATTCATCTTGGATGCATTGATCCAACAACTTCTTGAGATAAGTGCAATACCATCCATGCGTGTTCCCTTTGATAGTTTCCCTCGCCTTTGCTTCTTCTGGTGGAATCCCCAGCATATGTGCGAACCGTTTCCAGGTCTGCCTAAGCTCGAGGTATAGGTAAATCCGATTCTGCGCCGCATAAGGAATTTCTAGCAATGCTTGATATTCTTCCATAGTGGGAGCAGTATCGATATCATTGAAAGAGAACACCCCATACTTAGGATTCCAAGCTGGCAACATGGCCTTTAATGCCGAGACTTGAACTTTAACTCGTATCAAGGTTGCAATCCTCCCATATCTCTTCTCAAATTGTGCTTTGACCTGATCGGGAAATGACTTCCAACCATTGGCCAGACCCTCGAGACTGTTCATTCTGACTTCAATTTTGCTCAAGTCCAATGGAGGTAATGAGCTAGTATCACTTTGTGGAGGCACTGGACTATGAGGCGGTTCGGGCCATGGTTTAGCATTCTGTTCTGATTTAAGAACTTCTTCTGCCGACTGACTCGAGGATGCCATATTAAAAATGATGCTTATCCTTTTACAAACCTTATTTTGGTGATGCCTTCAGGAAAGACTTGTTAGCAGGATAAATTCAGGTAGTCTTGAATTATACTGTTGGCTGAGTGACACTTACACCTTTATCAAAGTAGGAAAGTGTATAGGTTTTCTTAACAGTATGATTCAAGATTACCCTTAAAAATAAGAACAAAATAAACACAAGCGGAATAGGGTAAGAGTAAGTATGCCCCTTTTGTCCTAAAATAAGGAGAGTCCTAGTATTGGCTAGGTGCTACCTAATTGGATAGTTCTATCTTATAAGGTAGCTTGCTACAGCTGTAACATCCCCATTGTACATATTTTGTACGTTCTATTGCTCCAGTAGTTAAATAACAGTCCAGGCAAGTCAGTATGTCTGGAACTACACTTAGGTGATAGTAAACAGACATATAATGATGAAATAAATAAAAAAAAATACAAGAAAAATCAAACAAAAATGAAAGAGAGAAAATGATGCTAAGTTAAACGAACCGGCACCACAGCGATGGGTGACCGCACCGAGAAGGCCATTGCCGACCCCAGGACCGCGGGGAACCCTCTGAATATAATTTTGAGATATAAATAAAGATTTATTGAAATGTAATTGACACTAGAAATATCAAAGAAAAATTAATAAATTAGTACAAAGAAAAATAAAAAATCGAGAAACAGACAAAAATCGGTGTTACCGAAAAATCAGGAATATAAACCGAAGTGGGGTATTTTGGTCATTTGACATATAGTGTTGCCTTTTGACCTCAATATACATTAAAAATAAATGATATTACACTTAGAAAATGTCATGAAAAAATTAAATTGTGATACATTATAAGAATAGTGAAAGAAATGGGGGATAAAATCAAATTTATGAAACTTTGAATAATTAACATTAAAATCCAAGTTAGTGCTCCACTAACTTGGATATTGGGACCCTTATCACAGCCTTGGGACAGCAGATAGCACTCACCATCATCTTCTTCATCAGCCCATTTTACTTTGCCGTAATGAATTCCACCATGGAAATCACCATGGCCACCCCACATGCAATCTCCATGGGTGCATGATCAAGCCATCCTTTCCACTTCTTTCCTTCATTAAAGCTTGCCTACTTACCTTGGGGAAGATATTGGCAACAAGAAAAACCAGATTTGGTGAAGTTTTGATAAGCATCAAAAGTTGTAAGTGTCCAAAATCCCTCCCTTGCTTTGGTAAAGCTTGTGTTTAGGTTGAGGTGAGTGTTTTGGTAAAGAGAAATGAAAGAAATAGTGCGAAATGAATTTGTCCATTTATGGCAGCCATGAACCCTTGTTGAGCTTGAGTTATTTCTAATTCTATTGAATGAAAATGAAGGTTGATTGATTCAAATGATAGTTAGAGTAAGTTTGTTCACAAGTATGTACATGTAGTGTTTAGATTAAAGGTGTGAAATGGAACCTTGAAGCCTTGAGCAAACTGCCATGTTTGGCAGCCCCTAATAGCATGAATTTGTGTGTGAATATATGGTTATTAATGATATATGTTAATGTCAATTTGTGGGCAGCAAGTGTAAGTGATGTTGAAGTATGAATATGTTGAAGTATATGTGTAATATTAACATTGAAGTATGTTGAATTTTGGTGGAAGTGAATATTGAACTTAATGATGGATTGTGTGCAGTGAGCACTTGAACATTCTGCCCAGAATTGTTGCTGAAATTGTGTATAATATATGTATAGAAGTGTTGTTGATTGAATATTGTAGTAATGAGGAGGAGAAGGAACATTAAATTGGAAGTGTATGAGCTTTGTGCAGGTTATGTATTGAAGGCAGCACCTAAATGAGGCCATAAGTGCCAAACTATGAACCCAATTGGTATGAGGCCAATATGGGGTAAAACTAGACACCAAATAGGCCAACTTTCATGTAGAAAGGTTGCCAAAATTCTGCCTAGAAACTGACCTTAAAAAGTGACCAAATCCGGATTAGTGCATTTGAGGCCTGAAAACTGACCATTTGGGCAGTAGTTAGTGTTTAGGCCATAACTCACTCAAAACAGGTCCAATTGACCTGAAATTTTGACCATGAATAGTTAAGACCTATATCTACAAGTATTATGAAGACACCAGAGCCCAGAAATGACCAGAACCAAGTCAAATGGCTTGCATAAGTTCGGGCACAAAAACTGCCGAACCAGAAGTGACCTAAAATTTGACCAAATTGTGCACTAAAAGTGCAATCTGTCCAGCTTTAGCAAATTGACCATATCTTGGTCTACACAACTCGGAATGACATGAAATTTTTCCCCGCATGCAATAAGACATAGAGCTACAATTTTGCTTCTTTGACCAGAAGCTAAAAACCAAAGGAAATAGGACTTTAAGCTAGACCAATCTAGCACACAAAAATTGGGAATTTGACATTTTGCATACAATGATGCTTGAAGCATTTTGGCAATGAATGCCAACTTGTAAAAATGGTAAATTGCACTATATTGGCAGCATATTGAGATATAAATTGTGACATATTGATGCTAGAAACAACTTATCCATATTACCTAAAAAGGTCAACATATGCATTGACTTGTGAATTATACAATAGTTAGTAAACTCCAAAGATTGAAGAATTAAATAATTAATTTATAATGTGCCCTAGTTTGCCTAGTTGACTAGTATGGATAGGTTGTCATGCCAATAGGATTCTGATAGCTGTTCTGTAAATGGCTTTATGCCATACTGTGTATTTACGGCCTATTATGCCGCACTGTGACTTTAATAGCCTACGGCTATACATATTGTGTATTTATTTTTGGCTTCTCGCCAGATTGACTATATGGCTTTTTAGCCACGCTATTTGCACACCAGGAGACACTTTGTGACCGATGGTGTGACGGCCCGAGGTACTAGGTACCCAGTGCCAGTATATCCGTTTATCCAGTCTGGTCAGTATATAGGCTACACGGGCAGTAATTCAAGTACTATTAAATTCAAATACCTAAATCCAATCATCGACATACAAAGACCACCAAAAATTTGTAAACACTTTATTTACCTTATTTTAGTGTATATTTCTTTACATTTGGCACCACTAAGCAAAATTGCTTAGCGCGTTCTTTGTTATGTAGCGTAGGTATTGGAGACACGGTGGGGAGCCAGCAGACCTACTACCGGGTGAGACATCAGATCTGCACAGGAGTCCAGAGTCATCTGCACTGCATTGCATACATGGTAGGACTTAGGATATCTTGTATTTTGTACTTTTGTTGTATATTTGAAATTTGGCCTTGTATTTTGTAATATTATGAAAGCTTTAAAATTTGTAATATTTTGTACATATTAAATAATATGGAGATTTTCTGTATATATTTAAATTATTATGAACTGTATTATGGAACTGTTTAATGACTGTAAAAGTCTATTGACTTTACTGAGAAATAGGGACTGTGAAATATTTGAGATTTTGATATCATAATATTAAACTGTTTTCAACAGGTTTGGAAGGACAGTTAGTCCTAAATATAAACGGCACCTTGCCAAATTTTTATTACCTGTATTGAAACACTGATTTTAACAAAGTATGACAAATATATCAACATGATATGAATATTTCATAAATGACTTCTTAAAATCAAATTGAGTTCAAGAAATGAGATAATCACAGACTAAGTGTTCTGGCACGCCGTGTAGCATGCCTCGCTCGGCTATACTGTAGACGGGTGAGGAGTTTTACATTTAGTGGTATCAGAGCACGGTTTAGGCGTTTCTGGACCTAGATAGATTGCACATCATGCATTGCATTGTAAGTGTTAAGATGACTCTAATGCAGATCTTTTGATTTGTTTTATTTTGATCAGAATATGGACTCCACATCACAGAGAGCGGTCGATGAGGAAGTGGAAAGTCATGCTCCATCTATGACTGAACCAGGAGACAGGAGGGAACCTGTTCCCCCAGTACCAAATGCATCAGCCACATTTCAGCAAATGGCTGAATTCTTTAGACAGATGGCAGGAGTTATGCCACCACCACCACCTCCACATCAAAAATCTCATATGGAGAGACTCAGGAAGTTTGGAGCAGTGGACTTTCTGGGCAAAAGAGAAGATGATTACATCACGGTGGCTGGTTGGACAGAATCGGAAGAGTATTGAAACAACTTCATTGTACTCAGGCGAGAATTTGGAAGGCTGCTTTGTATCACTCTGCAGGATGATGCATACAGGTGGTGGGATACGATAACTAGTGAGGTGCCACGAGCAGATAACTTGGGATTTCTTTCTCACGAGTTCAAAAAGAAGTATGTGGGCGATGTATACTTGGAAGAGAAGAGAAGGAGTTTATTACCCTACACGAGACGGTGAGTGGCTGAATATGAAAGAGAATTTGTCGATCGAGCCGCTATGGTAGGAAATAGTCCCTAATGAGGCAGAGAGATGCAAGAGATTTGAGGAAGGACTCAATGATAACATTAAAGTAATGATTACTGACCTTAGGGATTACTGAGTTTGCCAAGTTAGTGGAAGCTACAATGAAGGTTGAAAAAGTTAGAATGAATGAGCGAGCAGAAGGGACAGACGAGAAAAGAGGTCGAGTCGAGGCAGGTACATCTTACGCCCCTAGCAAGAAATTCAGAGGTTCGCCTACTCGAGTTTTAGTAGAGCACCAAGTCGAAGTCGATCCACGAGGCCCAAATCTCGGTTTGTACTAAGGAGAGGCAGTCCACCCCTTGATGGCTAGCTCTCCGGGGGCAGTACAAGGACCGACCCCAACGGTATCTGTTGCTTGCCCACATTGCCAAAAATGGCATAAGGGTGAGTGTTGGAGGATGATAGGTGCTTGTTTACGGTGTGGATCTACAGACCACCTAGTCCGAGATTGTCCACGCAGAACTGCTACATCCACTCTGGTATCAACTGATAGGCCTGCCCCTCCAGCTCTAAGGGGTAGAAGGCCGGGTAAGGCTGAGGCAGCCGGTACTTCATAGAAACCTGTGTCAGAGTCTGTGGAGGGAGCAGAAGGCAGAAAACCAGCCAAAGCCTATTCTATAAGGGCACAGGAGGAACAGGATGCTCCAGATGTTATCAAGGGTACGTTCCTCCTTTATAATACTTCTGTGCATGCATTAGTAGATCCTGGATCTACTCATTCATATATTTGTATCAAGCTGCCCGTAGAAAAGGGAATACCAGTGGAGGAAAGTGACCAAGACATCCTGGTCACAAATCCGCTAGGCCACAGTGTGGTAGTAAACAAGGTGTATAAGGGCTGTCCATTGAAGATTCAAGAGAAAGAGTTCTTAGCAGAATTAATTGAACTGCCTTTCCATGAGTTTGATGTGATTTTGGGAATGGACTGGTTATCCCATCATCAGGCAATAATAGATTGTAAATTGAAGAGAATCTCTCTGAAAACTGCTGAGAACGAAGAAATAATAGTTGTGGGTGAAAGGACAGATTTCTTGTCCAATGTCATCTCATTCTGATTGCAAGGAGATGGTTGAGAAAGGGTGTGAAGCCTATCGGCACACGTGGTTGACACTAGGCGAGTAAACTTAACTTATCGACATACCCACGATGAAGGGATTTCTCCGAGGTGTTTCGGAGGAATTGCCTAGTTTGCCACGAAAGGGAAGTTGAATTTGCTATTGAGATTATGCAGTGCAGCTCAATTTCAATTGCTCCATATAAGATGGCTTTCTTGAATTGAAAGAGTTAAAAATCCAGCTACAAGAATTACTAGACAAGGGGTTCATACGCCCCAGTGTGTCACCGTGAGGAGCTCCGGTACTGTTTGTAAAGAAGAAAGATGGGACACTGAGGTTATGTGTTGACTCTGGCGATTAAACAGTATGATGAAGAACAAGTATCTGTTGCCTAGAATTGATGATCTGTTTGATCAGTTAAAGGGAGCCGGTGTGTTTTCTAAGATTGATCTCAGATCAGGGTATCATCAGCTAAGGGTTAAGGATGCAGATGTGCCTAAGGCTGCATTTAGAACCCGGTATGGGCATTATGAATTCCTGGTGATGCCATTTGGGTTAACAAACGCTCCAGCAGCATTCATGGACCTTATGAACCGTATCTTCCATCCATAATTAGATCGGTTCGTAGTGGTCTTCATTGATGACATCCTGGTGTATTCCAAGGATAAAGCAGAACATGATAAGCATTTGAGAATTATTCTGCAGACTCTAAAAGAGAAGAAATTGTATGCTAAATTGTCCAAGTGTGAGTTCTGGTTGAATGAGATTGCATTCCTTGAACATGTAGTATCAGTTGAAGGGATTAGAGTGGATCCCAAGAAGATTGAAGCAGTGATGGAATGGAAGCCTCCCAGAAATACAACTGAGATCAGAAGTTTCTTGGGGTTAGCTGGATATTATAGAAGATTTGTAAAGGGATTTTCCCTGATAGCTGCTCCAATGACCAAATTACTGCACAAGAATATGAAATTTGACTAGAATGATAAGTGTCAAGCCAGTTTTGAGAGGCTGAAGGCTATGTTGACAGAGGCACCAGTGTTAACACAGCCAATGTCTGGAAAAGACTTTGTAGTCTACAGTGATGCCTCACATAATGGGTTAGGGTGCGTACTGATGCAAGAAGGAAAAGTGGTTGCATATGCTTCCAGGCAATTAAGGCCACATGAAAAGAATTACCCTACTCATGATTTAGAATTAGCAGCAATTATCTTCGCATTGAAGATATGGAGGCATTACCTGTATGGAGAAAAATGCTACATATACACAGACCATAAGAGTCCAGTATCGCCAACCCGAAGGAACTTAATTTGAGGCAGGCGATGGATTGAATTCTAAAAGATTATGATTGTGTGATTGACTACCACCACAGGAAGGAAAATGTAGTCTTGATGCTTTAGCGAGAAAATCTATTGTAGCATTAAGATCTCTGAATGCCTAACTATCCTTAACTCATGATGGAGTTATTTTGGTGAGTTGCAGGTGAAGCGAATCTGTTACAACAGTCTGAGGATGGGCGAGAAGACGGATGAGAAATTAATGGTCATTATGGGCAAAATCACTAAGGGAAGAAGCTGAATATGAAGTGAAAGAAAATGGGTGCTGTACTATAAAGAAAGAGTATGTGTACGGATGATAAAGAGTTGAAAACCGTGATTCGAAAGAAGCACATAATAGTGTGTATGCTATGCACCGGGAAGCACAAAATGTACCATGACCTGAAACTCCAATACTGGTGGCCAGGTATGAAGAAGGACATAGTTGACTATGTAACTAGATGCTTGACATGTCAGCAAGTCAAAGCAGAACATCAAGTTCTATCAGGTTTGTTACAGCCCGTAAACATACCTGAATGGAAGTGGGACCAAGTCACTATGGACTTTGTCAGTGGTCTACCTCTCACTCAGAAGAAGCATGATGCAGTATGGGTGATTGTGGATAGGTTAACCAAATCAGCACATTTTCTGCCAGTTAGAACTGACTACTCACTGGAAAAGCTAGCAGAATTGTACATCAGTGAGATAGTTAGACTACATGGAATTCCACTTTCCATTATATCTGATAGAGACCCGAGGTTTACATCTAGATTTTGGAAGAAATTACAAGAATCCTTGGGCACACAACTCCATTTTAGTACGGCTTTTCATCCTCAAACGGATGGACAGTCAGAAAGAATAATCCAGGTAAATTTTGAAACTCACTGAGTTATTGTAAACAATAAATTGATAATAATGATAGTAATAACTGAATATGTGTGATAGGTCCTCGAGGATATGCTGAGAAGTTGTGTTATTGAGTTTGAGGGAAGTTGGGAGAGATACCTTCCACTGGCAGAATTTGCATATAATAATAGCTATCAAGCTAGCATACAAATGGCACCCTATGAAGCACTGTATGGGAGAAAATGCAGAACACCTGTATGTTGGACTGAATTGGGTGAAGATAAGCTAGTGGGGCTAGACTTGATAAAACAGACAGAGGAAAAGGTGAAACTGATAAAGGCCAATTTGAAAGTTGCCTCAGACCGACAGAAATCTTATGTTGACTTGAGGAGAAAAGACATTGAGTATGAAGTTGGCGAGAAGTTATTTCTCAAAGTATCACCGTGGAAGAAAGTATTGAGATTCGGGAAAAAGGGAAAATTAAGCCCTAGGTTTATTGGCCCATATGAAGTTATTGAACGTGTGGGACCAGTAGCCTACCGATTAGCCTTACCACCTGAGCTGGACAAGATACATAATGTGTTCCATGTCTCAATGCTCAGAAGATACAGATCAGATCCTTCACATGTCATCTCAGCAGAAGAAATTATGGTACAACCTGACCTGACATATGAAGAAGAACCAATTAAAATCTTGGCACGAGAGGTAAAAGAGCTCAGAAATAAGACAATTCCACTAGTGAAAATCCTATGGAGACACCACAACATGGAAGAGGCAACATGGGAGAGCGAGGAGACAATGAGACAACAGTTCCCTCAGCTCTTCACATCAGGTAAATTTCGAGGACGAAATTTTTATTTAGAGGGGAAGAGTTGTAACATCCCCACTGTACATATTTTGTACGTTTTATTGCTCCAGTAGTTAAATAACAGTCCAGGCAAGTCAGTATGTCTGGAACTACACTTAGGTGATAGTAAATAGACATATAATGATGAAATAAATAAAAAGAAAATACAAGAAAAATCAAACAAAAATGAAAGAGAGAAAATGATGCTAAGTTAAACGAGCCAGCACCACAACGATGGGTGACCGCACCGGGAAGGCCATTGTCGACCCCAGGACCGCGGGGAACCCTCTGAATATAATTTTGAGACATAAATAAAGATTTATTGAAATGTAATTGACACTAGAAATATCAAAAAAAAATTAATAAATTAGTACAAAGAAAAATGAAAAATTGAGAAACAGACAAAAATCGGTGTTATCGAAAAATCAAGAATATAAACCGAAGTGGGGTATTTTGGTCATTTGACACATAGTGTTGCCTTTTGACCTCAATCTCCATTAAAAATAAATGATATTACACTTAGAAAATGTCATGAAAAAATTAAATTGTGATACATTATAAGAATAGTGAAAGAAATGGGGGATAAAATCAAATTTATGAAACTTTGAATAATTAACATTAAAATCCAAGTTAGTGCTCCACTAACTTGGATATTGGGACCCTTATCACAGCCTTGGGACAGCAGATAGCACTCACCATCATCTTCTTCATCAGCCCATTTTACTTTTCCGTAATGAATTCCACCATGGAAATCACCATGGCCACCCCACATGCAATCTCCATGGGTGCATGATCAAGCCATCCTTTCCACTTCTTTCCTTCATTAAAGCTTGCCTACTTACCTTGGGGAAGATATTGGCAACAAGAAAAACCAGATTTGGTGAAGTTTTGATAAGCATCAAAAGTTGTAAGTGTCCAAAATCCCTCCCTTGCTTTGGTAAAGCTTGTGTTTAGGTTGAGGTGAGTGTTTTGGTGAAGAGAAATGAAAGAAATAGTGAGAAATGAATTTGTCCATTTTTGGCAGCCAGGAACCCTTGTTGAGCTTGAGTTATTTCTACTTCTAATGAATGAAAATGAAGGTTGATTGATTCAAATGATAGTTAGAGTAAGTTTGTGCACAAGTATGTACATGTAGTGTTTAGATTAAAGGTGTGAAATGGAACCTTGAAGCCTTGAGCAAACTGCCATGTTTGGCAGCCCCTAATAGCATGAATTTGTGTGTGAATATATGGTTATTAATGATATATGTTAATGTCAATTTGTGGGCAGCAAGTGTAAGTGATGTTGAAGTATGAATATGTTGAAGTATATGTGTAATATTAACATTGAAGTATGTTGAATTTTGGTGGAAGTGAATGTTGAACTTAATGATGGATTGTGTGCAGTGAGCACTTGAACATTCGGCCCAGAATTGTTGCTGAAATTGTGTATAATATATGTATAGAAGTGTTGTTGATTGAATATTGTAGTAATGAGGAGGAGAAGGAACATTAAATTGGAAGTGTATGAGCTTTGTGCAGGTTATGTATTGAAGGCAGCACCTAAATGAGGCCATAAGTGCCAAACTATGAACCCAATTGGTATGAGGCCAATATGGGGTAAAACTAGACACCAAATAGGCCAACTTTCATGTAGAAAGGTTGCCAAAATTCTGCCTAGAAACTGACCTTAAAAAGTGACCAAATCCGGATTAGTGCATTTGAGGCCTGAAAACTGACCATTTGGGCAGCAGTTAGTGTTTAGGCCATAACTCACTCAAAACAGGTCCAATTGACCTGAAATTTTGACCATGAATAGTTAAGACCTATATCTACAAGTATTATGAAGACACCAGAGCCCATAAATGACCAGAACTAAGTCAAATGGCTTGCATAAGTTCGGGCACAAAAACTGCTGAACCAAAAGTGACCTAAAATTTGACCAAATTGTGCACTAAAAGTGCAATCTGTCCAGCTTTAGCAAATTGACCATATCTTGGTCTACACAACTCGGAATGACCTGAAATTTTGCCCCGCGTGCAATAAGACATAGAGCTACAATTTTGCTTCTTTGACCAGAAGCTAAAAACCAAACGAAATAGGACTTTAAGCTAGACCAATCTAGCACACAAAAATTGAGAATTTGACATTTTGCATACAATGATGCTTGAAGCATTTTGGCAATGAATGCCAACTTGTAAAAATGGTAAATTGCACTATATTGGCAGCATATTGAGATATAAATTGTGACATATTGATGCTAGAAACAACTTATCCATATTACCTAAAAAGGTCAACATATGCATTGACTTGTGAATTATACAATAGTTAGTAAACTCCAAAGATTGAAGAATTAAATAATTAATTTATAATGTGCCCTAGTTTGCCTAGTTGACTAGTATGGATAGGTTGGCATGCCAATAGGATTCGACACTATTACGTCAGAAATGGCTTTATGCCATACTGTGTTTTTACGGCCTATTATGCCGCACTGTGACTTTAATAGCCTACGGCTATACATATTGTGTATTTATTTTTGGCTTATCACCAGATTGACTATATGGCTTTTTAGCCACGCTATTTGCACACCGGGAGACACTTTGTGACCAATGGTGTGACGGCCCGAGGTACTAGGTACCCAGTGCCAGTATATCCGTTTATCGATGCCGTGATATAGGCTACACGGCGATAATTCAAGTACTATTAAATTCAAATACCTAAATCCAATCATCGACATACAAAGACCACCAAAAATTTGTAAACACTTTATTTACCTTATTTTAGTGTATATTTCTTTACATTTGGCACCACTAAGCAAAATTGCTTAGCGCGTTGCTTTTGTAATGCGTAGGTATTGGAGACACAGCTGGGGAGCCCAGCAGACCTACTACCGGGTGAGACATCAGATCTGCACAGGAGTCCAGAGTCATCTGCACTGCATTGCATACATGGTAGGACTTAGGATATCTTGTATTTTGTACTTTTGTTGTATATTTGAAATTTGGCCTTGTATTTTGTAATATTATGAAAGCTTTAAAATTTGTAATATTTTGTACATATTAAATAATATGAAGATCTTCTGTATATATTTAAATTATTATGGACTGTATTATGGAACTGTTTAATGACTGTAAAACTCTATTGACTTTACTGAGAAATAGGGACTGTGAAATATTTGAGATTTTGATATCATAATATTAAACTGTTTTCAACAGGTTTGGAAGGACAGTTAGTCCTAAATATAAATGGCACCTTGCCAAATTTTTATTACCAGTCTTGAAACACTGATTTTAACAAAGTATGACAATAGTATCAACATGATATGAATATTTCATAAATGACTTCTTAAAATCAAATTGAGTTCAAGAAATGAGATAATCACAGACTAGGTGTTCCGGCACGCCATGTAGCATGCCTCACTCGGCTATACTGTAGACGGGTGAGGGGTGTTACAACGGCTTCCAGTTATCGTGACAGTTTAGCTCAAGGTCTAATTTTCTAAAAGTCACAGGTTCCCAAATCGCCCCTACTGTAAATAGTAGAGCCCCATTCTATCCCCCATGATACTGTCGAGAAAGTTCCACGGGTATCACAGTAGATAGAATGAGTTTCAATCTGAGCAGAAGCCTTCACGGATACTAATGGGGTAAAACCCATGGGTACCGCTACATGACCCCCTCCTACTTTCCTAAAAGGGTAAGAAAGCCCGGGTATAGGGCTGAAGTGTGTGAGGACATTATATGAGTGTTCAGTGTGTGAAGGGACACCTTTACCTCTTCCAAATACAGGGGGATTTTTATTTTTCCCTTTTAGACGGAGAATGCTGTAGGATGTAAAACAAAAATAAACAAAGCGGTTAGAGGAAATAACAAACATTAATAGACTAAGGTTTTCAAATTTCGTAAATTGTACCTATCTAAATATAATTCTAGTTTATAGGAACATAAAATTAAATCTACTTTTGGACCTCTGGGTCGGGGTAGAAGAAAAGTCATAGTCCCCAGTGGAGTTGCCAAGCTGTCACAAGGTGTTTTGCGGTCGCCTGGACGAACCCTTACCGAAGTGGGAAAGAGTAAGGAGTTGCCACTTTAATTTTGAGGGAAATTAAAGAAAACCATTTGTGAAAATAAATTAAAATGAAACCACTTCAAGAACAGAGATTCTAGGTTCGAGGTCCGTAAATGGGTGGGGAAGGTGTTAGGCACCCCACCTCGTCCCTCGATAAGGGTAAGCAGATTTAATTTCAAGTTCTTTATAAACTAAAATTAATAGTTAGGAGGGTTCGAATGGAAACGTTAATCCTTTTGGTAAAAGGGAATATTTGATTTTTCACCAATTCAGGCTACCCAGATACACGAATAAATGAGATGACCCTTAGTGAGTTGCTGTTGCGTATTAGTTTTATTTTAGGGGGGGTGTCATTTTACGTATTTGTTAAAATTTGATTTGAGAATCGAATAAGAACTCTCCTCCGATCTCCTTTAAATGTTTATGAAAATTTTGGTTGAGAATCGAATAAGAACTCTCCTCCGATTTCTTTTAAATATTTATGAAAATTTTTGGGTTTGAGAATCCTATAAGAACTCTCCTCCGATCTCTTTTAAATATTTATGAAAATTTTTAGGTTTGAGAATCGGATAAGAACTCTCTTCCGATCTCTTTTAAATATTTATGAAGATTTTGGGTTTGAGAATCGGATAAGAATTCTCCTCCGATCTCTTTTAAATATTTATGAAGTTTTTGGGTTTGAGAATCAGATAAGAACTCTCCTCCGATCTCTTTTAAATATTTATGAAAATTTTGGGTTTGAGAATCGGATAAGAACTCTCCTCCGATCTCTTTTATTTTAATGGGAGTCGGATAAGGACTTTTTCGACCTCTCGAAATTTGATTACAGCTGCACATCATAAGAGCCTAAGACTAAGGGTTCTAGCATTCAAAGATGTCGGGGATTGGAATAAGGCTTCTTTTAACTCATTGGTACCTCGTGACAAGACAGGGGATACCAGACTGAATTTTACTGACATCCTATGTGGTCGCCTTACCAGTACCTTTTGATACTCGATATATTCCATTTATTTATTTGAGATTTGGTTTTATTCCGCCTTATGACGTCTTACCCAATCGTCTTCTGTGTTAGCCTAGTGATTCAACTTTACTATTTTCCTGACTTATTATTCAAACCTTCTATTTTTAAAGAAACGCTTAAGATACAGTTACCTACATTTTATCCAACTACTTATACACTACTCGGGACTAGAACTCTTGCATTTAGAAGTAACAAAGATTAACAAAAGAATGGACTGATTAACAAAGAAGTAAACTCGAGAATAACCTTCTTCGCATTTTTTTTTAATGCAATATAAACTTGGTGAAAATTACAAACATGAAAATAAAGGAAATATGTAAAATAAAATGAGCACTTGATAAAGCAGCGATATAAGCACTCACCTGTAGGGAGCCGAATCTACTGAACTAACTACGAAATCACAAAACGTAATAGGACTGTGGGCTGATGGCCTGAGAACTAAGGTTCGCCTTGAAATGAAGGATACTTTGCTAAAATGCAGTCAGGTCAAAATAATAACCGAGTTTGAATGAAGTTGAGCTTGGACAACGGGAGTGGAAATAAAGATAATAAAGACAGAAAGTGAGAGTGTCACAGGATAATGAACGAACTGAAAATGGAGAGTTTCAGTATTAAAAAATCCCTTTGCAAGAAAATACTTCAGAAAACAGGTTTCAAAAGTTTTTCTTATGAAAGCTCAAAAATAGCAGAGTAATGAACTGAATTAAGTTTCAGAGTCCTTTTGCTATAGTCACTACCCTTTTTTTCGTCCTCATTTAAACAGTTTTCATGCAGGTATTTATAAGAACCGGGTGCTCTCCATGAAGGGTCCGGATTTATTTTGAGGGAGATGGAAGGTTAGGATTTTAAAGGACATGATCTGAGGCTTGGGATTTAAAGAGAATCAGAACGAACGGCTGAGATCCCCTTCAGAATATTTGTCCTTTCTCTCTTCTAATCTAACGGCCTAAAATTTTCTTGTCAAGGGCGATCCAAGGGCTGGGAGTGAAAGGCGCTGGTCTTGTCGTCTTCTTCTTTGACCCAAGGGCTCCAAGCTCGTCCTTACAAGTAAGATCAACGGTGGAAATTGGGATGTACAACACTGTCATGACATACTCTGGCACATGTCAGTAATGCGGCGATTCTGGGGCGTGCGGTGGATATTTTGTCTGCGACGCTTTAACTACCTCGGCTCTGATTATGACGACAGTTAGCGGAAGTTGTCTTATTCCCTTTGTTTTTCGACCTCCCCTCCCTTTCGATCTTTCTAACACGATCCTTTTCCGATCTCTCATGTCGGGCTCCGCTCTTCCGACCTCTCCAACTCCGATCTTCTCCTTCATTCAGTCTGGTTCAGTCAAAGCATTTATTCCTTTGATTTCCGAGGCATCTGCTTCGTTTTCTGCTCGTAATAAATGCTCGGATTTTCCCTATATATATACCTTCAACCGGGAAGCCCCCCGCATTTGATTTTCTCCTCTTCCTTCTCACATTTCCTGTTCTAACTGCTCCGGCAGTAGTCCTGGCCATGATAGTGACTTTTGATCTTTTTCCTATTGTTCTTTTTATTCCCCGACTGAAAATTTATGATCCCGATGATCGAGAAATTATGATAACCTTATTTGATGACAGTGAGAGAACCGGACTAACTTACCGACCTAGATCGAGGACTTCGATCGTGTCGATCTCGAATCGTTCGACTGATATAATCGGTGAACTGACTTTGGGCGAGAAGACTGCTAATATTCCCCTTAACATTGGTGACTATGCCTTAAAGTTCATTTGGCTTCTCACCACATTGGGTGTCCCGATAGCGGCTCCCGCGAGCGATTCCAGTTGCTCTCTTATGTCATTTTCAGCATCCCGCGAGCGATTCCAAAATTCTCTCGATTTCTCAAGTTCTTCCAACACCGATCAAGCTCCGGTAAGGGTTTTGATTTTTTTTTTTTAGTTTAAATTCTCTATTTCCTTTGAAAATGAGTGGCGCCTAGGGTCAGAGAGCGGCAAGCCCCCCTTCCGTTCAGATCTCGTGGTCGTCTGATGAAGTGGAGGTGGTCGGACCAAGTGTGCGACCTGAACTACCTAGGGCCTCTGTTTTAGCTCGGGGGCAAGGAGCACCATCAAGGCATGTGCATTCTTCAGGGAGAGAAAATCTTCCCATGGACGAACTGCCATCAATCCTTCAAGAAACCAACCTGCAGTCATTCAGCCAAGAGTATAACATTCGGCCTGATTCATACGAGCTGATTAAGTGTCACAGCGATCTTCGTGCTAATCACTTCTTCGAGGATAACGATATGATCATGGTATATGAAAAACAATTAAAAGCCGAGCTGCGGTTCCCTCTTAACGACTTCTTTAAGGAAGTTTTAAAATTTCACCAAGTGTGCATCGCCCAAGTTCACCCAAACTCGTGGTGGATCCTAGTAGCCTTCAGAGGCCTCTGCCGAGCTAAGGGACTCAGTCTTATAGCTAAGGTATTCGCTGAACTACATAGGTTAACTCGTCGAAAGGACAACGAGTATTGGTTCTTCCAGGCGAAGCCACATTGTGGGCTCTTTACCGATCTGCCCTCCTCCCTGAAGAATTGGAAGAATCGCTTCTTTATTCTGAGGAGCAAAATTTCGAATGGTTTTGAGGGTTTCCCTCGCAGCTGGCTGCACCAGGGCCCCTTGCTTCCGAAGCGCATCACCCTGAATAGGGAAGAAGGCCTGATGGTGAAGGAACTGAAAGAACAGGCAGCCAGAGAGAAGTTCTCTTGTTTGGATGCAAGTGGATCACCGAATCGCATCACCGGACAATGGAGTTGATTATCGTGAAGATCGCAGTTTGACTCTCGACTCAAAGATCGGTATTTTCTATATCTCAGATCTTTGGGCCTTAGCAATCTCACTGATCTCTTCTTTGTGCAGGTATGGCAAGCAGCGAGGCTTACAAGGAGAGCCGAAAGTGAAAGAGGGAGGTCTCCCGGAAAGTGCGGGAGATAAAGCGCTCCGAGTTGCTTCAAACGCCCAGCCATGATCCCGGAGAGATGCAAGGAGGCTCATCTCAACCCTCGGTACCACCGGTCATAGAAGTGGTCCGGTCTCCTCCTCACCAAGAAGAGCCGCCTCCACCTCCTCCAGTCGCTTTGAGTGTGGAAGGGGGTCCTTCCCAACCTCCTGTGAGGACCCTTTCCCATGGTGCTCAAGTTCTGATCCACTCGCTGGAGAAGAACCAAATTGTTTGGGCAAATCCAGGCTTGGCCAAGGTCTTGGGGGCCTCGATCTGCCTTCAAGAGGATCGGGATAAGTTATCCCCGAACAATCTTGATGACATCCTGACCCGGACAATGAGCCTGAACGTGGAGAGTTTGGTTAACCAGCACATAGTCCGGGAGAAGGCTCATCGTCTGAGTAAGGAGGTGGAGAAGATGGGTCACGAAGTGGCTTCCCTCCAATCCCAACTTTCATCCGCTTAGAACTACATATCTGAAATTGAGGGGCGAATGAAGTTCTACAAGGATAAGCTAGCCGAGCAAGCTTAAGTTCTGGCTGAGCGAGCTCATGTCCTTGAAGAAGTTCCGAAGCTCCAAGTCGGTGAAGTTGCTCACCTCACTGAGGAGCTCAAAGCAGATGAAGAAGAAGCGGTGACAAGGGAGGCCGGCGCTTATGTGAACGCTCATAGGGATCTCTTAGCCGAGCTCAAGAAGCGATATCCCGAGGAGGACTTCTCTTGGATGGTAGATCTGGCTCCCCAGGATGAAGGTGAGGATAGTAAGGAGGAGGCTGAGGGTGAGAGAGGAAGCAAGCAAAATGTAGATCGGGCTGGGGGTGATCCTCCAGTCGAATGACTTGTATAAACTTGAAATGAAATGAAAGTTCCCCTTTTGTTCAATGATTAAATGTAATCAGAAAGTCTCTAAATTGCATAAGCACTTGATTATCTGAGCATATTAGAACCACAAATAAAAGTGATTTTTAATCTAAGTTTAAGAGGTCAGAAAACACAATAAGCATGAGATCAGTTGAGAACCAACGCTAAATGAGACTTGATTAAAATTGGAAATTTGACTTGAACACTTAAGATCAGGATCATCATTAAACCGGATCGAAACCTTAACTGTATTATTCCCAAACTTTTAAATGAGAGATCGGCAATAAGACTGGTGGCCCAAAAGCCTAATGTTGGTTCAATCTTGTTTGATAAGAAAGATCGGAAATATAATTGACTGATCAGGGGACTTGACAATTGGTTTGAGAGATCGGTGAGGCTTTAAATGATATGGGAACTTAGTATTGATTAGATTCCTTTTGAGGAGAGATTGGAAATGTGGTTATTTGGCAAAGGGAAACTCAGTGTTAGGGATCGGTTTCAAGGTTTATTGATTTCGGGGATCGAACAAAATATGGTGTCGACAGAGACCATTTGTGGTGTGTATGAATTGTTGGAACTAAGTTCCAATTCAGATTGGTGAGGGTTAATCTGCAGGCAGCTTGACCTAGGTTCCTTTCAGGAACCAAAATTGAAAATTTACCAACCCAATTGGTGTGAGGTCAATTGGTAATGAAACTAGACATAAAATGACATATTTTTCATTTAGGAATCATGCTCAAAAAGTGACCATAACTTAGTGAACAATTAGGCCAAATTCGGAATTGGGCACACTGCCCTGTACAAAAATGACCAAACGAACAGTAGTTATGTAAATGACCATAACTTGGTCTAGGAAAGTCCAAATGACCTGAATTTTATACTGATAGAAAGTTGAGACAAAGCCCTACAACTTTCATGAAGAAAACAAACCCAAAATCTGACAATAAGCTGTCCAAAAACTTACCTGTAATCAATACACAAAAATGGCCAAAATCTACGAAATGCCCAGAATTCTGGGTAACACCAAATCTAGCTAGCCATGTTCAAATAGCCATAACTAGGGCTACAAAACTCCAAATGGAGTGTTTCAAAAAGGGAATTAAAGCTAAAACAATAAGGAACAACTTTGATGAAGGATACTTAGCCAAGTTCACAGTAACTAGACCAATAGAATAGTAGAATACAGGGGACCAAAACTGAAAAATTGTAATTTCTCTTAGGAGACTTAGAAATTGAATTGGCAATCAATACTAACAAAATTGACACCCAAATGTGGTATATGAGTACAATTAAAACTAATAAACCTATTAAGTATAGAAAAGTTAATATTTTGACTTAAATAGTGCCATGAGCAGTACCACTATACACAAAAATATAAAGGATCGAATTTAAGAACCGGATTGGGTAGGATAAGACTGTAAAAGTAAAATTATTGGAATTAGTTATTAGAAATGGATTGAATGGATTGCTGAAGCACTTTAAATTTATTTGTTTTAGTTGGAAAGGGATCTTTGAAGGAGAAACGAAAGTTTGGGTAAATTGAGTCGACAAAAGAGGTTTGTGCATAATAAACTTTGATTTATCGTTTTCTAATTGAAAACTTATTTAGCTATGTATTGTGAATTAATTGTACTAATTATGGGTTTTAAGAAATGCTGTGTTGCCATTTTATGAATGAAAATTTGAATTGGAAATTGATTTGTATTTTGCGTGAAATGTTTGAATAACTTGATTTAAATTATTTTTAATTCACACTTGGCATGGCAATATCACTATGTTCCTCCTCCATTTATGGGGTGAGTTTGACTATATTCCTCACTCTCTGGCTTCCCAGTCTGAGGGGTGAGTTTAGATGAGTACTCATTAGCTAGCTAGCCACCTCCCTCATTGATTTCGATTAGTGGGGTGAGTTTACCTTGTCGTGATGTACACATGGCATGTTCGGAAATTTTGTGTCATGGCCTAAGTTGTGTTAGTGATTGGCAACACTGTGCTTATCAAATTGTTTAATCAAATTGTATTATATTAAGCTTTGAAAATTATGAAATATTCAAATTATGATTTGTGATAAATGTGATTTGAAATTTGAAATGTGATTGTGAAATATTTGAACTGTGAATTAATAACAAATGTTTTATATTTTTCCTTTTATATTTTATTGTACACCACTGAGTATTTTTATACTCAGCGATAGCTTTCTTTGCTGTCGCAGATAGAAATAAGGAAAAAGGTAGCAGAGTGACCTGCTGATTGTTAGGACTACATTGAGATTTTTGTATGAGTATTTAGTTATACCATTGCATATTAGATTTTGATTATGCATGTAAACATATGTGTGTAAATTATTTGAGCAATTGTATAAAAACTCTTGTAATATTATTTTGGGTGTGTAATTAAAATGCAAATTATTGTAATATTTAAATTTATTTCTAAGTTTTGTAATTAATGTAAATAATTCTTTTTGTATTTTATGAATGATAAATTATTTCTATAACACCCTCACTGTAGCCATTCCGTACATTCTACTGTTTTGGTGACCGGTGTCAGTCCAGACAGCTAGAACTTCTGGAAAAATATTTAGAATTGAGGGAGGAGTCATAAATAACTCAAATAATAGTAAGAAAAATCAAGGAAAAATTTTAGAAATAAAATACAACCAAGTTAAATGAGCCGGTGCCCTAGCGATGGGTAACATAGTGGGAAGTTACGGTCTTCGCAGCTAAGAGCCCTAAACCCTGGAGAAAATTCATAAAATAATTTTTGGGACTCCAGAGAAGAGTCATTGAGGTTTTGATGGTATTAGAATGCCATGAAAATGCTTAGAAAAATTTTTTGAACGGTACAGATGATTTCGGCTTAATAAGCCAAACGGAGGGCATTTTGGTCATTTTGTCTTCAGAGATGATTTTTGGCTGACTTGTCCAGTTAATTAAATAATTATTATGACATAAAATATGAATAAATATTGCTAAAAATTGAATTGAAAATAAGTAGAAAATAAAAGAAAAGAAAATGGATGAAAAATCGAATTTTGACATCATATGATGTCATTAAAAGCTCCCACCAATTATATTTTGACAAACCCTTAATAAACCATTAAAAAGAAGATAAAATGAGGAAAAAACTTAAAAAGAACTCAGCCTTCTTCAACCAACCGGCCAGCCACTCCCTCCCTACCTCTATTAGAGCTCTTTCATCTCTCTCTTGCCAAACTTCAATATTTCCACCTTAAAACCTTAGACTCCCTTCACTAAAACTCTTCCTTGCACCTTGTATGACCTCTAGGTAGCAAAAGGAAGAGAAGAAAAGGAAGATTTGGAGATTTGGAAGAGTGATCAATTGAGGTTAGTGTCCAATTCCTTGATTCTTTCCTTTAAATTCTTGTTAGAATGAAAATTTGAGCTAGGATATGTGTAATTTCTTTAAAAATAAACAAGTTAAAGTGTCACCCTATTTTTGGAAGCCATGGACTTGTTATGGTTTTGATGATTTCTTTGGATTAAATGAGTGAATAGGCTGCCGATGATATGATTGTATCACTCAAAACATTAGTTTATGAGTTTAGTGCAAGAATTTGAAACTTTGGAATTTTAGGGCGAGGGTTTGAAACTCAAATATGGGAGTAGATGCAATTGAACACAAAATGATGTTGTAATGGTCATGTAGTGACCATTTGGTGTAGTTTGAATTTGAAATGGAGTGATTGGTGACATTAACTAATGTAAAGAATTAGGCTGCCTTAAGTGTGCATTCTAGACCCTTTGAGTCCAGTGTGCTCTTGGGGTTATAACTCAAGTTAGGTAACTCCAATTGGTGCAAGGCCAATTGGAGGTTAGACTAGACATGAAATGCAACAATTTTGATGAAGGAACCTGTCCTAGAAAACCAACCTAAGTGGCTTTAAAGATTGACCTGGTCTGGACGACCAATATGTAGTCCTTGAAAATGATCAAATGAATAGTGTTCATTCATTTGGTCATAACTCAATGTACATAGCCCTACAACTTTCATGAAGAAAAAAAACCCAAATTGTGACCATAACATGTCCAAAAACTGACCTGTAGTTAGTGTACAAAAACTACAGAATTAATTTTGCCCAGAAATTCTGGAAAAATTACAATCCGGCCAGTTATGGTTCTTAGGCCATAACTTGAGATACAAAACTCCAAATGGAGTGATTCAAAAAAAGAAATGTAACTATAACAATAAGGAACAACTTTGATGAAGAACACTTGGCCAAATTCTCAATGTAGAATGGCCTAATGGAATAGTGAACTCTAGCACTCAAAATTGAAAATTTTGATTTATTCTCCATTGGTTAAAAGCAATGATTGGCAACTAATGCCAACACTTTTGGGAACTAAAATGTGGTAAATCTATGTGATTAAAACTCATGTAACTATTATATATAAAAAAGTCAATATTTTGACTTAAATGACCAAATGAATAGTAACCTTACATGTTAAGTACAAATATTCAAGAAATAACTTTGTAATATGCCCTAGTAGGCCTATGTGATTGGTTTAGATAGGTTGGCATGCCAATAGGGTTCTGATAGCAGTACTGCATATGATGCATGGCTCCGTGCCATTCTGTGATATGATAGCCTATGGCTATACTGATTATGATGTTATACTAGGCTTTATGCCTTATTGCTTTTATTGCTTATTAGCCATTCTGTCTGCAAACCGAGAGACACATTGTGACCGATGGTGTGACGGCCCGAGGTACGTGGTACCCAATGCTAGTTTACCCATTTATCCAGTTCAGTCAATTTGTATAGGTTACTTGAGCATAAAAAAGTATAAATGTAATTGAATTGATTATTAAAGAAAATAAGGAAATTAAATATCAAGATAAAGAACAAGAATGATTACAAAAAAAAAAGAAGCTCAAAATCATTAAGAAAATGATTAATAAAATGCTAGAAAGAGTTAATATCATAAGATGTAATTAGCCTTCGACTAAACAATAAGTTAGTAATTATTTATTTCTTATAAGCACAATAACTAGGAAATTTTCTTTTACTTTTATTTGTATATTATATTTTCTTGTATTATTGGCACCACTAAGCTTTATGCTTAGCGCGTTGCTTTTGCAACGCGTAGGTTCTAGAGAGACTGACAGAGAGTTCAGTAGACCACAGACTGGGTCTGGCTGCTATTCACAGTTCTACATAGTGTCCGTGTCACCTCACAGACTATAGTGCATTAGTAGGACACTAGGTCCCATTTTGGTATTTTGGTACTGTCTGTATTTTGTAATTAAACTTTTATTTTCTCATGTATAAATTAAAACTTATGTAATATATTTTAGTATTAATGCAAATATTTGTAATTTGTGTTTATAAATGAAAATTTAGTATTTATTGATGATTTGAACATGATTATCATGTGAAATGAATGACTATCAAAAAGAAGAAGTTGTGAGAAATGATTGAGAATATTGAGATTATGTTGATACAAATAGAGTTTGAGAATGATTGGAAATGTATTGGAAGTGTTTTTCACAGGTTTCGAAGAATTGTTTTATCCATTTTTAGCCGCTACTCTGCCGAATATTCTATAAAATTTTTGGAACTCCTAATGAATTTATAATTTCAATAAATGAATTAAATGAGTTAAATTTCACAAATTTCACTTTCATATCCATGAAGAAATAAATTAAGGATAAAAATGATTGGGATAAAGTATGGTGTTTCGATACACTGTGTGGCATATCTTGCTCGGCTACACTATAAACGGGTAAGGGGTGTCACAATTTGCTTTTCAGAAATGAGATGTTTCAATTACGGTTGATTTTGTATTGAGCATATTGTATGGGATTGAGATGAAATTGATTTGTATTGAAGTTGTGATTGAGAAAATATTAGAAGTGTGTTTCTTTTCATATTTTAAAGAACTGTTTTTCCTAAATATAGACGGCACTCTGCTAAAAGTTTTTCAAAATTTGTGTAAAAATAAAAATGTATAAAAATTTTAACTAGTCTTTAAACTTCAAGTAAAAGTTTTTAATTCCCACCAAAAGTGCTCGTTACCTTCGAAAAGTAAGAAAATAGTTTTAAAATCCCTTGTAGTATATTTAATGGGTTACTGGTAGGCGAAATATGGTAATTCATTAGATGTACTATGGGATCATGTTACATCTAACTGAGGGGTAGGGTGTGAAATGTTTAGTGTTTTAAAGTAAATTTTGAACTGTAAATTTGAAATATTTTATCGGTATATACAACTGCTCAAATATTTGATACATATAGTACAATTGCATCATAAATATGAATTAACGAAGAGAAATCTCCTTGTGTAGGTTGTCCCGAGAAAAGAAAATTTTTTGAATAAAAATGGAAGAGGGGAATAAACCAGTAGAAAAATTAGATACGATTGAGGCACGAGAGGAGGCCTCAACTCCTCGGAGTGTCGAAGACTTGACTGTACTAATTCCACCAGTACAAATCACCGCACAAGTGATACAACAAATGGCCACCTTCTTCTAACAAATGGCTGATAGTTTGTCAGCCCAAGCTCAAACCCAAGCTCAAGCCCAAGTACAGGCTCATGTTAGTAGTATGCCCTAGAGCATATCATTTAGTATGTATCTTGTGCATATTTTTATTAATAAAAGGCATTTCCACTTTTCCGTTTACATAATATATTTATGTGTAATAGAAAAAGGTCCATTGATATTTTGTTAGAAATTCTATTTTTAAGTTGTTAAGAATATGAGTAACAGTATTTCTAGTACAAAGTATCATAAATAGGTTCACAATCGAGGATACTTCATAATAAGGACATGACTTATCCAAAAAAATTATATTCATATTTGTTACCAAGTTATTTATATGAGATATAAATAAGATGGAATGGTGAGTCTCATGCCATATAGCAAACATGATAGGCACTTATAAATGATAAGTAGGCCAAACCAGTGACACTTATGACAAGCACATGGAGTTCATTCTTATTAATGTTTTGTCATAAATCATATCAGTGCATATAATCTTTAGACCTGAGATAGCATAGTTATCTTGTATATAGGCAGTTTGAGTTTGAAACTGCTTTCATACTTGTACTATGTATGGGTATATGGGCATGTGTTAGCTCCTCCTAGTTATATATGGAGGTAGTTGTTAATCAAGATGGAATCTATTCCTCTAAGTAAATGGAGATAAAATCCTATGTTTATTTAATTGTTCTTGATGTTTCAAGTTCCTGGCCAGGACAGATAGATTTATTCAGAAAAGAGTTTTTTATGAGAAAATCTTTTTAATCAAGAACTGGAATTAAATGAGAACAAAATATTCATAGCAAACGGAGTTTGACATAAACCATGACTCCAGCTTGAGTTGGGATTTTGTAATAGAGAGATTCTAGTGCATGGCAACATATGATTATAGGTTCATTTAAGGTAAACCTTATTACTAATTGGGTGGCCATGGCATGGTATGCTAGATGTTAACCATGGTCTATGAGGTGCATAAAATGATTTAGAGAAATCATTTATGGTAAGAAAGAGTTCTGATGATATTAAGAGTTGATATCATGTCTCATTGCCAATTAGTAATGAGCCTAGTAAGTCACACACATACCAAGTTATCACCTAATTAAATATGATTTAATTAATTAATTAAAGAGTTTAATTGATTAATTAAATAGGTTTGGTTTGCAATTAGATTGCAAAGTCCCTAGCATGACTTGAAACCAAACCTAGATTATTAGATGTATAGTATAAGTTAAATTTATATTTAAAGTGTTTAAATATGAATTTAATTAATAAAAAATTAATCAATAGAGATTAATTAATTAATTTATATTTGATATAAATTAATTAGAAGAAGAAAAATAATTATTTTGGGTTGAGAACTCAAAATTAAGACACAGGGGCATTTTGGTCATTTCACAGTGTGACACTTAGCACCATGAGATGGTGACATGTGGCACTGCACATAAGCTTGCCAAATGTCTTTTAATCATGTAAGATGATTAAAATTAAGATTAAATATAGGTTTGACACTTGGCACAATGTGATTGGGCAATTAAACCTAGAACCAATCAAAGGGTGACATGTGGCAAGGGTTTAATGTGTTAACCTAGCTATATAAATGTTGTTATGAGAAAAAATAAAACACTACCAGTAGCCACTCCTCCTTTGTCACGCTATTTTGAGGCTCTCCATATCTTCTTCTTCATCTCTCATCAATTCAAAGAGATTGGCCATCAATCTCTTGAATTAAAAATATTAGAAATCGTTTCTAGTGTCATGTTTACATCTTTAATTACTTAAAAGGCAGAACTTGATTTTCTAATTCATAGAAAAAGCTTTAGAAGCTGTTCAAGGGCTACCATAGGTGTTCTTGGTGTGGACAAGCTAGAGGGACAACATCTGGTGTCCTGAAGACGAATCTCAAAGGCGCAAATACACTGCAGTGCATCAAAAGGTTAGTGTGTTTGTTCTTGATTTAATCTAGGATTCTAAAATTAATCTGATTAATTTTAAAATCTTAAATGGCAAATACAGGTCCAAAAACATATTAACAGATTTTTAATATGTTGTTTATCATTGAAATCAAATAGATAAAAATAAATCGTGCATGATGCATGTGACCCTAGGTGAAAATTTTGAATTTAATGGCATAAACTTGTGTTTTTTTCACGCTTCTGTTCCTTCAATTGGTATCAGAGCCACTATATTTGCCATTTAGAATGTTGATTATATGATTTAATTATGTGTTTTGATCATGAGTGATTTATCCATTGCTGGTTGCAATGGAGGTGTGGCGGCATGCTTGAAAAACACCATCAATGGTGCGCATGGTTTGGCTTCTATGGGTGGTTCAAGGTTTGGCTTTTAATTTTGCAATTATTGTATGATCTAAGGACTGTTCTTTGACTAATTAAAGTGTTTAATTAGTAGTTTTAATCACACAATTAAATTATGATTCAAATCAGAATTTTAAAATTTATTTGAATGTGAATAAACTCTGAATTTTAAAAGTTGTTTGAATGTGATTCAAATCTAAATTTTTAAAGTTGTTTGAATCATATTCAAATCTGAATTTTTAAAGTTGTTTGAATAATATTCAGATCTGATTTTTTTAAAAATGTTTGAATGTGATTCAAATCTGTTTTTTTAAGAAATGTTTGAATGTGATTCAAATCTGAATTTTTAAGGTTGTTTGAATGTGATTCAAATCTGAATTTTTAAATTTGTTTGAATGAGATTCAAATATTAATTTTTAAATTTATTTGAATCATATTCAAATCTGGATTTTTAAGTTGAATATGAGATATTCAATTTAATTTAAGTATTTATGTTTTATTTAATTGTTAAATAGTGATATGCATGATGGATGATCATGGACTATAAAAGACCAATGTGATTGGATTTATTTCTTTTATGTTTCTTTGGGATTGTAAATTAATTAATTTATTTTAATTTATTTTGGGCATGTATTATTAAATTTGTAATAATTTTTGGGTTGTAATTTCATTTATTTAAGTTCTTGTAAATTCACCTTGGTATGCCAAGGATTACTATATAATATTGGATTGCAAGAAGTTCAAGGAGGTCAAGAGCATTGGTGGGACCAGTGGGAGGAATTCAAGATCAAGTGTTGATTATATACTCCTTTAGCAACTCTTGTAAAATGAATGAATGAAATGCACCTAGGAATGCCCTGATTCAATTCTTGGTGGCTCAGAATTGAATCCCTTAGAAAGTCCATTATCATACCATATTTACTACTTATCCATGAATGCATGAGATGTATGGGAATGTATGCAATTATATGATATATGCATGCTAAATGGATAATGTGCAAAGTGAGACCTTAATAGTAATTAGGATGACTATAAAATCTTCCAAACAAATAATTAAGTTGGAAATGCTATAATTAAAGTAATTATAACATGGGCCCTCCATTGGGGTAATTATTTTAAGAAATTTTAAATAGTTGCATAAGATGCAATTAATTTAAGAGATTTTTTTAAGAATAATTGTTAAGCATGAGATGTTGTAAATATGTAAATGGTTTGGTGGCCAATATTGGATGTACCTGAGGACATTAAAATTATTTGCATAATTACTGGCTCAATGGGATCAACTTAACTAATGCAAGATAAGTCAATAATGGATGTACCTGAGATTTTGAGCATTAGGGGCTAGGTAAAGGATTGAACCTCACATGAGATGTGATGGGCAAGGAGTTGCTCACTTATAGTTTATTGTAATTCCAATAACGGATGTACCTGAGGATGATCAATAGAATTATAAGAATTCAATCACCCACTAGAAATCCATCCAACTAGGATTTTCATTTTCTACTGTGGAAGTGTAGGATTCGCTAAGTTAGTGAGAGGACTAATTTGATTAAAAGACCATAATCATTTTGGTTAATTACTTGATACATTTACTAATTAATCTGGTTATTTTCTGCAATTAATTTTCTGATAATAATGAGCACAGAACAACCACCACCATCCAATATCCTTGCAAGCATACTTGATCGCAATAGGTTAACCGGACCTAATCTCTCTGATTGGCTAAGAAATTTGAAACTTGTCCTGAACCTTGAACATATAGGATATGTTCTAGATTCAAATATTCCTGGTCCCTTACCTCCAAAGGCCACTCAAGAGGAACATGAAACTTTGGATAAGTCGAAGGAGCATGATATGAGATCTAAGTGTTACATGCTTGCTTCCATGAGTAATGAGTTACAGAAGCAGCATGAGAACATACAGAGTGTGAGTGAGATCCTCCTTCACCTACAAGAGTTGTATGGTAAGCACAGTAGGAATGCTAGTTATGAGATATCTAGGCAGTTGTTCCGCATGAAGATGTTTGAGGGACAGAATGTTGGGGATCATGTCCACAAGATGATTCGGCTGATTGAGCAGTTGGAACATCTTGACTTCAACATGGATTTCCAACTATAGATGGATTTGATCCTTCAGTCCCTTCCTGAGTCTTTTGGGAATTTTGTGACAAATTTCCATATGACTAAACAGGAATGCATCTTAGTTGGTTTACTTAACATTCTGGTTATTGTCCAAAAGAATATGCCGGGCAATAAAGGAAAAGAGGTAGCTTTGATTATATTTTCTTCTATTGGAAAGTCCAACAAGAAGAAGGGCAATAAGAAAAAGAAACCTTAGATTCCTAGTCCTTCCAAGAAGATAGCCAAATAGAAAAACAAAGATCAAAGTTGACAAAGGTAAAGGAAAGTGTTTTCACTGCCAGAAGGAAAATGTTTCTACTGTCTAGAGTATAGCAATCTAAAAGAATGCAATGCCATGATGAAAATCAACTCAAAATTCAAAATATATTTGGCACTTAAGATTAGGTCATGTTGCAGAAGATAGGATTGCAAAATTGGAGAAAATGGGGATTTTATCCTCATTGGGCTCTGAGCCTACTCCAACTTGTGAATCTTGCCTTCAGGGCAAAATGACTAGATCACCCTTTGTTGGACAAGGGCTAAGGGCTGAAAATATTTTGGAGCTAATACATAGTGATGTATGTGATCCATTTAAGGAAATGGTTAAAGGTGATTTTCATTACTTTATTACCTTTACTGATGATAAATCAAGATTTAGGTATTTATATTTGATGAAATACAAACATGAATCCTTTGAAAAGTTCAAAGAATTTAAATCTGAAGTAGAAAATCAAATAGGAAAGAGTATTAAAGCTCTTCGATCAGATCGTGGAGGAGAATATTTGAGTACTGAATTTGATGAATACTTGAGAGAGCATGGCATTGTTTCCAATTGACTCCTCCAGGAACACCACAGTTGAATGGTGTATTTGAAAGGAGAAATCGTACCCTATTGGATATAGTACGTAGTATGATGAGCTATACTGATATGCCAATCTCCTTTTGGGGATTTGCATTAGAATCAGCTTTGTATATTCTGAATAGGATTCCATCAAAATCAGTTTCTTCCACACCTTATGAGATATGGCATGAAAGAAAATCAAGTCTTAAGCATGTTAAGATTTGGGGTTGTCCAGCTTATATCAAAAAGCTGAACACTGATAAATTGGAAACCAGATCAGAAAAGGGTCGATTTGTTGGATATCCAAAAGATAGTTTTGGATATTATTTTTATTTGCCTACATCACAAAAGGTTGTGGTGAGTAGAGATGCCACATTTCTTGAACAACAGTTTGTCCAAGAAGGAGGCAAAGGAAGGCAAATCGAGTTAGAATTAGAGAATTTTGACCAATCAATAGATCATATGGATATAGATCCATCTAGTCAACCTATACCCATTGATGAAACATCTACAGCTGTTCCTCGTAGAACAACCAGGGTATCTCGCCCACTAGTGAGATATGGTTTCCTTCATGAAGAAGAACAAGAGTTGTCTACTCATAAAGAAGTAGATCATGGAGATGATCCACTTACCTATGAATAAGCTATATCAAATAAAGATTCTTCAAAATGGATTGATGCTATGAAATATGAAATTGATTCCATGTATAGAAATCAAGTTTGGGATCTTGTTGACCCACCTGAAGGTATTGTACCTATAGGGAACAAATGGGTTTTCAAAAAGAAAATTGGTTCTGATGGAAAGGTAGAGACCGATAAGGCAAAGCTAGTAGCGAAAGGATTTCGCTAAAGGCAAGGAATCGACTATGAGGAGACTTTCTCGCCTATTGCCATGCTTAAATCAATTAGGATTCTATTAGTAATAACTGCATACTATGATTATGAGACTTGGCAGATGGATGTCAAAACAACTTTTCTCAATGGATACATTGCAGAAAACATTTTCATGGAACAACCCAGAGGTTTTGAATGCCAAGATGGTTCCAAGGTATGCAAGCTAAAGCAATCCATTTATGGGTTGAAGCAAGCTTCGAGGAGTTGGAACATTCATTTTGATGAAGCCATTAAATCCTTTGGTTTTATCAAAAGTGAGGATGAGCCATGTGTATATAAGAAGGTTAGTGATAGTGCTATCACTTTCCTTGTCTTATATGTGGATGACATACTGTTAATGGGTAATGACACAGGTATGTTGACAACTGTAAAGGTATGGTTGTCAAATACATTCTCCATGAAAGACTTAGGGGAGGCAACCTATATTCTTGGGATCCGCATCTATAGAGATAGAGCGAAAAGAATAATTGGTTTATCCCAAAATCTATACTTGGAAAAGGTGTTAAAGAGGTTTAACATTCTTGATTCCAAGAGAGGATTGTTGCCAGTGAGACATGGTATCCATCTTTCTAAAGAGATGTCTCCAAAGGCACCTGAAGAAAGAGATAAGATGGCCAGGATTCCATATGCTTCGGCTATTGGAAGTTTAATGTATGTAATGTTGTGTACTAGGCTGGATATCGCATATGCTATTAGTTTGACTAGCAGGTATCAATCCAATCCAGGTTTGGAACACTGAATAGCTGTCAAGAATATCCTTAAGTACTTGAGAAGAACTAAGGATTTATTCTTGATCTATGGAGGTAGAGACTTGCAATTGGATGGTTATACTGATTCTGATTTCTAATCAGATATCGATGATAGAAAGTCTACCTCTGGATATGTGTTCATTTGTAATAGAGGTGCAGTCAGTTGGAAGAGTTCCAAATAGAGCACGACTGCAGATTCCACTACCGAGGCTGAGTATATTGCTGCATCAGATGCTGCAAAGGAAGCTGTTTGGATAAAGAAGTTCGTGACAGAACTTATAGTAGTTCCTTCCATATAGTCAACAGTTCCACTACACTGTGACAATAATGGAGCAGTTATATAGGCTAAGGAACCAAGGTCTCACCAAAAATCCAAACACATAGAAAGGTGCTACCACATTATCAGAGAAATAATTGGGCAAGGCGATGTAGCCATGCAGAAAATAGCATCAGCTGAAAATCTAGCTGATCCATTCACTAAGCCTATATCACAGACTCAGCTAGACCGTCATCTTGAGAAGATGGGTCTAAGATATTATAATGAATGGCTCTAGTGCTAGTGGGAGATTGTTAGTAGTATGCCCTAGAGCATATCATTTAGTATGTATCTTGTACATATTTTTATTAATAAAAGGCATTTCAACTTTTTTGTTTACACAAAATATTTATGTGTAATAGAAAAGGTCCATTGATATTTTGTTACAAATTCTATTCTTAAGTTGTTAAGAATATGAGTGACAATATTTCTAGTACAAAGTATCATAAATAGGTTCACAATCGAGGATACTTCATAATAAGGAGATGACTTATCCAGAAAGATTGTATTCATGTTTGTTACCAAGTTATTTATATGAGATATAAATAAGATGGAATGGTGAGTCTCATGCCATATAGCAAACGTGATAGGCACTTATAAATGATAAGTAGGCCGAACCAGTGACACTTATGACAAGCACATGGAGTTTACTCTTGTCAATGTTTTGTCATAAATCATATCAGTGCATATAATCTTTAAACTTGAGATAGCACAATTATCTTGTATATAGGTAGTTTAAGTTTGATACTGCTTTCATACTTGTACTGTGTATGGGTATATGGGCATGTGTTAGCTCCTACTAGTTATAAATGGAGGTAGGTGTTAATCAAGATGGAATCTGTTCTTCTAAGTAAATAAAGATAAAATCCTATGTTCATTTAATTATTCTTGATGTTTCAAGTTCCTGGCCAGGATAGATAGATTTATTCAGAAAAGAGTTTTTGATAAGAAAATCTTTTTAATCACGAACTGGAATTAAAAGAGAACATAATATTCATAGCAAATGGAGTTTAACATAAACCATGACTCTAGCTTGAGTTGGGATTTTGTAATAGAGAGATTCTAGTGCATGGTAACATATGATTATAGGTTCATTTAAGGTAAACCTTATTACTAATTAGGTAGCCATGGCATGCTATGCTAGGTATTAACCATGGTCTATGAGGTGCATAAAATGATTTAGAGAAATCATTTATGGTAAGAAAGAGTTCTGATGATATTAAGAGTTGATATCATGTCTCATTGCCAATTAGTGATGAGCCTAGTAAGTCACACACATACACAAGTTATCACCTAATTAAATATGATTTAATTAATTAATTAAAGAGTTTAATTGATTAATTAAATAGGTTTGGTTTGTAATTAGATTGCAAAGTCCCTAGCATGACTTGAAATCAAATCTAGATTATTGGATGTATAGTATAAGTTAAATTTATATTTAAAATGTTTAAATATGAATTTAATTAATAAGAAATTAATTAATAGATATTAATTAATTAATTTATATTTGATACAAATTAATTAGAAGAAGAGAAATAATTATTTTGGGTTGAGAACTCAAAATTAAGACACAGGGGCATTTTGGTCATTTCACAGTGTGACACGTGGCACCATGAGATGGTGACACATGGCATTACACATAAGCTTGCCAAATTTCTTTTAATCATGTAAGATGATTAAAATTAAGATTAAATATAGGTTTGACACTTGGCACAATGTGATTGGGTAAATTAAACCTAGAACCAATCAAAGGGTGACATGTGGCAAGGGTTTAATGTGTTAACCTAGCTATATAAGTGTTGTTATGAGAAAAAATAAAACACAACCAGTAGCCACTCCTCCTTTGTCATTCCATTTTGAGGCTCTCCATCTCTTCTTCTTCATCTCTCAACAATTCAAAGAGATTAGCCATCAATCTCTTGAATTAAAAATACTAGAAATCGTTTCTAGTGTCCTGTTTACATCTTTAATCTCTTAAAAGGCAGAACTTGATTTTCTAATTCATAGAAAAAGCTTTAGAAACTATTCAAGGGTTGCCATAGGTGTTCTTGGTGTGGACAAGCTAGAGGGACAACATCTGGTGTCCTGAAGACGAATCTCAAAGGCGCAAATACACTGCAGTGCATCAAAAGGTTAGTGTGTTTGTTCTTGATTTAATCTAGGGTTCTAAAATTAATCTGATTAATTTTAAAATCTTAAATGGCAAATACAGATCCAAAAACATATTAAAAGAGTTTTAATATGTTGTTTATCATTGAAATCAAATAGATAAAAATAAATCTTGCATGATGCATGTGACCCTAGGTGAAAATTTTGAATTCAATGGCATAAACTTGTGTTTTTTTCATGCTTCTGTTCCTTCAACTCAACCCCCACAAGGGCAGTATGAAATAGAAAAGAGTGAGAAATCTATGGGTCAGAACTCGAATAGGCAATTGGGGAAAAGAAAAGAAATTGAGTAACCCCAAATTTATATATATGATAGAGGTAAATCTTCAGGGTGGAAGCAATCGAGAACCCGTCAGCAAAGATGTTACTGCTAGTAATTGTCAATGGATATGGTAATTAGAATAAGTTTTGGATAATAATGAATTCGAAAAGAATAAAATGTAGGAAAGTTTGATCTATTGGAATGTATCGTAGTAACTATGCAATATTTTTTATGTTTATGGTGTAAGCTGCAGATTACAGTACTGACTTGGGATTTATTGTGTAGAGCTACGTACTACCCAATAGTACACAAGGATAAGAATAGTTGCAAACGGCATCCATTTTGGTATTGTTATGATAAGATAAAGTTTTCTTGTTGGAAAGGAGTTTAAAAATCCTAACATGGGATTTAAAACTCTAAAATTAGAATATCAAAACGTTATAGTTCAGTACAAAAGGAAGTAATGATTACACATCAGTGCAAAATAAGCTATAGGATATCGGTAGATAAAAGAAAATATAAAAGTAAAGATTAGAATAGTTGGTGCAAATGTAATAAAGAAACGTTATGAATATTAGTTAAAGTTTTGACTAGAATAGTCAGACGACCAAATCAAAGTAATATTGAAGTATACCAGATTCGTTAAAGATGATAAGAGGTGCTAAATTAGGACTCGACAGTCAAGTTAAGGAAGAAGATAAGATTGAGGAATAAAATAATTAAAGTTAAGTTGTGGAATGAAAAAAAAAAGGAAACAAATAGAACGGTAAGAAATGAGAAAAACACTAGATGAGGAATTACCACCATGGCAAACAACCTACTTAAGACACGTAACGATATCTTGAACTATTTTATCAAGAAAAAAAATAAGTTAAACAAAAGCAAACAAGATAGTACAAAATGGCACATAGGCCTTGGTCTTAAATGGAGATGGTAAGATAATGGTTATGGACCTACGGCCAATAAAGAGATAAGCAGTTCATATATGACTAACAAGGTCATTTAAAAAAAAAAGACACTACAAAGGAAAATAATTGCTAAAGCAATAGTGAAAAAAGATTATGATTGTACAAACAAATTAAATGTTACATGAGATTGTTAGAAGTCTTACACAGACTCAAAGGAATGAAGATTATAAGATTATGTAGAAAAAGAGTAAAACTAAGTTCTCACCCATAGGATCATACGAGGTCCTAGAAAAAGTGGATCCACTAGCACACAGATTTGCTTACCTCTAAAATTGAAATGAATTTGAATCTAACTTATGACAAAAGCTCATAAGAAACTTGGCACACAAGGTGAGCAATTGATGAGTAAATAGTATTGACTAAAGTGCTATGGACTATTATTTAGACTATGAAGCTACGTAAAAATGTGAGAAAAACATGAGAAAACAACATGTATGTCTATTGAGGACAGATAGTGGACACAATTTCGAGGACAAAATTTATTTTAAGGGGGGAGAGAATTGTAACACCCCTATTTGCATAGCTTGGTAAATTATACTGTTCCGGTGACCGGTGTCAGTCCGGACAATTAAAAGAATTAGAACCACGTTTAAGACACCTAGAAAAGCCATGAATGAAAATAATTAGTATTTGCCAAATAGTTAAGTATAAATAAGAAAAACAGAACACAAGAAGTTAAATGAGCCGGGAGTCACAGCGATTGGTGACCTTCCCGGGAAATGACTGCGAGGTCGAACGTAACCCAAATTTTGAATCGAAAAATATGACGCTGCGGTCCTTAGGACTATTGAGAACACAGTGGAAAAGAGAAAATCACAAAAAGAATTGTTAAGTAGGTCAAATAATTAGGTCAGGGATCCCGAAGAAATGTCGAATAACTTGCAAACCGGATTGAACCAGCGAGGGGCAATTTGGTCAATTCACCCCTAGAGCTGACTCCTAACCTAACTGTCCAATAAAAAAGGAGAAACGAATCTTTGGGAATCAAGAATTAAATTATAGAACTAATAGAAAAATAAATGCAAAAGAAAAAGAAAATTGAAAAAGTTTATTTACATCACTTGGATGACATCATCATGATGTCAAAACTAATTTTAATTTTCTTACAAATATTGACCAAGTCAACTAAGACTAAAAGACTTAAAAATACACTAAAAGAAAAAAAAATTTGGGTCTTCCTTTTTTTGTGTTGTCGTCCTCATCTCTTTCCCTCTCTCATCTCTTTCATTTCCACCATGGGAGCTCACCTCAAGCTCTCATAAACCTTAAGTTTAGCCACAAATTTTCCTAACCTCCTTAAGTAAATCTTGCAAGTGGACCTTGATATGAAGCTTGGATGTCATTAAAACCAAGGAAGTGAGGAAAATTGAAAGATAGAAATTCTGCTCCATAAGGTAAGTAATTGAATTTGAAAATATTAGTTTATATATTGTGTTTGTAGCTTAATAAACTTAGAAATTGTGTAAAATCAAACAAAAATAATTTGTAACACCCATATTTGTATAGCTTGATATATTTCACTATTCCGGTGACTGGCATCGGTCCGGATAATTAAGAGAATTAGAAACACGTCTAAGATACCTAGATAAGCCTTGAACGCAAATAATTAGTAATTGTCAAATAGTTAATTATAAAGAATAAAAATAGAACACAAAAAGTTAAATGAGCCTTGAGACATAGTGATGGGTGACCTTCTCGAGAATGACTGCGAGGTCAATCTAAACTTAAATTTCGAACCGTAAAATGTGACACCGCGATCCTTAGGACAATTGTGAACATAGTGGAAAAGAGAAAATCAAGAAAAAGAGTCGTTAAGCAGGTCAAATAATTAGGTCAAGGATCCAAAAGAAATATTGAATTACTTGCAAATCAGATTAAACCAGCGAGGGGCAATTTGGTCAATTTGCCCCTAGAGCTGACACCTGACCTAACTGTCCAATAAAATTGGAGAAAAGAAAATTTTGGGATCAAGAATTAAATTAAAGAACTAATGGAAAAATAAATGAAAAAGGAAAAGAAAGAAAACGAAAAGTTTATTTGCATCATGCATGACATAAGCATGATGCAATAAACCTAATATTTAAAAATTGAAATTTGGGATAAATCCTAACAATTAAAAGACAAAAAACTAAAAAGAAAAAAAATTTTCATTCTTCTTCTTCTTAAAAAAAAAAAAAGTCCATCTCTCCTGTCTCTTTCTTTTCTCCTTAGTTTCCTCCATAGCCATAAAATTCAAGCTTTCAAAGCTTGAATCAACCCCATAAATCCCCCAAAAATTCCACTAAATTATGATTAAACTTTGTTTGGGCAACTAGAAGAGGAGATTGAAGAAGCAAGAAAGAAGAAGAAAAGGAAGAAAATTAGTGATTGGAAAATCAAACAAAGGTTAGTATGTAAATTTGAATTCTTTTGTTAAATTTCTAAGTTCTTAGTTTAATTAACTTAGAAAGTAACTTAAAATCATAACAAAATAATTGTTGAGGGACCAAATAAAAAATTCATCCAGCTAGGGTTAGGGTTTGATATGAATGAGTTTAATGGTTTTGAATGGTTATTTGAGGTGAATTAGGTGTGTAGAACATAAATACACACTTTAAATTACATTAGGTTGAACATTGGGTGGAGCTAGGGTTTTGAACATGTGAAAAATTGAAGAAAATTTTGAGAATTGGCTAAATGATGTTATTGACCTTATTTGAGTTGAGAAATGGTCAATTGTGACCATTTGTGATGTGTATAAATTGTTGGAAACAAGTTTAAATTCAGATTGGTGAGGGTTAATCTACAGGCAGCTTGACCTAGGTCCCTTTCAGGGGCCAAAACTGAAAATCTACTAACCCAATTGGTGTGAGGCCAATTGGGAATGGAACTAGACACAAAATGACACATTTTTCATTCAAGAATCATGCCCAGAAAGTGACAATAACTTAGCGAACAATTAGGCCAAATCTAGAATTGAGCAAACTGACCTGTACAAAAATGACCAAATGAACAGTAGTTACGTAAATGACCATAACTTGGTCTAGGAAGGTCCAAATGACCTGAATTTTATACCGAAAGAAAGATGAGACATAGCCCTACAACTTTTATGAAGAAAACAATCCTGCAGTCAACCCACAAAAACTGCCATTAACCAGTAAATGCCCAGAATTCTAGGTAACACCAAATCCAGCTAGCCATGTTATGGCCATAACTAGGGCTAAAAAACTCCAAATGGAGTGATTCAAAAAGCGAAATAAAGTTAAGACAATAAGGAACAACTTCTATGAAGAGAACTTAGCCAAATTACCGCAGCAACATGACCAATGGAATGGTGCAAAGTAGGACACCAAAACTGAAAATTTGAAATTTGTGCCTAAGAGACTTAAAGTTTGAGAAAACAATCAAAACCAACAAATTAGGTAACCAAAATGTAGTATGTGGGTGAAATTAGAATTCCCATACCTATTAAGCATTAGAAAGTCAACAAATTGACTTGAATAGTGTCATGAATAGTTATCACACCTTACCCCTCTGTAAGGCATAACATGATCCCGTAGAATACCTAATGAATTACCGAACTTCACCTATAGATAACTCATTAAGTGTAACACTCCTATTTGCATAGCCTGGTATATTTTACTATTTCGGTGACCGGTGTCAGTCCGAACTATTAAGGGGATTAGAACCACACTTAAGACAACTAAATAAGCCATAAATACAAATAATTAGTAATTGTCAATTAGTTAAGTATAAATAAGAAAAATAGAACATAAGAAGTTAAACGAGCCGAGAGTCACAGCGATGGGTGACCTCCTTGGGAAGGATTGCGAGATCGATTTAAACTCGAATTTCGAACCGTAAAATATGACACCACGGTCCTTAGGACCATTACAATCACAGTGGAAAAGAGAAAATCACAAAAAAGAATTGTTAAGTAGGTCAAATAATTAGGTCAGGGATTCAGAAGAAATATTGAATTATTTGCAAATCGGATCAAACTGGCGAGGGACAATTTGGTCAATTGACCCCGAGAGCTGACTCCTGACATAACTGTCAAATAAAATCAGAGAAAAATAAATTTTGGAGTTAGGAATTAAATTAAAGAACTAATGGAAAAATAAATGAAAAAAAAAAAAAGAAAAGTTGAAAAAGTTATGACATCATGCATGACATAAGCATGATGCAACAAATTTTTATTTTTAAAATTTGAAAATTTGAGATAATTTCTAACAATTAAAAGAAAAATTAAGAAAAGAAAAAAAAATGGTCTTCTTTTCCATTCAACCCATCTACCCTCTCTCTCTCCTATCTCTTTCATTTCTCTCATAAAGCCTCCATTGAAACCCACCTAAAGCTCTCTTAAACCTTAAATTTTGCCATGAAGTCCCTATATCCCTTAACTAAAATTTATGTTTGAACTTTGATAAGAAGATAGGGAGTAAGTAAATCAAGCCAAGTTTGAAGAATTGGAGATATAAATTCTACTCACTTAAGGTAAGCTAATCCAACCTTTCCTTTTAGTATACATGATTGATTTAGGGTAGAAATGGGTGAGATTATATGAAGAAATTGGAAAAAATTTCATGATTAGGAAGAGAGGAAATTTTGGCCAGCCATGGTACCTTGAAGTTTTGATATGCTCAATTTAAATTAGACATGAATTTGACATTGATTAAGGTTGAATATGTGATTAGTGCTGTAAATTGAGTATGAATTAATCAATTGCATGACTTAGGGTTTTGGGCACCTAGGGTTTAAAAGACAAAAATGTGAGAATTGGTCAAATGGTCTGTTTGACCTTATTTGAGATGAAAAATGGTCATTTATGACCAAATGAAGTGTGTTGGAAGTATTGGAATTGAGTTTAAATTCGGATTGAATGTGGTCATTCTACAGGCAGCAGGACCAAGGTCTCTTTCAGGGACCAAAACTGAAAATTTACAAGTCCAATTGGTATGAGACCAATTGGGAATGAAAATAGACACAAAATGACACAATTTTCATTTAGGAATCATGCCCAAAAAGTGACCAAAACCTAGTGAACAAATTGACCAAATCCAGATTTCTGCAGTCTGACCTATACAAAAATGACTAAATGAATAGTATTTGTTCATTTGGCCTTAACTTGGGCTAGGCAGGTCTAAATGACCTGAAATTTTACCAGTGGATAGTTGAGATATAGACCTAAAACTTTCATGAAGAACAAAAACCCAAATTATGCCTTATCCAAGTCATTTGGCCACCCAAATTTGGTGACCTAAAACTGCTAGAACCAGTTTGGTGCCCAGAAATCTAGGTTAAGTCCAATTAGGCAGCCATGATTCAAATGGCTATAACTTGAGTTACAAAACTCCAAATGGAGTGATTCAAGAAGGAGAATAAATTTAAGACAATAGGGAACATTTTCTACGAAGAAAGTTTTGCCAAATTCTAACAAAAAAATGACTAATGAAACAGTGCAACATAAGACACCAAAACTAAAAATTTACAAATTTGCCTAAAAGACTTAGAATTTGAGTAAATAACCAAAACCAACAAATTTAGTTGCCAAAATGTGGTATTTGGGTGAAGTTGGAATTCCCATACCTATTAAGCCTTAAAAAGTCAACAAATTAACTTGAATAGTATCGTGAATAGTAACCCCAAAATACAAATTTTAAAGAACGTCAAGTTTAGCACATTAGAACTAGGTAAAAGTGAATTTAAATTTATTTTTGGATTTATGCTAAGTTATTATACTGAAATATTGTGAAATTGTGTGTTTTAGTGGAAAAGAATACCGGGAAGGAACTCAAGGTGTCGAGTCAAGGCCAAAAGGCGACTCATATAAGGTTTGTGCACAACGTATAATTTCTATAAATTATCTTCTGCATATTGTTTTGAATAATTTGAAATATCGAATTGTGACATTATTATGATGAAGTGTTTATGATGCTTTTGATTTAAATTGTTGGAAGTCATTTGTGTATATTTGAAATGGCGTAAATGTTTAGTAAATTGTTAAGATAAGTTTTGAAACCAAAGTGTCATGACCATATGGTTGAACACCTCACTAGCATGACTAGTGGGGGTAATCAGTTTCGAATTTTGATTCCTTCTCTGGCTGAAGTGTTGAGGTGTGTACCAGTAAAAGAAGAAATTAAATGGATATCCATATATTTGAGCTAGCTAGCCTTGTGATGTGACTTCTCATTAGCCTCTGGCTATTGAGATTATATTTGTTTCGAATGGCATGATATAACTATGGGTTTTATGAAATTAGTTTTGACACTTCAAAATGAAATTATTTGGATTAAAATCTCATAATTCATGTTTTGTGTTTAACTCTCATGTTCAATCTAATTTTTTTTTACTAAATATGATTTAAATTCTGCATAAAGATTATTTTAGTATGTTGTGCACCACTGAGTCGTAGTACTCAGCGATGGTCATTATTGTCGCTATGCATTTAGAGACTAGGTAACAGCAGAGTGAGTCACGAGGATTGTAGAGCGACTTACCTTGAAGTTATATCGTATATTTTATACCTCGATCAGAGAAATTTATTTTGATGTATGTAATGTACGTAAAGGTATGGACATGTAAAACTGGTCTTGAGCAGTTTGTATAAAGTTTGTATAAAGTTTGTAATAAATTTTAGTTTGGATTTTCCTAATATAAATTTTTAGTATGATGTATATAAATTGTTTTATCTTTAATGAAATATGAATGAAAATATTTTATTTTAATTTGAATGAAATTGATTGATAGTATTTTGATGATTACTGAATTTTTGAAAATTGAGAAATGATGATTGTTGAATTTTGAAACTTGAGAAATTGGTTGGGATTGTTGTGGAGTTGTTGAAGTTGTTGAGATAAATTATTAGAAGTGCTTTTTACAGGTATTTGAAAAACTGTTTTCTCAAAATACAGATGGCACTCTGTCGAAATTTTTATAAAATTTACAGAAAAATAAAATGGGCCAAAAATTTTAACTAGTTTTCAACTTTGAATAAATGATTTTAATACCTATTAGAAAATGCTCACTACTTATAAAAGTAAGAAAATTGTTGTAAAATCCCTTGTAGGGTACTTAAAATTTTAAAAAAATTTTCGCCCATTTTATAAAAATTTTCGCAGAGTACCGTCTGTATTAGAAAATGCTCGCCCATTTTATAAAAATTTTCGCAGAGTACCGTCTGTATTTTGAGAAAACAGTTCTTCAAATTCCTGTAAAAAGCACTTCCAATAATTTGTCTCAACAACTTCTTCAAATTCACAACCATCCCAATCAATTTCAACATCATTTATCAACTTCCAAAAATTCAAATCCACAATTTCCAATTCAAATACCATCTAATTACTTTCATTCAAATTAAAATAAAATACTTCCATTCATAGGTAATTAATGTAAAACAACTTATATACATCATAATAAAAATTAACATTAGGAAAAATCCAAACTAAAATTTATTACAAATTATACAAACTGCTCAAGATCAGTTTTACATGTCCATACCTTTATATACATTACATACATCAAAATAAATTTTTACAGTCAGGGTATAAAATATACCCGATAACTTCAAAGTAGGTAGCTCCTCAATCCTCAGCAGCTTAATCTGCTGCTCCTGTAGTCTCTATATCTACGACAGCAATAACAGCTATCGCTGAGTACTCGGACTCAGTGGTGCACAATATACTAAAATAAACTTTATGCAGAATTAAATCACAGTTATTCAAAAATTGGACTGAACATGAGATTAAATACAAACATGAATTATGAGATTTTAATCCAAACAATTTCATTTCGAAGTGTCAAAACCAATTTCATAAAACCCACAGTTCTATCATGCCATTCGAAACAAATATAATCTCAATAGCCAAAGGCTAAGGAGAAGTCACATCACAAGGCTAGCTAGCTCAAATATATGGATATCCATTCAATTTCTTCTTCTACTGGCACACACCTCAACACTTTAGCCAGACAAGGAATCAAAATTCCAAACTGATTACCCCCACTAGTCATGCTAGTGAGGTGTTCAAATATATGGTCATGACACTGTGGTTTCAAAACTTATCTTAACAATTTACTAAACATTTATGCCATCTCAAATATACACAAATAACTTCAACAATTTAAATCAAAAGCATAATAAATATTTGGTCACAATGATGTCACAATTCAATATTTCAAATTATTCAAAACAATATGCAGAAGAAGATTTACAGAAATTCTACGTTGTGCACAAACCTTAAGCGAGTCGCCTCTTGGCCTTGACTCGATCCCTTGTGTTCTTTCCCGATGTTCTTTTCAACTGAAACACACAGTTTCATAGTGTTTCAGTATCATAACTCATCATTAGTCCAAAAATAAATTTAAATTCACTTTTACCTTGCTCTAATGTGCTAAACTTGACGTTCTTTAAAATTTGTGTTTCGGGGTTACTATTTACTATACTATTTAAGTTAATTTGTTGACTTTCTAAGGCTTAATAGGTATGGAAATTTCAACTTCACCCACATACCAGATTTTGGTTACTAAATTTGTTAGTTTTGATTGTTTACTCAAAATCTAAGTCTTTTAGGCAAATTTGCAATTTTTCAGTTTTGGTATCTTCTGTTGCACTGTTCCATTGGTCATTTTTCTGTTAGAATTTGGCAAAAATTTCTTCATAAAAAATGTTCCCTATTGTCTTAAATTTATTCTCCTTTTTGAATCACTCCATTTGGAGTTTTGTAGCTCAAGTTATAGTCATTTGAATCATGGCTAACAGATTGGATTTAACCCAGATTTCTAGGCACCAAACTTGTCACACCTTACCCTTCTGTAAAGCATAACATGATTCCATATAATTCCTAATGAACTATCGAACTTTACCTACCGATAACTCATTAAGTACCCTACAAGGGATTTTAAAACAATTTTCTTATTTTTGATAAGTGGTGAGCATTTTCTAATAAGTATTTAAAACATTTAGTTAAAATTAAAACTAGTAAATATTTTTGGTCTATTTTATTTTTCCACAAATTTTATAAAAATTTTGACAGAGTTCTGTCTATATTTTGAGAAACCAGTTCTTCAAATACCTGTAAAAAGCACTTCTAAAAATTTTTTTCAACAACTACTTCAATTTCACAATCAACTCAATCAATTTCTCAAGTTCAGAATTCAATAATCCTCAAAATACTAGCAATACATTTCATTCAAATTAAATAAATAGTTCCACTCATATTTCATTAGAGACAAAACAATTTATATACATCCTTACAAAATTTACATCAATAAAAATGCAAACTAAACTTTATTACAAACTTCATACAAATTTTGTACAAGCAGCTGAAAACCCATTTACATGTCCATACATTTATATGCAATACATACATCAAAAGAAATATTTACAATTAGGGTATAAATTATACCCGATGACTTTAAGTTGATAGCTCCTCACACCTCAGCAATTCTTTTTCATGATTTTCTCTTTTCCACTGTGTTCGTAATGGTCCTAAGGACCGCACCGTCATATTTTACGGTTTGAAATTTGAGTTTAAAATGGCTTCACAGTCATTCCTGAGACGGTCACCCATCACTGTGACTCTCGGCTTGTTTAACTTATTATGTTCTGTTTTTCTTATTTATACTTAACTAATTGGACATTACTAATTATTTGTGTTTATGGTTTCTCTAGTTGTCTTAAGTGTGGTTCTAATCTCCTTAATTGTCAAGACCAATACCGGTCACCGGAACAGTGAAATATTCCAGGCTATGCAAACAGGGGTGTTACAATTCTCCCCCCCCTTAAATAAATTTAGTCTCAAAATTTTACCTGGTATCAATCTCTGAACAACTATGGGTGCTGTCTCCTCATATCCTCCTCTCATTCCCAAGTAGCCTCCTGGCCTGAATGATGGTTCCACAGCACTTTTACCAATGGTATCTACTTGCTCCGTAGCTGTTTCATCTCATAAGCTAGAATTTGTATGGGTTCTTCTTCATATGTGAGGTCTGGATTGTGACACCCCTTACCCGTCTATAGTATATCCGAGTAAGCTATGTCACACGGTGTACCGGAACACTCCATTTTATCTTAATTATTTTTATTCTTCCTTAATTAATTTTTATCATAGTTTTGAATATAACTTGTGAAATATAATTCATTTAAGTCATTTATTGAAATTATAATTTATTTGAGGTTCCGAAAATTTTATAGAAAATTCTGCAGAGTACCGACTAAAAATGAAGAAAACAGTTCTTCGGAACCTGTGAAAAACACTTCCAATAATCATATTCAATCATTCTCAAACTCCAATATCAAAATCTCAATAGAATTTTTATTTTCAACAACATCTCCGTTTCTCATGGTACTCATATATAAGCAATAAGTAAATACTCAAATCTTCCATTCATAATCACAATTTTCATTATTTTCATGAACATCAAAATACATTACATAAGTTTCATTTACACAAAAGAAGATAAAAGTTAGTTACAAAATACCAAAATGAAACCTAGTGTCCTACCAATGCACTGAAGATGGTGAGGTGACACGGACACTATGCAGAGCTACAGGAGGTCTCACCCAGTCTGTGGTCTACTGGGCTCTCGGTCAGTATCTCCAGAACCTACGCGTGGCAAAAGCAACGCGCTAAGCAATAATGCTTAGCGGTGCCAGTAATAAAATAAAAGGAAATAACAGAAATAAATATGCATTGAATGTATCGATGTCTTACTTGTTTTGTACTTGTTATATTCATTATTTCGTTAAATTTATCCACTTTCATTCTTTTGGTTGCCCAAGTAACCTATACTGGATGACTGGATTGGATAAACGGGTAAACTGGCACTGGGTATCTAGTACCTCGGGCCGTCACACCATCGGTCACATATGCATCTCCCGGTGTGCAACAGAACAACTAATAAGCTGTAATAATAATAGGCACAAGGCCAAATATCTATGACATTTCTGGGTGGCCTCTAATTAAGGACAGCTTCAATCTTACTTGGATCTACCTTGATGCCCTCTTCTGACACTACATGCCCCAAGAAAGATATTTCCTTCAGCCAAAATTCACACTTCGACAATTTGGCATATAGCTGTTTCTCCCTCAAAGTTTGCAGTACAATCTGCAGATGTCTATCATGCTCTTCTGCATTCCTCGAATAGACCAATATATCATCTATAAATACCATAACAAACTGGTCGAGGTATGGTCTAAAGATAGTGTTCATCAGATCCATAAAAGCAGCCGGAGCATTAGTTAACCCGAATGGCATAACCAAAAACTCATAATGGCCATAGCGGGTTCTGAAGGTAGTTTTAGGAATACTCTGCTCTTGTACTTTCAGCTGATAATAACCTGATCTCATGTCAATTTTGGAGAACACAGCTGCACCCCTCAACTGATCAAACAAGTCATCAATGCGGGGCAATGGATATCTATTCTTTATTGTCACCTTATTCAACTGCCAATAATCAATACACAAGCGGAGAGTGCCATCCTTCTTCTTAACAAACAACACTAGCGCTCCCCAAGGTGACACACTAGGGCGGATAAAGCCCTTGTCAAACAGCTCTTGCAACTGCACTTTCAACTCTTTCAATTCTGCAAGTGCCATTCTATATGGTGTTATGGAGATTGGGTCCACACTAGGCATAACATCAATTTCAAACTGCACCTCTCTTTCTGGAGGTAATCCTGTCAATTCATCAGGAAACACATCCGAAAAATCACATATAGTAGGGATGTCTCTTAGTGTTGGACTCCCCACTTGGGTGTCTATCACATGTGCCAAGTATGCTTCACACCCCTTTCTGATCATCCTTCTGGCTAGTGCAGCCGAAATGATGTTTGATGGCAGTAAATGCCTCTCCCCATGTATTACCACATCACCATACAAAGGGAGACCAAAAGTGACTGTCTTCAGTCTACAATCAATCATGGCATGATGCCTGGCTAACCAATCCATGCCCAAGATAATATCATAATCTCTGAAGGGCATTTCAATCAAATATGACAGGAAAACATGTCCTTGGATCACCAAAGGACAGTCTCTATAAATTCTGTTGACCCGGACTTCTTGTCCTAACGGACTAGTTACTAGCACTTCAAAACCCATTTGCACACATGGAACAACCAGTGAACTGACTATGCTAGCACTAACATATGAATGGGTCGAACCCGGATCAAACAACACAAATACATCTTGATCAGAGATAGAGAATGTACCAGCTACCACATCGGAAGTCTCAGCCTCTTCTTGCTGTCTCATTGTGTAAACTCTGGTTGAAGCACTCCCTTGTGCTGATTGAGCAACTGTGCCCTGACTGCCTGAAGCAGTGCCTCTACCTCTGCCCCTTCCTATGCCAACTAACTGTGAACCTTTGGGAGCAAGACTCTGAATAGATCCCTCGGCAGTAGTAGGAGCTGGACCATATCTCGGAGACGGAGCACTAGTGCAGTCTCTTGCTAAATGACCCTTGCCTCTGCAGTTAAAGTAGGCTCCAGTGGCCCAATAACATTCCCCCCCATGAATCTTGCCACAAGTCTCATAGGGGTGGGCTGAATGTGAACCCCTGCTCGATTGCTGACCAGACCTAGGGGGTCTCTGTCCAGAGAATCGGCCCCTACCAAATCTTCCACCTCGACCCCTGCTGGGTCCACAAAACTTCTTCTTTTTCCCAGAAGTCCCACCAGAACTCTGTCCTACTGACTTTTCCCCCTTGTCTTCTTCTGATTTCTCAGCTTTCTCTTATTTTTCTTTCACTGGGGTTGCATCTGATTCTATTCTTGCCAACTCAAGTGCTTGAGACATGAGCTCTGAAAAGTTGCTGTGTCGAAATCCCACAACTTGCATCCTTATGCTGGGCTTCAAACCCGTCTCAAATCTCTTGCATCTTGCCTTGCTGGTAGTAAGGAGACTCCCAGCATAATGACTTAAGTGGGAGAACTCCCTCTCATACTCTGCCACTGATCGGTTCCCTTGTTTCAAACTTAAAAATTCTTGCAATTTCTGATCAACATATGCATCTAGGATGTATTTCTGTCTGAACTCTCTAATGAAGTCATCCCAGGTCAGAACTGGTGGTTTAGCCAAGCTGTGGGGGATGGTCTTCCACCAATCATATGCATCCCCTTGCAGTAGCAACACAGAATACTCAAACTTCAGTTTATCTTGGCATTGCAGCTTCTTAAATACTTTGTCCATTCTTTCAAGCCATTGCTCTGCCTCTAAAGGGTCCACTATACCCTTAAATTCTGTAGCCCCATACTTCAATAACTTATCATACTGTCTGGCTGGAGGCAGTGGTTGTACCATAGGAGTTTGGGGTGGAGCTTAAACAGCCATACCCCTAGACATTTGTTGAAACATCGTAGCTATCTGCTGTGCAAACTGTGCAAGAAACTGCGACATTTGCGGGGCTGGTGCTACAGATCCACTAACATTCTGCAAAGCTGGGGCTTTCTCTTGTGCCTCAGCTTCAACAGACTGCTCAACTGAGCGATCCCCTTCTTCCATTTCAGTCTGAAATTAGGGTATCTCCTGAACAAGTAACACAAGGAGATTTCCCTCCGTTAGTTCATATTTATGATGTAATGCACTGTATGTAACAAATATGGACATTGAGCAGTTGTACTTAACAAAGAAAAGACACAAATTCTCAAGTTAAAACATGCTTCAAAAATTTGCTCTAATACCACTAAAACATGTCACACCTTACCCCTCTGTAAGGCATAACATGATCCCGTAGAATACCTAATGAACTACCAAATTTCACCTACCAATAACTCATTAAGTATCCTACTAGGGATTTTAAAACAATTTTCTTATTTTTGATAAGCGGTGAGCATTTTCTAATAAGTATTTAAAACATTTAGTTAAAATTAAAACTAGTAAATATTTTTGGTCCATTTTATTTTTTCGCAAATTTTATGAAAATTTTGATAGAGTTCTGTCTGTATTTTGAGAAACCAGTTCTTCAAATACCTGTAAAAAGCACTTCTAAAAATTTTTCTCAACAACTACTTCAATTTCACAATTAACTCAATCAATTTCTCAAGCTCAAAATTCAATAATCTTCAAAATACTAGCAATACATTTCATTCAAATTAAATAAATAGTTCCACTCATATTTCATTAGACACAAAACAATTTATATACATCCTTACAAAATTTACATCAATAGAAATGCAAACTAAACTTTATTACAAACTTCATACAAATTTTGTACAAGCTGCTCAAAACCCATTTACATGTCCATTCATTTATATGCAATACATACATCAAAAGAAATATTTACAATTAGGGTATAAATTATACCCGATGACTTTAAGTTGATAGCTCCTCACATCTCAGCAGCTCAGTCTACTGCTCATCTAGTCTCTATATCTGCGACAGCAATAAAAGCTATCGCTGAGTACTAGGACTCAGTGGTGCACAACATACTAAAATAATCTTTTGCAGAATATAAACCACATTTATTTAAAAATTTGACTAAACATGAGCATTAAATACAAAACATGAATTATGAAATTTTAATACAAACCAAGTTCATTTCGAAGTATCAAAACACATTTCATAAAACCCACAGTTAGATCATGCCATTCGAAACAAATGGAATCTCAATAGCCAGAGGCTAAAGAGAAATCACATCATAAGGTTAGCTAGCTCAAATATATGGATATCCATTCACATCCTCTTCTACTGGCACACCTCAACACTTCTCCAGAGAAGGAATCAAAATTCGAAACTAATTACCCCCACTAGTCATGCTAGTGAGGTGTTCAAATATATGGTCATGACACTGTGGTTTCAAAAATTATCTTAATAATTTGCTAAACATTGTCATTTCAAATATACATAATAACTTTCAACAATTTAGATCAAACATCATAAGAATGCCATAATCCAATATTTCACATTATTCAAAACAATATGCAAAAGATGATTATAAAAAGTATACGTTGTGCACAAACCTCAAGCGAGTCGCCTCTTGGCCTCGACTCGGTTCCTCGGGTGCTTTCTCGGTATTCTTTTCAACTGAAACACATAATTTTATAGTGTTTCAGTACCATAACTTAACATAAATCCAATAATAAATTTAACTTCACTTTTACCTAGCTCTAACGTGTTAAATTCGATGTTCTTGAAATTTTGTGTTTCGGGTTACTATTCACTGCACTATTCAAGTCAAATTATTGACTTTCTAAGGCTTAATAGGTATGGGAATTTCAACTTTACCAACATACCACATTTTGGTCACCAAACTTGTTGGTTTTAGTCATTTTCTCAAAACTTAGGTTTTTTAGGCAAAATTGCCAAATTTTCAGTTTTGGTGTCCCTAATTGTACTGTTTCATTGGTCAGTTTACTGTTGGAATTTGGCAAAACTTTCTTCATATAAAATGTTCCTTATTGTCTTAAGTTTATTCTCCTTTTTGAATCACTCCAATTGGAGTTTTTTAGCTCAAGTTATAAGCAAATTACGTTTACTGTTCATGCTACAGAATTTGGTTCTGCAGATTTGTTGATCCAATTTCGTTCAGCAATTTGATCAAGTTAGGTCCATAATTTGGTCTAAATTTCTTCATATGAAATGTTCTACTATGTCTTAGGTTTCCATCGGTTCAAGAATCGCCTAAATCAGAGTTTTCTAGAGAGAGTTATAGCCATTGAAAAATTACTGTTCAAATGGCAAATCTGCAGTCTGCAGATTCAGTGACCCAATTTGGCTCTGTAATTTGATTGGGTTAATGGCATAATTTGGGTTGGTATTCTTCATGAAAGTTTTAGATCTATATCTCATCTAACCACTGGTAAAATTTTAGGTCATTTTGACTTGCCTAGCTCGAGTTATGACCAAATGAACAAACACTGTTTGTTTGGTCAGGTTGTGCAGGGCAGCCTACGATTTCTCAACTTCGGTCACTTTGTTCACTAGGTTTTAGTCACTTTTTGGGCAGGCTTCCTAAATGAAAATTGTGTCATTTAGTGCCTATTTTCATCTCCAATTGGTCCCATATCCATTGGACTTGTAAAATTTCATTTTTGATCCCTCAAATGAAATTTTGGTCATGCTGCCAGCACATGACCTTATCCAATCCGAATTGGCTTTTAATTCCAACACTTCTAACACACCTCATTTGGTCATAAATGACCATTTTTCACTTCACATTAGGTCAAAGACACCATTTACAAGTTTCTCACATTTTTGTCTCTAAATCCTAATGTCCAAACCCTAATTCACTAACCTTATGCATTTACTTGATTCCATGCCTCTAACCATAGTCATTCAACTAACTAAGGTTTATATACCCAATTAAATCCATCAAACCACGCAAATATACTCCCATATACATGCTGGCTGAAAATCATTCATGGTTCCTCAACAAATTTTTATTTCATTTTAAGCATTTTTCTAAGTTAACTAAGTTATAAACACAAGTAATAAACTCATTTGCAACTTAAATCACTAACCTTTGTGTAGCAACTTCTAACTCCCCTTTTCTCCAATTTTCTTTCTTCTTTTCTTCTTTCTTTGATGACCAATCTTCTTCTCAAGTTGCCTAGACAAGCTTTAACTATGGTGGCTTACTTTTCTATGGTGAAATCTTATAATATGCAAATCTTCTTTTTTTCTTTTCTTTTATGTCTTAAGAAAACCAAAAATCAATTTAAGTAAATTTATTAATTACATTCTTTATGGCATCATGCATGATGTCATGCATGATGTCATCTCTCTACACTTTTTTCATTTTCTCTTTTTTTTATTAGTTCTTTAATTTAATTCTCGATTACGAAATTTTCTTTTCTCCGATTTTATTTGACAATTAGGTCAGGAGTCAGCTCTCGGGGTCAATTGACCAAATTGCCCCTTGCCGGTTCTTCCCGGTTTGTAATTAACTCCATATTTCTTTTGGCTCCCTGACCTAATTATTTGATTGGCTTAACTGTTCTTTTTCGTGATTTTCTATTTTCCACTGTGTTCATAATGGTCCTAAGGACCGCACCGTCACATTTTATGGTTTGAAATTTGAGTTTAAAATGGCTTCGCAGTCGTTTCTGAGACAGTCACCCATCACTGTGACTCTCGGCTCGTTTAACTTCTTATGTTCTATTTTTCTTATTTATACTTAACTAATTGGACATTACTAATTATTTGTGTTTATGGTTTCTCTAGTTGTCTTAAGTGTGGTTCTAATCCCCTTAATTGTCAAGACCGACACCGGTCACCGGAACAGTAAAATATACCAGGCTATGCAAATGGGGGTGTTACAAAACTAGTTCTGGCAGTTTTAGGTCACCAAATTTGGGTAGCCAAATGACTTGGTTAAGGACATAATTTGGGTTTGCGTTGTTCATGAAAGTTTTAGGTCTATATCTCAGCTGTCCACTGGTAAAATTTCAGGTCATTAAGACCTACCTAGCCCAATTATGGCCAAATGAACAAACACTGTTCATTTGGTCATTTTTGTACAGGTCAGATTTCCAATTCGGGATTTGGTCAATTTGTTTACTAGGTTTTGGTCACTTTTTGGGCATGCTTCCTAGATGAAAAATGTTCCATTTTGTGTCTATTTTCATTCGTAATTGGTCTCATACGAATTCTACTTGTAAATTTTCAGTTTTGATCCCTGAAAGGGACCTTGGTTCTATTGCCTGCAGCATGACCCTAAGCAACCCGAATTTGCATTTGGTTCCAACACTTCTAACATACTCCAATTAGTCACAAATGAACATTTCTCACCTCAAACCAACTCCAACACACCATTTAACACATTCTCACATTTTTCTCTCAAAAACCCTAGATGCCAAAACCCTAGTTCATGCCATTGATCAATTCCTTAGTCAAATCATTACACTAATCACATATTCAACCTTATTTAAGTTCTAATTCATGTTTAGTTTAACTAAACACTATCAAATCCAACACCCCATCAAGCTAGCCGAATTCACATATGGTCCCTCAATAAAAATTTTCTTTTCATTTAAGCATATTTCCAAGTTTATTCAACTAAAAACACATGTATTAAACTCAAAATTCTAAAGTAAATAGCTTCCCTCAACTTTGAAGTTCAATAACCCAATTTCTTCTTTCTTTTCTTCTTTCTTTCTTGCTCAATCTTCTTTTCAAGACTAAAAGACCAAGTTTAATTAAAGGGGACTATGGGATTTATGGCTAGATCAAGTGGTTCTTCAAGCTCAAAATGAGCTTTAATGGAGGAAAGTGATGGTGAGGGAGAGAGAGGTGAGTGACGGCTTGAAGAAGATAAGTTTTTTTTTTTTCTCTTTTCTTTTATGTTTTTAGTCCTATGGAAGACCATAAATTACCATAAATTTAATTTTTAATTATAATATTTATGGCATCACGCATGATGTAATCTCTTTTCACCTTTTTCATTTTCCTTTTATTTTTCTATTTATTTTTCCATTAGTTTCTTTAATTTAATTTCCGATTCCGAAATTTTCTTTTCTCTGATTTTATTTGACAGTTAGGTCAGGAGTCAGCTCTCGGGGTCAATTGACCGAATTGCCCCTCGCCGGTTCAACCCGATTTGCAAATAATTCAATATTTCTTCTGGCTCCCTGACCTAATTATTTGACTTGCTTAACAATTCATTTTCATGATTTCTCTTTTCCACTATGTTCACAATAGTCTTAAGGACTGCGGTGTCACATTTTACGGTTTGAAATTTGAGTTTAAATCGACCTCACAATCGTTCCCGAGAAGGTCACCCATCGCTGTGAAACTTCTTATACTTTGTTTTTCTTATTTATACTTAACTAATTGACAATTACTAATTATTTGTGTTCAAGGCTTATCTAGTTGTCTTAAGTGTGGTTCTAATCCCTTTAATTGTCCGGACTGACTCCGGTCACCGGAATAGTGAAATATACTAGGCTATGCAAATAGGGGTGTTACAATTCTCCCCCCCTTAAAATAAATTTTGTCTCGAAATTTTACCTGGTATCAATCTCTGAACAGCTGTGGGTGCTGTCTCCTCATATCCTCCTCTCGTTCCCAGGTAGCTTCTTGGCCCGAATGATGGTTCCACAGCACTTTCACTAACGGTATTTGCTTGTTCTGTAGCTGCTTCACCTCATAAGCCAGAATTTCTTTGGGTTCTTCTTCATATGTGAGGTCTGGATTTACTTCAATTTCTTCTACTGGTAGTACATGAGATGGGTCTGATCGATACCTCCTCAACATAAACACATGGAAGATATTATGTATCTTCTCTAACTCTAGAGGTAGTGCCAATCGATATGCCAAAGGACCCACTCTTTTCAGAACCTCATATGGCCCAATGAAGCGAGGACTCAATTTCCCTTTTCTGTCGAATCTCATAATCCTCTTCCATGGGGAAACCTTGAGGAATACTTTGTCACCCACTACATATTCAATATCCCTTCTCTTCAGATAAATATAGGACTTCTGACGATCTAATGTGGCCTTGAGTCGATCTCTGATCAATCTGATCTTCTCCTCTGTCTGTTGAACAATTTCAGGCCTAATCATCTTCCTTTCACCCAAGTCATCCCAACAGAATGAGGTTTTACATTTTCTGCCATACAAGGCTTCATATGGAGGCATCCCAATGCTTGATTGGTAGCTCTTGTTGTAAGCAAACTCAATCAAAGGCAAGTGTGTCCCAACTGCCCTCAAACTCAATCACACAAGCCCGTAGCATGTTCTTTATGATCTGAATTACCCTCTCAGATTGGTCATCTGTCTGTGGGTGGAATGTAGTACTGAAGTTCAATCTAGTTCCTAGGGCTCTCTGAAAACTACCCCAAAATCTAGAAGTGAACCTAGGATCTCTGTTAGATACGATGGATACTGGCACTCCATGCAGTCTCATAATCTCATCAATGCACAACTTGGCCAATCTTTCTAAACTGTAGTCCATCCAAACTAGTAGAAAATGAGCAGACTTGGTCAGTTTGTCAACAATGACCTATACTGCATCATGACACTTATGTGTCCTCAGAAGTCCCACCACAAAATCCATAGTTATTCTCTCCCATTTCCATTTCGGTACTGGTAGTGGATGTAACAACCCAACGGGTACTTGATGCTCTGCCTTCACTTGCTGACAAGTTAGGCATTTAGAAACAAACTCTGCCACATCTCTTTTCATACCCATCCACCAGTAATGCTCCTTTAGCCCTCTATACATTTTTATACCACCAGAGTGCATGACAAAAGGAGACTCATGTGCTTCCTTCAAAATGATCTGCCTTAAATCAACATCATTAAGAATACACATTCTGCCCTGGTATAGCAATCGACCATCATCTCTTATTGAGAATTCTGGTTTCTTGCCCTGCTGGACTTCTTCCAACAGCCTCTGATACTTTTGATCATTCTGAGCAGCCATTATGATCTGATCAATCAACACTGGCTGTACATGCTATGCAACTTCTGTCTGCCCCTCATCATTAATCTCTAAGCTGGCATGTAATGATCTCAACTCATGTACCATAGACAAAGGAGTAACCCGTAGACTTGCCATAGTCTTGCGACTTAAGGCGTCAACCACCACATTAGCTTTCCCTGGCTGATAGTCAATCAGACAATCATAATCTTTTATCAACTCTAACCATCTCCTCTGTCTTAAATTCAGTTCTTTCTGGGTGCCCAAATACTTCAAACTCTTATGATCTGTGTAGATGTAACATTTCTCCCCATACAAATAGTGCCTCCAGATCTTAAGAGCAAACACAATAGATGTAAGCTCCAAGTCGTGTGTCGGATAATTCCTCTCAAGCAGTTTCAGCTGACGTGATGCATAGGCTGTCACACCCTACCCCTCTGTAAGGCATAACATGATCCCGTAGTATACCTAATGAATTACCAACTCCGTCTACTGATAACCCATTAAATACACTACAAGGGATTTTAAAAATTTTTCTTACTTCTTTTACAGTGGTGAGCACTATTTACAGGTGTTAAAAACCTTTTTGAACTGAAGTGATAGAACTAACACGTCTGACTTATTTGGAATTTCTGTAAAAATTTTGGCAGAGTGCCATCTGTATTTTGGATAAAACAGTTCTTCAGAAAACCTGTAAAAAGCACTTAAATATTTTTCCAAATCTCAATTCCAACATATTTCTCAACACAACATATTTATCAACTCAAATCCACAGTGATTTTTCAAAGACCGAGATAAAAGAAATATAATACAATTTTTACAAGTCAAAATAACTCATAATTTACTTTACAACTTCAATGTACAATTTTAATTTACAACTGCTCAAAACCAAAAACAATATGTACATACAGTGGTCATACATTACAGTACAAAATGCAAAATGTTGGTATACTCATTATACCCGGTAATCTCTCGCTGGAGGTACTAGCAACCTAGTCTGCTGCCCTGTCTGTCTGTCTACCTGCAACAGCAATAAAAAGCTATCGCTGAGACAATGTCTCAGTGGTGCACAACATTAACCAAATACAATTTAAATCACAATTCATAAATCATATAAATAGTGGATACTTAAAACCATAGTTAATTTCAAGACAGTAATTGTCAATAAGAATTTAAACTCCATTTCTCAATATCACAATAAATTTTAATAAGTCAGATCATGGTTGAATTCAAAAGATAGTATATGTCAATAAGAGTTTAAATTCATTTCACAATCTCACAGTACATATCAATAAATCACACACAGCTTAATCATGTTCCAAAGTTCAATTCGTCCCAAAAGCCGATGGCTAATGAGGTATTCAATTCGTCCCAAAAGTCAATGACTAATGAGGAATAACATAGCTAGCTAGCAAAAATATGAGTACTCATCCAATTCGTCCTCAATAGGCACACACCTCAACACTTCAGCCAGAGAGGGAATTCAATTCGTCCCACTAAACAAGCTAGCAAGGAATACAATCAATATACATGATAGCTGTGGTTTCAAACCATTTCCAATGCTTTTCAATCAATCAGTAATCATCAATATCATTCAAACAATTTCTCACAGTTTCAAATCATTTACAATGCTTTTCAAGAATTAAATATCCATTCAAACACATTTCCACAATTTAAAACAATAATGTACAAATAGTCATAATTCATTTCAATTGAAAAATTCAAAAGAAATAGTTGTTGTGCACAAACCTCTGATGACTGTCTCTGATGCGGACTCAGTGTTTCCTTCCCTTTCCCTGAGTCTTTACTAACTGAGAAACACAATTTGAAGTGTTTCAGTACTAAATTAAATTGTCTCTATCGATAATGCTTGATAAGTAATTCACTGAAAGCTATTATTTGCTTAATCACCTAATATACCGACCCTCGATGCGTTCTAGGTAAATTAGGTTTTAGTGTCATTAATATGTCACATTCGATAGTCTTTTAGGGTTGGTACATGTTACCAATTTCATTTCCTGTTTAGTGCATTTTATTGCAACTTGCTGGATTCCGGTATACTAGTTTGACCTAGCCAGAAGACCTAGTTCCCTCGGTTTTCGGGTTTCGGTCAAAACTAAAAACTTGTAGATCTATGTCTTATGGAACGTGGGGCAAAATTTTAGGTCATTCTGAGTTATGTAGACCAAGTTATGGTCATTTTACTATTGCTGGTCAAATGGCATCAAATTAGGTCATTTTAGGTCAAATTTGGTCAACTTTGGTTCGGCCAGTTTTTGGACCCGAACTTGTGCAAGCTGTTTGAATTGCTTATGGTCATTTCTGGGATTTGGTGTCTTCATAAGACTTGTAGGTATGGGTCTTAACTATTCATGGTTAAAATTTCAGGTTAATTGGACCTTTTTTGAGTGAGTTATGGCCTAAATACTAACTGCTACCCAATTGGTCAATTTTCAGGCCTCATTTGCACTTAATCCGAATTGGTCATTTTTCATGCTACCTTGCAAGCAGAATTTTGGTATGCTTTCTCAATGAAAGTTGGCACATTTTGTTCCTAGTCTTACCTTCAATTGGTCTCATACCCATTGGAGTTACATATTTAGAGCTATAGGCTAAAATGCACACTGCCCTTAATTACATTGCTTAAACATCTATTCATTACACATTTACCTTGCTACAAATTCACCTCTCAACCCCATTCTGTTTTGGTACATTACCAAAACCATTTACCACTTCACATAAAAATCATTTTGGGCAGAATACAAACATCCTCAATACACAAAATAAAACTCTAATTCACAAAGTCCAAATACAACCACATATACACATAAACATTTCTAATTCTTACATACACTTTACACAACCCATTTACATACATATTCATCAATCCTCAATATCACAATTCACCCAATATCTTCATGAATTAAAACACTCCTTAAAAAGTCCCAAGGCTGCCGAAATGTTCCACAATGCCAAAGTGTCCCACAATTCGTCAACTTCCATCCCAATTGCACAATCACCACATATATACATGGAATTAACTTACTAGGACATTAATCACCCTACTCAACATAATTTCTCATCAAATAAATGTAAGAATAAATCATCAATTATACAACTCCATGGCTGTCCAAACTGGATATATCAAGAACTTCTCAAAACTTAAAAATTCCTTCACAAAGCACACACCCATAACATGTATACAAAGTTTAACAAAGCAATATTCAAAATCTCAAACTTACCTATTGTTGGGACTTGTTTAATCTTCACTAAAACTTCTTAATATTGGTATCAAGCTATTCCTTGTGATGTGGGGACAATTTTTAATGAAGAAACCTAGATGATTGGAAGTGAAATGAGGAGATTAATGGAGCTTCATGCAAACGGCAATGGAGGTTTTATCTTTCTTCATTTCGGCATGGTTGAGGGAAATGGAGAAGATGAAGATTTCAGCTTGTATTATGGACTTACACCTGCCATTTAGTGTTTAATTTAATCCCTAGTGGTCCACTCACACAATTTATGTGACACCCCTTACCCGACTACAGTGTAGCCGAGCAAGCAATGCCACTCAGTGTGCCGGAGCACTCTATTTTATCTGAATTAATTTTTATCATAATTTTGAATATAACTTGTGAAATATAATTCATTTTAAGCCATTTATCGAAATTTTTATTTATTTGAGGTTCCAAAAATTTTAAAGAAAATCCGGCAGAATACCGGCTAAAAATGGAGAAAACCGTTCTTCGGAACCTGTGAAAAACACTTCCTATATTCATATTCAATCATCTCAATTCCATTTATCAAAATCTCAACATTTTTCAACCATTCATTTCTCAATCATTCATCACATGTGATAATCATATATAAATTACAGATAAACATTCACTTTTCCATTTATAAACACAATTCTCATTATTTACATGAACATCAAATTACATTTCATAAGTTCATTTACACATGAGAAAATAAAATCAATTACAAAATACCAAAATGACACCTAGTGTCCTACCAATGCACTGCAGACGGTGAGGTGACACGGACACTATGCGTAATCGTGAACGGCCTTACCTAACTGTGGTCTATCGGGCCCTCTGTCCAAATCTTTCGCACTACGCTGCAAAGCGGCGCGCTAAGCATAAAGCTTAGTGGTGCCAATAATACAAGAAAATATAATATGCAAATAAAAATCATAATTTCTTAGCCATTGTGTTCATAAGAACTGAATAATTACCAACTTAATGTTTAGTCGAGGGCTAATTACGTTTTATGATATTAACTTCTTCATGCCTTTTGTTAATTATTTTCTTCATGATCTTGAGTTTCTTTGTATTCTATCATAATCATTCCTGATATTTAATTTTTGTATTTTCTTTAACAATCAGTTCAATTACAGTTATACTTTTCCATGCCCAAGTAACCTATACTGAACGATCGACTGGATAACGGTCGTTGGCGCTGACACCGCGGTGCCTCGTCGTCATACCATGGGACGCAGTAACGCCAACCACTTATGCAACAAGATGGCTAAAAAGCCATGATATCACATGATCGGGCATAAAAGCCATGAATACTGGCATAAAAGCCATGAGTACGAGCATAAAGCCATGAATACAGGCATAAAGCCTTTCGCAGTACTGCTAAAACAATACCCTATTGGCATGCCAACCTATCCAAACCAATCACATTAGGCCTACTAGGGCATTTTGCACTTTTAAGTTTCACAATTTTTGAATTTCAAGTCTTGGTATCACTATTCACTTCATTGGTCAACAAAAAGTTGACTTTTGCATAGAAAATAGTTGCATTGGTTTTAACACTTTCAATGTACCACATTTTGCATTTAAAACTTGTTGGCATTAAGCATTAATACCATTTCTAAGCTTAAACCAAGAGAAGCAAAATTTTCAATTTTTGTAACTCAAATTTACTATTCCATTGGGCACTGTTGCAGTAAGAATTTGAGGAAATGGTAAACATGAAAGTTGTTCCTTATTTTGTCTAGTTGAATTTCCTTTTTTGAATCACTCCATTTGGAGTTTTGTAGCTCAAGTTATGGCCAAAATAAATTTACTGTTCACGCAATCGCTCATGCTTTGAGATTTTGGTCCGCAGATTTTTGGTCCAACTTTGTTCAGTAATTTGGTCAAGTTAAGTTCATAATTTGGTCTAACTTTCTTCATATGAAATGTTCTACCATACCTTAGGTTTCCATCGGTTCAAGAATCGCCTAAATCCAAGTTTTCTAGAGAGAGTTATAGTCATCCAAACATTACTGCTCAAATGAAAATCTGCAGAGTTGCAGGTTTGATAACTTAACTTTGCTCAATAATTTGAATGGGTTAATGGCATAATTTGGGGTAGATTTCTTCATGAAAATTGTTTGTTTCTATCTTATCTTGTTACTGTAAAAATTTCAGGTCAATTGACCATATCTACAGTGAGTTATGGCCAAATGAACAGTTACTGTTCATTTGGTCATTTCTGCAGGTGCTGTTGCAGGATATCCGGATTGGGGCCAACTTTTGGTCCTCTTACTTTGGTCTTTTGGGCATGGTTTCTTCAGCAAAAATGTGCCATTATAAGCTTAGTTTCATGTCCAATTGGACAAACACCAATTGGACCAACACAGCCAAAGATATGGCTATCCAAGTGGACTGCAATTCCAGCCACCCTGCTGCACTCACAAGGCAGCCTACCATTTCAGTTTGTAACACTCTAATGCACCTCAAATTATGGTTAACATACCTCAAATGGTCACTAATTGACCATTAGAATGTTCTTTAACCATTTCATAAGCCAAATCAAATTTTTCACTTCCAAACCCTAGCCCAAGTTCAAGTTTCACCCATATTACCTTAGTTTAACTCACTAATTCATTATCACATGCATATATTCTTTATTCATGATCTTTAGTCCACTTAAAGTCCATCAAAACAATCACTCTCATCCCTTCCTTAGGGCTGCCAAAATTGATGGCATACATACACATAGTTTTTATTCATTTTAGTTACAAATCCTTACTTATTTCAAGTCTTTAACATAGAAATAAAGAGCTTTAGGTGTATATGTGCACTAACCTTGAATGGGGCAGAATTTCCAGCCACCCAAACTCCTTTCTTTCTTCCTCTTTTGGCTGCCTAGAGGTTGGTCAAGTTGCTAGGTTAATTTTTTGTGAAGCTAGGTTATGATTTTGTTGGGTAGAAATGGGTGAATCAAGCTTTGAAAAGCTTGAATATACTTAGCTATGGAAGAGAGGTCACGTATTGGAGGAAGAAGAAGAAGAAGAGCAGAATTTTTAGGTCCATTTGTCTCTTTTAAGTATTTAAGAAAGCTTATTAGCTTGTGATTGGTTGGTAATTTATAAATGACCTCATCACATGTCATAATTTGCTTTTTATTTCATTTTTCTTTTCTTTTCATCACTACTCATTTTCAATTTAATTTCTAGTAATGTTTATTCATATTTTATGTCATATTAATTATTTACTCAACTAGACAAGTCGCCAAAAATCACCTCTGAAGGCGAAATGACCAAAATGCCCTCCGTTTGGCTTAACGGGTCAAAATTGTCTGTACCGATTGAAAAATTTTTCTAGGTATTTTCTTGGCATTCTAATGCCATAGGAACCTCAATGACCCTTCTCTGGAGTCCCAATAATTATTTTATATTTTTTCCCCCGGGTCTAGGGCTCCTCGTTGCGAGAACCGCAACTTCCCTCTGAGTTACCCCTCGCTTGGGCACCGGCTCATTTAACTTGGTTGTATTTTATTTCTAAAATTTTTACTAAATTTTTCTTGTTAATATTTGAGTTAATTATGGTTCCTGACTTTAGTTTAAATATTTTTCCGGACGTTCTAGCTGTCCGGACCGACACCGGTCACCGGAATAGTAGAATGTACGGAGTTGCTACAGTGAGGGTGTTACAATTTAAATCATATAATAAGTTTAACTCCCATTTATTCCACATTAAAACCTTCATTTTTGCTATTTACTTTAGGTGCCACCAATTTAATTTTTCATTATATTTTCCGAGTGTAATATTATTTATTTTTAATGGACATTTAGGTCAAAAGACAATTCGGGATGTCAAATGACCATAATGCCCCTATTTGGGTTACATTCCTGATTTTTTGGTAACACCGGGTTTTGTCCGTTTTTTGATTTCTCACTTTTCTTTGTACTAACTAACTAATTTGTCTTTGATATTTCTAATGGTATTTATACTTCAATAGGGGTCTCTTTAAGTCCTCAAAATATTTTCCAGGGTTCCCCGCAGTCCAGGGCTAGTCAATGGTCCACGCCGTGACTTCCCGGTGCGGTCACCCATCGCTAGGGTTCTCGGCTCGCTTAACTTGGTTACATTTCTTTGCTATTATTTTTCCTTTATTTTTCTTGTATTTTCTTTTCTTGTATTTCACTATTTTATGTCTCCTCACTCATAACGAAGTGTAGTTCTAGGCATCCTAGCTGTCCGAACAACACTGGTCACTAGAACAGTAGAACGCACTACCGAACATAGGGGTGTTACATAGGCAATGACATTTCGATCTTGCATCAACGCACAGCTTAACCCATTGTGAGAACCATCACTATAAACTGTGTATTCTTTACCCGGAGTAGGTAAAGTTAGGACTGGAGCTTCAGTCAAACATTTCTTCAATTCATCAAAACTCTATTGGCATTTATCTGTCCACTGAAATTTTACATCTTTCCGAAGTAGCTTAGTCAATGGAGATGCCAACATGGAGAATCCCTTCACAAATCGATGGTAGTATCCAGCTAAACCCAGAAAACTGCGAATCTCTATGATATTTCTGGGTGGCCACCAATTAAGGACAACTTCTATCTTACTTGGATCTACCTTGATGCCCTCTACTGATACTACATACCCCAAGAAAGATATTTCTTTTAGCTAAAATTCACATTTCGACAATTTGGCGTATAGCTGTTTCTCCCTCAAAGTCTGCAGTACAATCCGCATATGTCTATCATGCTCTTCTGTACTCCTCGAATAGACCAATATATCATCTATGAATACCACAACAAATTGGTCGAGGTATGGTCTAAAGATAGTGTTCATCAGATCCATAAAAGCAGCCGGAGCATTAGTTAACCCGAATGGCATGACCAAGAACTCATAATGGCCATAGCGGGTTCTGAAGGCAGTTTTAGGAATACTCTGCTCTTGTACTTTCAGCTGATAATAACCTGATCTCAGGTCAATTTTGGAGAACACAGCTGCACCCCTCAACTGATCAAACAAGTCATCAATACGGGGCAATGGGTATCTGTTCTTTATTGTCACCTTATTCAACTGTCGATAGTTAATGCATAACTAGAGAGTGCCATCCTTCTTCTTTACAAACAACATTGGCGCTCCCCAAGGTGACACACTAGGGCGGATGAAACCCTTGTAAAGCAACTATTGCAACTGCACTTTCAACTCCTTCAATTCTACAGGTGCCATTCTATATGGTATTATAGAGATTGGGTCCACACCAGGCATAACATCAATCTCAAACTGCACTTCTCTTTCTGGAGGTAATCCTAGCAATTCATCAGGAAATATATCCAGAAAGTCACATACTGGAGGGATGTCTCTCAGTGCTAGACTCCCCACTTGGGTGTCTATCACATATGCCAAGTATGCTTCACACCCCTTTCTGATCATCCTTCTGGCTAGTGCAGCCGAAATGACGTTTGATAGTAGTAAATGCCTCTTCTAATGTATCACCACATCACCGTACAGAGGGAGACCAAAAGTGACTGTCTTCAGTCTACAGTCAATCATGGCATGATACCTGGCTAACCAATCCATGCCCAAGATAATATCATAATCTCTGAAGGGCATTTCAATTAAATCTAACAGAAAAACATGTCCTTGGATCACCAAAGGACAGTCTCTATAAATTTTGTTGACTCGAACCTCTTGTCCTGATGGATTAGCTACTAGCACTTCAAAACCCATTTTGACACACGGAACAACAAGTGAACTGACTATGCTAGCACTAACATATGAGTGGGTTGAACCCGGATCAAACAACACAAATACATCTTGATCAGAGATAGAGAATGTACTAGCTACAACATCAGAAGTCTCAGCCTCTTCTCGCTGTCTCATCGTGTAAACTCTGGCTGAAGCACTTCCTTGTGCTGACTAACCAACAGTACCCTGACTGCCTGAAGCAGTGCCTCTACCTCTATCTCTTCCTCTGCCAATTGGTTGTGAACTTCTGGGAGCAGGACTCTAAATAGATCCTTCTGCAGTGGTAGGAGCTGGACCGAATCTAGGAGCACTAGTGTAGTCTTTAGCTAAATGGCCCTTGCCTCCACAGTTAAAACATGCTCCTGTTGCCCAATAGCATTTTCCCCCATGAATCTTGCCACAAGTCTTACAGGGGCGAGCAGGATGTGAACCCTTGCTCAACTGCTGACCAGACCTAGGGGGTATCTGTCCAGAAAATCTGCCCCTTCCAAACCTTGCACCTCGACCTTTGTTAGGTTCCCCAAATTTCTTCTTTCTAGAGGTACTACTAGAACTTGGCTCTACTAACTTTTCCCCCTTATCTTTTTCTGATTTCTTAGCTTTCTCTGATTTTCCCTTTACTGGGGTCGCTTCTGTTTCAATTCTCTCTAACTCAAGTGCTTGAGAAATGAGTTCTGAAAAATTGCTGTGTCTGAATCCCACTACTTGCATCCTCAAACTAGGCTTCAAACCCGTCTCAAATCTCTTGCACCTTGCCTTGCTAGTAGAAAGGAGACTCCCAGCATAGTGGCTCAAGTGGGAGAACTCCCTCTCATACTCTGTCACTGATCTGTTCCCTTGTTTCAGACTCAGAAATTCTTATAACTTTTGATCCACATATGCGTCGTGGATGTATTTTTGTCTGAATTCTCTGATGAAGTCATCCCAGGTCAGTACCGGTGGTTCAGCCAAGCTGTGAGGGATAGTCTTCTACCAATCATACACATCCCCTTGCAATAGCGACACAGAATATTCAAACTTCAACTCATCTGGTCAGTGCAGCTTCTTAAACACTCTATCCATCCTTTCAAGCCATTGCTCTGCCTCTAAAGGGTCCATTGTACCCTTAAATTTTATAGCCCCATACTTTAATAACTTATCATTTTATTTGGCTGGAGACAGTGGTTGTACCACAGGTGTTTGGGGTAGAGCTTGAGGCGGCATACCCCCAGCCATTTGTTGAAACATTGCTGCCATCTACTGTGCAAACTGTGCAGGAAACTGTAGCATTTGTGGAGCTGGTGCTACTGATCCACTGACATTTTGTAGAGCTGGGGCTTCCCCTTGTGCCTCAGCTTCAACAGATTGCTCGATTGAGCGATCCCCTTCTTCCATATCAGTCTATAGTAGGATATCTCCTGAACAAATAACATAAGGAGATTCCCTCCATTAGTTCATATTTATGATGTAATGCACTATATGTAACAAATAAGGACATTGAACAGTTGTACTTAGCAAAGAAAAGACACAAATTTACAAGTTAAAACATACTTCAATAATTTGCTCTGATACCACTAAAACATGTCACACCTTACCCCTCTGTAAGGTATAACATGATCCCGTAGAATACCTAATGAACTACCGAACTTCACCTACTGATAACTCATTAAGTACCCTACAAGGGATTTTAAAATCATTTTCTTACTTTTTATAAGTGGTGAGCATTTCCTAATAGGTATTAAAACGTTTAACTAAAGTTGAAAACTAGTTCAAATTTTTAGCCCATTTTATTTTTTCGCAAATTTTATAAAAATTTTGGTAGAGTGCCGTTTGTATTTTGAGAAAACAGTTCTTCAAATTCCTGTAAAAAGCACTTCCAATAATTTGTCTCAACAACTTCTTCAAATTCACAACCATCCCAATCAATTTCAACATCATTTATCAACTTCCAAAAATTCAAATTTACAATTTCCAATTCAAATACCATCCAAAATATTACTAATTACTTTCATGCAAATTAAAATAAAATACTTTCATTCATAGGTAATTAAATGTAAAACAACTTATATACATCATACTAAAAATTTACACTACGAAAAATCCAAACTAAAATTTATTACAAACTTTATACAAACTGCTCAAGACCAGTTTTACATGTCCATACCTTTACATACATTACATATATCAAAATAAATTTTTACAGTCAGGGTATAAAATATATTCGATAACTTAAAGCAGGTAGCTCCTCAATCCTCAGCAGCTCAATCTGTTGCTCCTCTAGTCTCTATATCTGCAATAGCAATAACAGCTATCGCTGAGTACTAGGACTCAGTGGTGCACAACATTCTAAAATAAACTGTATCGGAATTTAAATCAAATTTATTCAAAAATTGGACTGAAAATAAGAATTAAATACAAACATGAATTATGAGATTTTAATCCAAACAATTTCATTTCGAAGTGTCAAAACCAATTTCATAAAACCCACAATTATATCATGCCATTCGAAACAAATATAATCTCAATAGTTAGAGGCTAAGGAGAAGTCACATCATAAGGCTAGCTAGCTCAAATATATGGATATCCATTCAATTTCTTCTTCTACTGGCACACACCTCAACACTTCAGCCAGACAAGGAATCAAAATTCGAAACTGATTACTCCCACTAGTCATGCTAGTGAGGTGTTCAAATATATGGTCATGACACTGTGGTTTCAAAACTTATCTTAACAATTTACTAAACATTTATGCCATCTCAAATATACACAAATAACTTTCAACAATTTAATTCAAAAGCATAATAAATATTTCGTCACAATGATGTCACAATTCAATATTTCAAATTATTCAAAACAATATGCAGAAAAAGATTTACAGAAATTCTACGTTGTGCACAAACCTTAAGTGAGTCGCCTCTTGGCCTTGACTCGATCCCTCGTGTTCTTTCCCGGTGTTCTTTTCAACTGAAACACATAGTTTCATAGTGTTTCAGTATCACAACTCATCATTAGTCCAAAAATAAATTTAAATTCACTTTTACCTAGCTTTAATGTGCTAAACTTGATGTTCTTTAAAATTTGTATTTCGGGGTTACTATTCACGATACTATTTAAGTCAATTTATTGACTTTCTAAGGCTTAATAGGTATGGAAATTCCAACTTCACCCGCATACCACATTTTGGTTACTAAATTTGTTGGTTTTGGTTGTTTACTCAAAATCTAAGTCTTTTAGGCAAATTTGCAATTTTTCAATTTTGGTGTCTTATGTTACACTGTTCCATTGGTCATTTTTCTGTTAGAATTTGGCAAAACTTTCCTCATAGAAAATGTTCCCTATTGTCTTAAATTTATTCTCCTTTTTAAATCACTCCATTTGGAGTTTTGTAGTTCAAGTTATAGCCATTTGAATCATGGCTGCCGGATTGGATTTAACCCAGATTTTTGGACACCAAACTAGTTCTGGCAGTTTTAGGTCACCAAATTTTGGGTGGGCAAATGACTTAGTTAAGGACATAATTTGGGTTTGTGTTCTTCATAAAAGTTTTAGGTCTATATCTCAGCTGTCCACTGGTAAAATTTGAGGTCATTAAGACCTACCTAGCCCATGTTATGGCCAAATGAACAAATACTGTTCATTTAGTCATTTTTGTACAGGTCATATTTCCAATTTCGGATTTGGTCAATTTGTTCACTAGGTTTTGGTCACTTTTTGAGCATGCTTCCTGGATGAAAAATGTTCCATTTTGTGTCTATTTTCATTTCCAATTGGTCTCATACCAATTAGACTTGTAAATTTTCAGTTTTGGTCCCTGAAAGGGACCTTGGTCCTACTGCCTGCAGCTTGACCCTAACCAACCAGAATTTGCATTTAGTTGCAACACTTCTAACATACTCCAATTGGTCAAAAATGACCATTTCTCACCTCAAACCAAGTCCAACACACCATTTAACACATTCTGACATTTTTCTCTCCAAAACTCTAGATGCCAAAACCCTAGTTCATGCCATTGATCAATTCCTTAATCAAATCATTACACTAATCACATATTCAACCTTATTTAAGTTGTAATTCATGTTTAGTTTAACTAAACACTATCAAATCCAACACCCCATCAAGCTGGCCGAATTCACATATGGTCCCTCAACAAAAATTTTCTTTTCATTTAAGCATATTTCCAAGTTTATTCAACTAAAAACACATGTATTAAACTCAAAATTCTAAAGTAAATAGCTTCCTTCAACTTTGAAGTTCAATAACCCAATTTCTTCTTTCTTTTCTTCTTTCTTTCTTGCTCAATCTTCTTTTCAAGAATAAAAGACCAAGTTTAATTAAAAGGGACTATGGGATTTATGGCTAGATCAAGTGGTTCTTCAAGCTCAAAATGAGCTTTAATGGAGGAAAGTGAGGGTTAAGGAGAGAGAGGTGAATGATGGCTTAAAGAAGATAAGTTTTTTTTTCTTTTTTTTTTTATGTTTTTAGTCTTATGGACAACCATAAATTACCATAAATTTAATTTTTAATTATAATATTTATGGCATCATGCATGATGTCATCTGTTTTTACCTTTTTCATTTTCCTTTTATTTTTCTATTTATTTTTCCATTAGTTTCTTTAATTTAATTTCCGATTCCGAAATTTTCTTTTCTCTGATTTTATTTGACAGTTAGGTCAGGAGTCAGTCTCGGGGTCAATTGACCAAATTGCCCCTCTCCGGTTCAACCCGATTTGCAAATAATTCAATATTTCTTCTTGCTCTCTGACCTAATTATTTGACTAGCTTAACAATTCTTTTCGTGATTTTCTCTTTTCCACTGTGTTCGCAATAGTCCTAAGGACTGCGGCGTCACATTTTATGGTTCGAAATTTGATTTTAAATCGACCTTGCAATCTTTTCCTAGAAGGTCACCCATTGTTGTGACTCTCGGCTCATTTAACTTCTTATGTTCTATTTTTCTTATTTATACTTAACTAATTGATAATTACTAATTATTTGTGTTCAAGGCTCATCTAGTTGTCTTAAGTGTGGTTCTAATCCTCTTAAATGTCTGGACCGACTCCGGTCATCGGAACAGTTAAATATACCAGGCTATGCAAATAGGGGTGTTACAATAGTAACCCCGAAAAACAAATTTCAAATAACGTCAAATTAAGCATATTAAAGTTAGATTTGAAATTATTTTTGGACTTATAATAATTTACGTTACTGAAACACTATAAAATTCTGTGTTTCAGTAGAAAAGAATACCAGGAAAGAACCCGAAGCATCAAGTCAAGGCCAAGAGGCGGCTCATATAAGGTTTGTGCACAACATAGACATTTCTGTAAATTTTCTTTTCCAAATTATTTTGAATGAATTGTGATATTAAATTGTGAATTAATTGTATTGAAATGTTTATTATGCTTTTGACTTAAATTGTTGAAAGTTTACTTGTATGTGTTTGAAATAGCAATAAATGTTTAGTAAATTGCTAAGATAGTTTTGAAACCACAGTGCCATGACCATATATTTGAATGCCTCACTAGCATGACTAGTGGGGGCAATTAGTTTTGAATTTTGATTCCTTCTCTGGTTGAAGTGTTGAGGTGTGTGTCAGAGAAGAACAAATTTGAATGGGTACCCATATATTCGAGCTAGCTAGCCTTGTGATTTCTCATAAGCGTCTGGCTATTGAGATGAATATTATTTCAAATGACATGATATAACTGTGTGTTTTTATGAAATTGTTTTGAAACTTCCTAAATGAAATTATTTGGACCAAAAGTTTATAAATCATGTTTTGTATCTATTTTCATGTTCAGTTCAATATTTGAATATATGTGATTTGAATTATGCATAAATGTTATTTTAGTATGTTGTGCACCACTGAGTCATAGCACTCAGCGATAACTGTTATTACTGTTCAGATATAGAGACTAGAGGAGCAGTAGAGTGAGCTGCTGAGGATATTAGAGCTACACCCCTGAAGTTATATCGGGTATATTTTATACCCTAATTGTAATATTTATTTTGATGTATGTAAATGTATGTACATTTATAAACAGGTCATGAGCAGTTGTATAAAGTTTGTAATAATATTATTTTGGATTTGCTAATGTAAAGTGGTTGATAAATGTAATTTGTTTTTACTTTAATGAAAAATGAATGGAAATATTTAGTACTATTTTGATGACAATTGAATTGTGAATTATTGATTTCAATTTTGGAGTTTGAGAAATGATGTTGAGTTATGTTGAAGTAGTAGTGAGTTTGATGAAAAAGAATTATTGGAAGTGTTTTTACAAGTTTTTGAAGAACTATTTTCTTAAAATACAGACAACACTCTACCGAAATTTTTTTCAAAATTTGTGAAAAATAAAATGGAAAAAAATTTGAACTAGTTTTTAAACTTCTATTAAATGTATGAAAATGTTCAGCACTTCTAAAAAGTAAGAAAAAAAAAAAGGTTTTAAAATCCCTTTTAGGGTACTTAATGAGTTATCGGTAGGTGAAGTTCGATAGTTCATTAGGTATTCTACAGAATCATGTTATGCCTTACAGAGGGGTAAGGTGTGACATGTTTTAGTGGTATCAGAGAAAATTTTTGAAGTATGTTTTAACTTGTGAATTTGTGTCTTTTCTTTGATAAGTACAACTGCTCAATATCCTTATTTGTTACATACAGTGCATTACATCATAAATATGAACTAACGAAGGGAATCTCCTTGTGTTATTTATTCAGGAGATATCCTAACTCCAGACTGAAATGGAAGAAGGGGATCGCTCTGTTGAGCAGTTTGTAGAGACTGAGGCCCAAGGGGAAGCCCCAGCTCTCTAAAATATAAGTGGGTCAGTGGCACCAGCCCTACAAATGCCACAGTTTCAGGCATAGTTCGCCCAGCAGATGGTTGCAATGCTTCAACAGATGGCTAGTGGTATGCCTACTCAAGCTCCACCCCAGACTTCTGTGGTGCAACTTCAAGCTCCAATCAGACAATATGACAAGCTGTTGAAGTATGGGGCGACAAAATTCAAGGGTACAATAGACCCTTTAGAGGCAGAACAGTGGCTAGAGAGGATGGACCGAGTGTTTAAGAAGCTGCAATGCCCAGATGAACTAAAATTCGAGTACTTAGTGTCTTTGTTGCAAGGGGATGATTATGAATGGTGGAAGACCATCTCCAACAGCTTGGCAGAACCACCAGTATTGACCTGGGATGACTTCATCAGAGAGTTCAGACAGAAATACGTCCCAGTTGCATATGTAGATCAGAAATTATAAGAGTTTCTGAGTCTGAAGCAAGGGAATAAATCAGTGGTAGAGTATGAGAGGGAGTTCTCCCACTTAAGCCACTATACTGGGAGTCTCCTGCCTACCAGCAAAGAAAGGTGCAAGAGATTTGAGACTGGTTTGAAGCCCAGTCTGAGGATGCAAGTAGTGAGATTCATACACAGTAACTTCTCTGAGCTCATCTTTCAGGCACTTGAGTTAGAAAGGATTGAATTAGAAGCGACACCAACAAAAGAGAAATCAGAGAAGAATGAGAAATCAAAGAAAGATAAAGGGGAAAAGTGTGTAGAGCAAAGTCCCAGTGGTGCATCTGGAAAAAAGAAGATTTGGGGGACTTAGCAGAGGTAGAGGTGGAAGGTTTGGAAGGGGCAAATTCTCTGGATAGAGACCCCCTAGATCTGGACAGTAGTCGACCAGGGGTTCATATCCTCCCTACCCCTGTGAGACATGTAGCAAGATTCATGGGGGAGAATGCTATTGTGCAACATGAGCTTGCTTTAATTATAGAGGCAAAGGCCATCTCACCAAGGACTGCACCAGTGCCCCTAGATTTGGGCCAGCTCCTACTACTGCAGAAGGATCCATTCAGAGTCCTGCTACCAGAGGATTATAATCGGTTAGCAGAGGAAGAGGCAGAGGTAGAGGCAATGCTTTTGGCAGTCAAGACACTGTTAGCTAATCAGCACAAGGGAGTGCTCCAGCCAGGGTTTATACTATGAGACAGCGGGAAGAGGCTGAGACTTTTGATTTTATAGCCGATACATTCTCTATCTCTGATCAAGATGTATTAGTACTGTTTGATCCGGGTTTAACCCATTCATATGCTAGTGCTAGCATAGTTAGTTTCCTTGTGGTTCCATGTGCCAAAATGGATTTTGAAGTGCTAGTAACTAGTCCATTAGGACAAGAGTTTCGGGTCAACAGAGTCTATAGAGATTGTCCTTTAGTGATCCAAGGACACACTTTTCTGTCAAATTTGATTGAAATGACCTTCAGAGATTATGATATCATCTTGGGCATGGATTGGTTACCTAGGCATCACGCCATGATTGACTGTAGACTGAAGATAGTCACTTTTGGTCTCCCTTTATACGGTGATGTGGTAATACACTGGGAGAGGCAGTTACTGCCATCAAACATTATTTCGGCTGCACTAGCCAGAAGGATTATCAGAAAGGAGCGCGAAGCATACTTAGCACATGTGACAGACACCCAAGTGGGGAGTCCAGCACTGAGGGACATCCCTACAGTATGTGACTTTTCGGATGTGTTTCTTGAGGAATTGCCAGGATTACCTCCAGAAAGAGAAGTGCAGTTCGAGATTGATGTTATGCCTGGTGTGGATCCAATCTCTATAACACCATATAGAATGGCACCAGTAGAATTGAAAGAATTGAAAGTGCAGTTGCAAGAGCTGCTTGATAAGGGCTTTATCCACCCTAGTGTGTCACCTTAGGGAGCACCAATGTTGTTTGTTAAGAAGAAAGATGGCACTCTCCGCTTATGTATTGACTATCGCCAATTGAATAAGGTGACAATAAAGAATAGATACCCATTGCCCCACATTGATGACTTGTTTGATCAGTTGAGGGGTGCAGCTGTGTTATCCAAAATTGACCTAAGATCGGGTTATTATCAGCTGAAATTACAAGAGCAGAGTATTCTTAAAACTACCTTTAGAACCCGCTATGGCCATTATGAGTTTTTGGTCATGCCATTCAGGTTAACTAATGCTCTGACTGCTTTTATGGATCTGATGAACACTATTTTCAGACCATACATTGACCAGTTTATTATGGTATTCATAGATGATATATTGGTCTACTCGAGGAGTGAAGAAGAGCATGATAGACATCTGTGAATTGTACGACAGACTTTGAGGGAGAAATAGCTATATGCCAAATTGTCGAAGTGTGAGTTTTAGCTAAAAGAAATATCTTTCTTGGGGCATGTAGTATCGGTAGAGGGCATCAAGGTAGATCCAAGTAAGATAAAAGCTGTCCTTAATTGGAGGCCATCCAGAAATATCACTCAAATTCGTAGTTTTCTGGATTTAGCTGGATACTATCGTCGATTTGTGAAAGGGTTCTCCATGTTGGCATCTCCATTGACTAAGCTACTTCGAAAAGATGTGAAATTTCAGTGGACGGATAAATGCCAATAGAGTTTTGATGAGTTGAAGAGATGTTTAACTGAGACTTTAGTCTTTACTTTACCTACTCCGGGTAAAGAGTATATTGTTTACAATTATGCTTCTCACAATAGGTTAGGCTGTGTACTGATGCAAGAATGGAATGTCATTGCCTATGCATCACGCCAGCTGAAATCGCATGAGAGGAACTATCTGGCACATGACTTGGAGCTTACAGCTATTGTATTCGCTCTTAAGATCTGGAGACATTATTTGTATGGGGAGAAGTTTTACATCTACACAGATCATAAGACTTTGAAATATCTGGACAGTCAGAAGGAGTTGAATTTGAGACAGAGAAGATAGTTAGAGTTGATAAAAGACTATGATTGTCTGATAGACTATCAGCTAGGGAAAGCTAATGTGGTGGCTGACGCCTTAAATCGTAAAACTATGGCAAGTCTATGGGTTTCTCCTTTGTCTATGGTACATGAGTTGAGAGTATTGCATGCCAGCTTAGAGATTAATGATGAGGGGTAGACAACAGTTGCATGGCATGTACAGCCAGTATTGATTGATCATATCAGAATGGTTACTCAGAATGATCAGAAGTATCAGAAGTTGTTAGAAGAAGTTAGACAGGGTAAGAAACCAGAATTCTCAGTAAGAGATGACGGCCTATTGCTGCACCAGGGCAGAATGTGCATTCCTAATGATGTTGATTTGAGGCAGATCATTTTGAAGGAAGCACATGAGTCTCCTTTTGCTATGCATCCTGGTGGCACAAAAATATATAGAGGGTTGAAAGAGCACTATTGGTGGATGGGCATGAAAAGAAATGTAGCAGAATTTGTTTCCAAATGCTTAACTTGTCAGCGAGTGAAGGCAGAGCATCAAGTACCAGCTGGTTTATTACATCCACTACCAGTACCGGAATGGAAATGGGAGAGAATAACTATGGATTTTGTGATGGGACTTCTAAGGACACAGAAGAGCCATGATGCAGTATGGGTCATAGTTGACAGACTGACCAAGTCTGCTCATTTTCTGCCTATCCGGATGGACTACAATTTAGAAAGATTGGCCAAGTTGTACATAGATGAAATAGTAAGACTACATGGAGTGCCAGTATCCAGCGTTTCAGACAGAGATCCTAGGTTCACTTATAGATTCTGGAGTAGTCTTCAGAGAGCCCTAGGAACTATATTGAACTTTAGTACTACATTCCACCCACAGACAGATGGCCAGTCTGAGAGAGTAATTCAGATCTTGGAGGACATACTACAGGCTTATGTGATTGAGTTTGAGGGTAGTTGGGACACACACTTGCCTTTGATTGAGTTTGCTTACAACAATAGCTACCAATCAAGTATTGGGATGCCTCCATATAAAGCTTTGTATGGCAGAAAATGTAGAACCCCATTATATTGGGATGAGGTAGGAGAAAGAAAGATGATTGGGCCCGAAATTGTTCAGCAGATTGAGGAGAAAATCATATTGATCAGAGATCGACTTAAGACTGCATCAGACCATCAAAAGTCCTATATTGATATGAAGAGAAGAGATATTGAGTAGGCAGCGGGTGAGAAAGTATTCCTCAAGGTTTCCCCTTAGAAGAGAATTATGAGATTCAACAGAAAGGGGAAAATGAGTCCTTGTTTCATTAGGCCATATAAGGTTCTGGAGAGGGTGGGTCCTTAGGCATATCGTTTGGCATTACCTCTAGAGTTGGAGAAGATACATAACATCTTCCATGTGTCTATGTTGAGGAGGTACAAATCTGACCCATCTCATGTACTACTAGTAGAAGAGATTGAAGTGAATCCAGACCTTACATATGAGGAAGAACCCATAGAGATTCTAGCTTATGAGGTAAAACAGCTACAAAATAAGCAGATACCATTAGTCAAAGTGCTATGGAACCATCATTCAGGCCAGGAGGCTACTTAGGAACGAGAGGAGGACATGCGGAAACAGCATCCACAACTGTTTAAAGACTGATACCGGGTAAAATTTTGAGACGAAATTTATTTTAAAGGGGGGGGGGGGGGAGAATTATAACAACCCTATTAGCATAGCTTGATATATTTCACTGTTCCGGTGATCGTCATCGATCCAGACAATTGAGAGAATTAGAATCACGTCTAAGATACCTAGATAAGCCCTGAACGCAAATAATTAATAATTGCCAAATAGTTAAGTATAAAGAAGAAAAACAGAACACGAAAAGTTAAATAAGCCGGGAGTCACAGCGATGGGTGACCTTCTTAGGAATGATTACGAGGTCAATCTAAACTCAAATTTCAAATTGTAAAATGTGATGCCGCATTGCGAATACAGTGGAAAAGAGAAAAACATGGAAAAGAGTTGTTAAGCAGGTCCAATAATTAGGTCAGGGATCCGAAAGAAATATTGAATTACTTGCAAACCGGATTGAACCAGCGAGGGGCAATTTGATCAATTTACCCCTAGAGCTGACACCTGACCTAACTGTCTAATAAAATTGGAGAAAAGAAAATTTTGGAATTAAGAATTAAATTAAAGAACTAATGGAAAAATAAATGAAAAAGGAAAAGAAAAAAAAAGAAAAAGTTTATTTGCATCATGCATGACATAAGCATGATGCAATAAACCTAATATTTAAAAATTGAAATTTGGGATAAATCCCAATTAAAAGACAAAAAAATAAAAAGAAAAAAAAATTCATTCTTCTTCTTCTTCAAAAAAAAAAAAAAAACATCCATCTCTCCTCTCTCTCTCTTTTCTCCTTAGTTTCCTCCATAGCCATGAAATTCAAGCTTTCAAAGCTTGAATCAACCCCATAAATCCCCCAAAAATTCCACTAAATTTTGATTAAGCTTTGCTTGGGCAACTAGAAGAGGAGATTGAAGAAGCAAGAAAGAAGAAAAAAAGGAAGAAAATTAGTGATTGGAAAATCAAACAAAGGTTAGTATGTAAATTTGAATTCTTTTGTTAAATTTCTATGTTTTTAGTTTAATTAAATTAGAAAGTAACTTAAAATCATAACAAAATAATTATTGAGGGACCAAATAGAAAATTCATCCAGCTAGGGTTAGGGTTTGATATGAATGAGTTTAATGATTTTGAATGGTTATTTGAGGTGAATTAGGTGTGTAGAACATAAATACACACTTTAAATTGTATTAGGTTGAACTTTGGGTGTAGTTAGGGTTTTGAACATGTGAAAAATTGAAGAAAAATTTGAAATTTGGCCAAATGATGTTATTGACCTTATTTGAGTTGAGAAATGGTCAATTGTGACCATTTGTGATGTGTATGAATTGTTGAAAACAAATTTAAATTCGGATTGGTGAGGGTCAATCTGCAGGCAACTTGACCTAGGTCACTTTCAGGAACCAAAACTAAAAATTTACCAATCCAATTGGTGTAAGGCTAATTGGGAATGAAACTAGACACAAAATGACACATTTTTCATTCAGGAATCATGCCTAGAAAGTGACCATAACTTAGTGAACAATTAGGCCAAATCTAGAATTGAGCAAACTGACTTGTACAAAAATAACCAAATGAATAGTAGTTACATAAATGACCATAACTTGGACTAGAAAGGTCCAAATGACCTGAATTTTATACCGAAAGAAAGCTGAGACATAGCCCTACAACTTTCATGAAGAAAACAAACCCAAAATTTGACCATAAGCTGTCCAAAAACTCACTTGCCGTCAACCCAAAAAAACTGCCATTAACCAGTGAATGCTCAGAATTTTGGGTAACACCAAATCCGGCCAATCATGTTCAAATGGCCATAACTAGGGCTAAAAAACTCTAAATGGAGTGATTCAAAAAGAAAAATAAAGTTAAGACAATAAAGAACAACTTCTATGAAGAGAACTTAGCCAAATTACCACAGCAACATGACTAAAGGACGGTGCAAAACAGGACACCAAAATTGAAAATTTGAAATTTATGCCTAAGAGACTTGAAGTTTGAGAAAACAACCAAAACCAAGAAATTAGGTAACCAAAATGTGGTATGTGGGCGAAATTAGAATTCTCATACCTATTAAGCATTAGAAAGTCAACAAATTGACTTGAATCGTGTCGTGAATAGTAACCACAAAATATAAATTTCAAAAAACACCAAATTAAGCATATTAAAGTTAGTTTTGAAATTATATTTGGACTTATGATAATTTATAGTGTTGAAACACTGTAAAATTATGTGTTTCAGTAGAAAAGAATACTGGGAAAGACTCGAAGCATTGAGTCAAGGCCAAGAGGAGACTCTTATAAGGTTTTTGCACAACATAGAAATTTCTGTAAATTTTCTTCTGCAAATTGTTTTGAATGAATTGTGATATTAAATTGGGAATTAATTGTATTGAAATGTTTATTACGCTTTTGACTTAAATTGTTGAAAGTTTACTTGTATGTGTTTGAAATGGCAATAAATATTTAGTAAATTGCTAATACAATTTTGAAACCACAATTTCATGATCATATATTTGAATGCCTCACTAGCATGACTAGTGGGGGAAATTAGTTTTGAATTTTGATTCCTTCTCTAGCTGAAGTGTTGAGGTGTGTGCCAGTAGGAGAAGAAATTTAAATGGGTACCCATATATTTGAGCTAGCTAGCCTTGTGATTTCTCATAAGCCTTAGGCTATTGAGATGAATATTATTTCGAATGGCATGATATAACTGTGTGTTTTTATGAAATTATTTTGAAACTTCCCAAATGAAATTGTTTGGACCAAAAGTTTATAAATCATGTTTTGTATCTGTTTTCATGTTCAGTTCAATATTTGAATAAATATGATTTGAATTATGCATAAATGTTATTTTAGTATGTTGTGCACCATTGAGTCATAGTACTCAACGATGGCTGTTATTGCTGTTGCAGATATAGAGACTAGAGGAGTAGCAGAGTGAGCTGCTAAGGATATTAGAGCTACACCCCTGAAGTTTTGTCGGGTATATTTTATACCCTGATTATAATATTTATTTTGATATATGTAAATATATGTACATGTATAAACTGGTCATGAGCAGTTGTATAGAGTTTGGAATAATATTATTTTGGATTTGCTAATGTAAAGTGTTTGACAAATGTAATTTGTTTTTACTTTAATGAAAAATAAATGAAAATATTGAGTACTATTTTGATGACAATTGAGTTGTAAATTATTGATTTGAATTTTGGAGTTTGAGAAATGATGTTGAGTTGTGTTGAAGTAGTAGTGAGTTTGATGAAAAAGAATTATTGGAAGTGTTTTTATAGGTTTTTGAAGAACTATTTTCTTAAAATACAGACGGCACTCTCTAGAAATTTTTCTAAAATTTTGCGTAAAAATAAAATGGACAAAAATTTGCACTATTAAATGTAAGAAAATGCTCACCACTTCTAAAATTAAAAAAATGATTTAAAAATCCCTTGTAGGGTACTTAATGAGTTATCGGTAAGTGAAGTTCGATAGTTCATTAGGTATTCTACAGGATCATGTTATGCCTTATAGAAGGGTAAGGTGTGACACAATTATTGAGGACCGAACAAGAAATTTGTCCAGCTAGGGTTAGGGTTTGATATGGAATGAGTTTGATGGTTTTGAATGGTTATTTGAAGTGAAATAGGTGTATTGATTATGAATATACACTTTAAATTTGCATTAGAGATGAAATGTATGTAACTAGGGTTTGAAACTTGTGAAAAATTGGAGAAAAAGTTGAGAATTGGTCAATTGATGTAGTTGACTTTATTTAAGTTGAGAAATGGTCAATTGTGACCATTTGTGGTGTGTATGAATTGTTGGAACCAAGTTCCAATTCGGATTGGTGAGGGTCAATCTGCAGGCAGCTTGACCTAGGTCCCTTTTAGGGACCAAAACTGAAAATTACCAACCCAATTAGTGTGAGGTCAATTGAGAATGAAACTAGACACAAAATGGCACATTTTTCATTTAGGAATCATGCCCAGCAAGTGACCATAACTTAGTGAACAATTAGGCCAAATCTGAAATTGGGCACATTGCTCTGTATAAAAATGACCAAACGAACAATAGTTACATAAATGATCGTAACTTAGTCTAGGAAAGTCCAAATAACCTGAATTATATACCAATAGAAAGTTGAGGCATAGCCCTACAACTTTCATGGAGAAAAGAAACCCAAAATCTGACCATAAGCTGTCCAAAAACTTACCTGCAGTCAACACACAAAAATGGCCAAAATCCAGGAAATGCCTAGAATTCTAGGTAATACCAAATCCGGCCAGCTATGTTCAAATGGCTATAACTAGGGCTAAAAAACTCCAAATTTTGTAGTTCAAAAAGGAAATTAAAGCTAAGATAGTAAGGAACAACTTTGATGAAGGACACTTAGCTAAATTTTCACAGTAACCAGACTAATGGAATAGTAGAAAACAGGGGACCAAAACTGGAAAATTGTAATTTCTCTTAGGAGACTTAGAAATTGAATTGGCAATCAATGCCAATAAAATTGACACCCAAAATGTGGTATATGAGTACAATTAGAACTAATAAACCTATTAAGTATAGAAAAGTCAATATTTTGGCTTGAATAGTGCCATGAATAGTGCCACTATACACAAAAATGTAAAGGATCAAATTTAAGAACCGTATTGGGTAGGATAAGACTGAAAAAGTAAAATTATTAGAATTAGTTATTAGAAATGGATTGAATGGATTGTTGAAGCACTTTAAATTTATGTGTTTCAGTTAGAAAGGGATCTTTGAAGGAGAAACGAAAGTTTGGATAAATTGAGTTGACAAAAGAGGTTTGTGCACAATAAACTTTGATTTATCGTTTTCTAATTGAAAACTTATTTAGCTATGCATTGTGAATTAATTGTACTAATTATGGGTTTCGAGAAATGCTGTGTTACCATTTTATGAATGGAAATTTGAATTGGAAATTGATTTGTATTTTGCATGAAATGTTTGAATAACTTGATTTAAATTGTTTTTGACTCACACTTGACATGGCAATATCACTATGTTCCTCCTCCATTTATGGGGTGAGTTTGACTATATTCCTCCCTCTCTGGCTTCCCAGTATGAGGGGTGAGTTTGGATGAGTACTCATTAGCTAGCTAGCCACCTCCCTCATTGATTTCGATTAGTGGGGTGAGTTTGCCTTATCGTGATGTACACACGGCATGTTCAAAAATTTTGTGTCATAGCTTAAGTTGTATTAGTGATTGGCAACACTGTGCTTATTAAATTATTTAATTAAATTGTATAATATTAAGCTTTGAAAATTGTGAAATATTCAAATTGTGATTTGTGATAAATGTGATTTGAAATTTGAAATGTGATTGTGAAATATTTGAACTGTGAATTAATAACAAATGTTTTATATTTTTCCTTTTATATTTTATTGTGCACCACTGAGTATTTTTATACTCAGTGATAGCTTTCTTTGCTGTCGCAGATAGAAATAAGGAAAAAGGCAACAGAGTGAGCTGCTGATTGTTGGGATTACATTAAGGTTTTTGTACGGGTATTTAGTTATACCCTTGTATATTAGATTTTGATTTTGCATGTAAATATATGTGTGTAAATTATTTGAACAGTTGTACAAAAACTCTTGTAATATTATTTCGGGTATGTAATTAAAATGCAAATTATTGTAATATTTAAATTTATTTCTAAGTTTTGTAATTAATGTAAATAATTATTTTTGCATTTTATGAATGATAAATTATTTCCTTTTCAGAAATGAGATGTTTCAATTACGGTTGATTTTGTGTTGAGCATATTGTATGGGATTGAGATGAAATTGATATATTAAAGTTGTGATTGAGAAAATATTGGAAGTGTGTTTCTTTTCAGATTTTGAAGAACTATTTTTCCCAAATATAGACGGCACTTTGCCGAAAATTTTCCAAAATTTGTATAAAAATAAAAATGTATAAAAATTTTAACTAATCTTTAAATTTCAAGTAAAAGTTTTTAATTCCTACCAAAAGTGCTCTCCACCTTCAAAAAGTAAGAAAATTATTTTAAAATTCCTTGTAGTATATTTAATGGGTTACTAGTAGGTGAAGTACGGTAATTCCTTAGATGTACTACGGAATCATGTTACATCTTACTAAGGGGTAGGGTGTGACATGGACCACTTTGGAAAAAGACTGTATTGAATACTTCTAGAAATGTCACAAATGCTAAATTTATACTGATAAGATAAATGTCCTGCCTCATCAGCTCTATAATCTTGTCTCACCATGGCCTTTTGCAATGTGGGGCATCAATGTAATTGGTCCAATTAATCCAAAAACATCCAACGGACACAGGTTCATTTTGGTGGCCGTTGATTACTTTACTAAATGGGTTAAAGCTACCTTATATGCTCACATCACTCAAAACACATTTCTGAAGTTCTTTAAGAATAATATTATCTGTTGGTATGGTCTTTCCGGTGAGATTATCACTGACAATGCCAATAATTTAAACGCTCCAAAGATTCAGAAGTTGTGTGATCAGTACAAGATATGGCATCTCAATTCATCACCATACCGACCCCAGATGAATGGAGCTATGGAAGCTGCCAGTAAAAATCTCAAGCGAATAATCAGAAAAATGACTATCACTTATAAGGATTAGCATGATATGCTTCCCTTTACCCTTCATGCCTATTCGACCACGGTAAGGACGTCTACTAGGGCAACTCCATATTCGCTGGTCTACGGCATGGAAGCTGTTTTGCCAATAGAGGTGGAAATTCCTTAAGGATTCTAAAAAAGGCAGAATTGGATGAGACAGAATGGTTTCAATCAAAGTTAAATCAGCTGAATTTGATGGATGAGAAAAGACTAATAATAGTATGCCATGGATAGTTATACTAAAGAAGAATGGCTAGAGCATTTGATAAGAACGTACGCCTGCACGATTCTCGGGGTAAGTGGTCACCAGCTTACGAAGGACCTTATGTGGTTAAAAAAGCATTTTCTAGCGGTGCACTGATATTGACTCACATGGATGGGGAAGAATTGCTAAGGCCAGTGAATGTAGATGCTGTAAAATGGTTTTATGCATAAAAAAAAAAAAGGAACTCTAGGAGTGAAAACTCGAAAGGGCTCTTCTAGTCAGAAATGATGGAGAAATAAGGAGGGTCTCGAGATCAAGGGACAATGAGTTACACAAAATGCTTTTTAGAGGGTCACTTGGAACGCTGGCGATTGAGGGACTTCAAGGTTAACTAAGGGCATTTGTGAGATTTATCTTTGTACCCTTTTCTCTAAAAATTGTATCTTTATTCTTTCGATCATAAAACCATAGTATGATTATCTTCTTACATGATAAATAATTTTGTCTACCTTGGTTTATGCGCAATTAACTTGTTAAAGCTTTTTATAAGATAATGATTTAAATACAGGTAACTTCATCTACTTTATTTTGAGATTTGCAGGAAAGTAAACAATTAACAGGCAATTGGTGCATCTAAAAGCGAAAACCAGAAAGGGCTCTCCTAGCAAATTGTGAGAAAGGAGGCAAAAATCCACAAGGGCACTTTCTACAAAATGAGTGAATGGTGAAAATCCAGAAGGACCCCCTGAAAAAGTGAGTAAAAAAAAAGGGAGGGGGAGGGGGCGCGCTGGGTGTGGGGTGGGGGGGAAGGAGGGAGCTAAAGAAAAAAGGGCGCTGGGAGAAAATCATGGGCCAAACCTTGAGACTCATTCCGACTTTTTCCATTAATTGTTTATCTTTGGGACCTTATTAAGTAAACTTTGTTTGGATGAACACCCTGCATCAGATTTGCTTTGTGAGCATTAAAGGTACATACATAAAACTTATTTACAATAGTTAGTTAAGTCAGCTTCAAGTTGATTTTAATTTCCTAGCATTTTAATTTCCTGTCATCAACCTTTAGATTTAAGATCCAAGTTGATTTTAATTCTTAGATTTTAATTTTCTGTCATCAACCTCTGGGTTCAAGACCCAAGTTGATTTTAATTTCCTGTTATCAACCTCTGGATTTAAGATCCAAGTTGATTTTAATTTTTAGCATTTTAATTTTATGTCATCAACCTCTAGGTTTAAGATCCAAGTTGATTTTAATTTCTTGCCATCAACCTCTGGGTTCAATATCCAAGTTCATTTTAATTTCCTGTCATCAACCTCTAGATTCAAGATCTAAGTTGATTTTAATTCTTAGATTTTAATTTCCTGTCATCAACCTTTGGGTTCAAGATCCAAGTTGATTTTAATTTCCTGTCATCAACCTTTAGGTTCAAGAAACAAGTTGATTTTAATTTCCTGTTATCAACCTCTGGATTCAAGATCCAAGTTGATTTTAATTTTCAGCATTTTAATTTCATGTCATCAACCTCTGGATTCAAGATCCAAGTTGATTTTAATTTTCTGATTTTAATTTCATTTCATCAACCTCTGGGTTCAAGATCCAAGTTGATTTTAATTTCCTGTTATCAACCTCTGGATTCAGGATCCAATTTGATTTTAATTCTCAGATTTTAATTTCCTATCATCAACATCTAGGTTCAAGACTCAAGTTGATTTTAATTTCCTATTATCAACCTCTGGATTCAAGATCTAAGTTAATTTTAATTTTCAGCATTTTAATTTCATGTCATCAACCTCTGGATTCAAGATCGAGTTGATTTTAATTTTCAGATTTTAATTTCCTGTCATCAACCTCTGGGTTCAAGATCCAAGTTGATTTTAATTTCCTGTCACCAACCTCTGGATTCGAGATCCAAGTTAATTTTAATTCTCAGATTTTAATTTCCTGTTATCAACCTCTGGGTTCAAGACCCAGGTTGATTTTAATTTCCTCTTATCAACCTCTGGATTCAACATCCAAGTTGATTTTAATATTCAGCATTTTAATTTCATGTGATCAACCTCTAGATTCAAGATCCAAGTTAATTTTAATTTTCAGATTTTAATTTTCTGTCATCAACCTCTAGATTCAAGATCCAAGTTGATTTTAATTTCTTATCATCAACCTCTGGATTCAAGATCCAAGTTGATTTTAATTCTCAAATTTTAATTTCTTGTCATCAATCTCTGGGTTCAAGATCCAAGTTAATTTTAATTTCTTGTTATCAACCTCTGGGTTCAAGACCCAAGTTGATTTTAATTTCCCAGCATATTAATTTCCTGTCATCAACCTCTGGATTCAAAATCCAAGTTGATTTTAATTTCCAACATTTGAATTTCCTCCCACCAACTTTTGGATTCTATATCTAAGTTAATTTTACTTTTCAGCATTGAGTTAAGACACAATAATTCCAGCATTTCAGCCTCCCAAAATATGGTTCTATGTCTTTACATGATTTCTATATGAGAAAATTTTATTCTCCCAAATAGAAAACATGTAAAGAGGGGTAGCTGTAGACACCACATTTTGGGTCGATCTTTAATCACAACTCGCATTTCAGCCGATCTCCCTTATTTGCGTTTTACCCGATCTCTACAACTTACTTGACCTCAAGTCATTTTCTCCGAACCCACAATAACTTGTTCCTAGATGAATAATAAATCAAGAGTCTATCCGATCTCATGAATAAATTGAGCATTTTCCTATCCCCTAACCCCAAATTTCAGGTAATTCTAGGCAGTTTCAGGATCAAATCTTGCTCACATTATTCAAATATCTAACCAAGTTAATATCTTATCCAATCTCTGAGTAATCCTAAACCTAGCAAAATTGGGTAGAGACCTGGTCTCAAATCATGTATTTTCAAAGGTTTCCTAATATCATCTTTGCGCTTAATGTTTACTGAGCTCTTTAAGTAGTCATGTTTGATAATCAATCTTAAGATTTGTGATTGTACTTATCCAATTAATTGGGAATTGAATTAACACTCATTCATTCTTAGTTTGGTATTTTTTCGATCTTATCAAGAATCAATCAATAAAGAAATCAAAATTCATTCCAGAGGAAAATTATACAAGTTATTCGGCAGGAGGGTCTTCCCCAACCTGCTCTTCAGCTACATTTTCAACATCCTCTCCCTCCCCTCTCTCAGGCTCTCCCTCACTCCCAACTTCAACTTCTGGGGCAAGCTTCTCCATCCAAGAGAAGTCTTCTTCAAGATAGCACTTTACTAGTTCGGCCAAAAGATTGCTATGGGCATTCACATAGGCACTGGCCTCTCTTGCTAGGGCCTCTTCCTTTTTTACTTTGCCCGAACGTCTTCAAGTGCCCACTCCAGTTTGGCTATCCTTTCTTCGCAAGACTTCACTCGATCTTCTAACTTAACAATATGATCATTGGCAGCTGAGAGTTGGGCTTTGGTGGCTGCTGCGTCCTACATCGCTTTAATGATGTCTCATCTTAAGAGATGAGCTTTCTCTCTAATCACATGTTGGTTCGCAATAGCCTCCAAACCCAAGCTCATCGTCTGAGTCATGCTATCCTGGGCCATCCTATTTCGATCTTCTTGAAAATAGATGGTAATGCTCAAGACCTTAGCCAGATCGAGATTGCCCCGAACTGAGCAATTCTTTTCCAGAGATTGAAGGAGGACCTAACCACCTCAGGAGAGCGTCCTAACAGTTGGTCCAGAAGACCCCCCCTTTTGTACTTGAAGAGACAAGAGGAGGTGGAGGTTTAGCCTGTCGAGGTGGAGAAGTGATGACCTCTACCTCTGAGGTTGGCTGCTCTAGAGGTCGAACAGAGAGCTCAATATTTCTACCAAGTCTCATCTCAGCATCTGGGCAGTAGCGGCAGTAGCTTCTTTCATCTCTCATACTTTCTAGGTGAGCTCCCTTTTTTACTTATGACGTTTCTTTGCAGTATTGCCTCCTGTCATACCTTCACAAAGAATAAGTTAGTGAGTTCGCTAAGATTAAGAGACTAAGGATATAGATTATACTGATCTCGGGGCTGAGGTCAGAGAGTTGTAACTCATAGTCCTCATGGGCGATCACTCGCATCATCCACCATTTTAGTTGGGCCATAACCGCATCCAAACATGAATATTTGTGAACGGTCGACTGATTCTTTAATTCCATTACCATGGCATTCTCGTCTTTATTTAGGGCGATCTTCTTCGGTGTTTTAGGAACTAAATACTTCCAGCTACGTGGAATGCCTTCAAATCCATTGGGATCCTTGCTCCTCGATGAAAAACCAATCTTTCGGCTCTTGACAAGGAGGGAGATCGGTGAAGAGCCATGATTCGGCTTGAAAAAACCAATATTCATCATCTTTTCACTGAGTGAGCCTATGTAATTTAGTAAAAACCTTCATTGTGGGCTCAAGCTTTTTAGCCCGGTAAAGACCTCTGAAGGCCACCAGGGTCCACTGATACACTTGAATTGTACAGATGTTTTTAAACACATATGCATACTATTTCATAGCATTTAGGCAAGTATTTTCATACATGATAGTTGATTTCATGAGTTTTTGAAAATTCTGTTGTCAAGCCCTTAATTCCATGTTTTCTGCATTATTTCAGGTGTTTCGGTGAAGCCCCAAAGAATGGGAGTGCAAAGGAAAGCTTGGCTAGGTAAAAAAACAGAGAATTGCTGCTGATACAAAGTACACGGGTTGTGTAAACCAAGTCCTAGACCCGTGTAACTCTCTGCCAGAAGGAAGCCAAGAGAATCGATAAGAAACACAAGTACACGGATCGCATAACCAGACCCATGTAATCTGTAGGGACCTATACAAGTCTCTACTGGGAAACAACTTGAAGAACCTTGCGAGAAAAATAGTACACAGCTCTTGTAACCAGGCCCGTGTAATTGGCACAGACCCGTGTAACTTTCTATGCCAAAATCAGATTTCACAATTCTCCTCCAGCAAGTTACACGGCCCTGCATTACGGGACCCGTGTAGTGACACACGGGTCGTGTACTATCTTTGACCAGCTTTGTAACTCGAATTCCCCTCTGTTTCTGATTCAAACGAGAATCCTAAAGCCTTTTGGACTCAAAGTGACCAAACCCTAGAGCAACCCATATAAATAGAAAAGAAAACATCAGAAGAACGGGGTTGGAGGAGTGTTCTTTGAAGGTCACTCTGTCGTGCTCTACATTAGTACCAAAAGAAGTTTTCTAGCTGAAGCTCCACAAGATCAAAGCTATAAACTATCTTCTACTCCTTCGTTTCATCTCCCTTGACAAAATTCTATTGCTTTATTTCTTTTACATGATTTTCTTTTTACTGTTTTTTTAACCTTTTATCATGATGTTTGTTGAACTCACCATGAGTGAGTAGTTTCCTTATTCTAGATTTGGGAGAGTAATGCTTGTAATTATTATTATAGATGAATATTAAGTTTTATTTGCTGGATTTGAGATTCATTTCTTGATTTAATTTCTTGTGATCCTAATGCATGCTAGGTGATGGTACTCACTTAGACATGATTGTAGATGTTGATTGAAGGATTGAAAGGTGAAGATTAACATAAGCTGTCCAAAAACTCACTTGCCGTCAACCCAAAAAAACTGCCATTAACCAGTGAATGCTCAGAATTTTGGGTAACACCAAATCCGGCCAATCATGTTCAAATGGCCATAACTAGGGCTAAAAAACTCTAAATGGAGTGATTCAAAAAGAAAAATAAAGTTAAGACAATAAAGAACAACTTCTATGAAGAGAACTTAGCCAAATTACCACAGCAACATGACTAATGGACGGTGCAAAACAGGACACCAAAATTGAAAATTTGAAATTTATGCCTAAGAGACTTGAAGTTTGAGAAAACAACCAAAACCAAGAAATTAGGTAACCAAAATGTGGTATGTGGGCGAAATTAGAATTCTCATACCTATTAAGCATTAGAAAGTCAACAAATTGACTTGAATCGTGTCGTGAATAGTAACCACAAAATATAAATTTCAAAAAACACCAAATTAAGCATATTAAAGTTAGTTTTGAAATTATATTTGGACTTATGATAATTTATAGTGTTGAAACACTGTAAAATTATGTGTTTCAGTAGAAAAGAATACTGGGAAAGACTCGAAGCATTGAGTCAAGGCCAAGAGGAGACTCTTATAAGGTTTTTGCACAACATAGAAATTTCTGTAAATTTTCTTCTGCAAATTGTTTTGAATGAATTGTGATATTAAATTGGGAATTAATTGTATTGAAATGTTTATTACGCTTTTGACTTAAATTGTTGAAAGTTTACTTGTATGTGTTTGAAATGGCAATAAATATTTAGTAAATTGCTAATACAATTTTGAAACCACAATTTCATGATCATATATTTGAATGCCTCACTAGCATGACTAGTGGGGAAAATTAGTTTTGAATTTTGATTCCTTCTCTAGCTGAAGTGTTGAGGTGTGTGCCAGTAGGAGAAGAAATTTAAATGGGTACCCATATATTTGAGCTAGCTAGCCTTGTGATTTCTCATAAGCCTTAGGCTATTGAGATGAATATTATTTCGAATGGCATGATATAACTGTGTGTTTTTATGAAATTATTTTGAAACTTCCCAAATGAAATTGTTTGGACCAAAAGTTTATAAATCATGTTTTGTATCTGTTTTCATGTTCAGTTCAATATTTGAATAAATATGATTTGAATTATGCATAAATGTTATTTTAGTATGTTGTGCACCATTGAGTCATAGTACTCAGCGATGGCTGTTATTGCTGTTGCAGATATAGAGACTAGAGGAGTAGTAGAGTGAGCTGCTAAGGATATTAGAGCTACACCCCTGAAGTTTTGTCGGGTATATTTTATACCCTGATTATAATATTTATTTTGATATATGTAAATATATGTACATGTATAAACTGGTCATGAGCAGTTGTATAGAGTTTGGAATAATATTATTTTGGATTTGCTAATGTAAAGTGTTTGACAAATGTAATTTGTTTTTACTTTAATGAAAAATAAATGAAAATATTGAGTACTATTTTGATGACAATTGAGTTGTAAATTATTGATTTGAATTTTGGAGTTTGAGAAATGATGTTGAGTTGTGTTGAAGTAGTAGTGAGTTTGATGAAAAAGAATTATTGGAAGTGTTTTTATAGGTTTTTGAAGAACTATTTTCTTAAAATACAGACGGCACTCTACCGAAATTTTTCTAAAATTTTGCGTAAAAATAAAATGGACAAAAATTTGCACTATTAAATGTAAGAAAATGCTCACCACTTCTAAAATTAAAAAAAAAATGATTTAAAAATCCCTTGTAGGGTACTTAATGAGTTATCGGTAAGTGAAGTTCGATAGTTCATTAGGTATTCTACAGGATCATGTTATGCCTTATAGAAGGGTAAGGTGTGACACAATTATTGAGGGACCGAACAAGAAATTTGGCCAGCTAGGGTTAGGGTTTGATATGGAATGAGTTTGATGGTTTTGAATGGTTATTTGAAGTGAAATAGGTGTATTGATTATGAATATACACTTTAAATTTGCATTAGAGATGAAATGTATGTAACTAGGGTTTGAAACTTGTGAAAAATTGGAGAAAAAGTTGAGAATTGGTCAATTGATGTAGTTGACTTTATTTAAGTTGAGAAATGGTCAATTGTGACCATTTGTGGTGTGTATGAATTGTTGGAACCAAGTTCCAATTCGGATTGGTGAGGGTCAATCTGCAGGCAGCTTGACCTAGGTCCCTTTTAGGGACCAAAACTGAAAATTTACCAACCCAATTAGTGTGAGGTCAATTGAGAATGAAACTAGACACAAAATGGCACATTTTTCATTTAGGAATCATGCCCAGCAAGTGACCATAACTTAGTGAACAATTAGGCCAAATCTGAAATTGGGCACATTGCTCTGTATAAAAATGACCAAACGAACAATAGTTACATAAATGATCGTAACTTAGTCTAGGAAAGTCCAAATAACCTGAATTATATACCAATAGAAAGTTGAGGCATAGCCCTACAACTTTCATGGAGAAAAGAAACCCAAAATCTGACCATAAGCTGTCCAAAAACTTACCTGCAGTCAACACACAAAAATGGCCAAAATCCAGGAAATGCCTAGAATTCTAGGTAATACCAAATCCGGCCAGCTATGTTCAAATGGCTATAACTAGGGCTAAAAAACTCCAAATTTTGTAGTTCAAAAAGGAAATTAAAGCTAAGACAGTAAGGAACAACTTTGATGAAGGACACTTAGCTAAATTTTCACAGTAACCAGACTAATGGAATAGTAGAAAACAGGGGACCAAAACTGGAAAATTGTAATTTCTCTTAGGAGACTTAGAAATTGAATTGGCAATCAATGCCAATAAAATTGACACCCAAAATGTGGTATATGAGTACAATTAGAACTAATAAACCTATTAAGTATAGAAAAGTCAATATTTTGGCTTGAATAGTGCCATGAATAGTGCCACTATACACAAAAATGTAAAGGATCAAATTTAAGAACCGTATTGGGTAGGATAAGACTGAAAAAGTAAAATTATTAGAATTAGTTATTAGAAATGGATTGAATGGATTGTTGAAGCACTTTAAATTTATGTGTTTCAGTTAGAAAGGGATCTTTGAAGGAGAAACGAAAGTTTGGATAAATTGAGTTGACAAAAGAGGTTTGTGCACAATAAACTTTGATTTATCGTTTTCTAATTGAAAACTTATTTAGCTATGCATTGTGAATTAATTGTACTAATTATGGGTTTCGAGAAATGCTGTGTTACCATTTTATGAATGGAAATTTGAATTGGAAATTGATTTGTATTTTGCATGAAATGTTTGAATAACTTGATTTAAATTGTTTTTGACTCACACTTGACATGGCAATATCACTATGTTCCTCCTCCATTTATGGGGTGAGTTTGACTATATTCCTCCCTCTCTGGCTTCCCAGTATGAGGGGTGAGTTTGGATGAGTACTCATTAGCTAGCTAGCCACCTCCCTCATTGATTTCGATTAGTGGGGTGAGTTTGCCTTATCGTGATGTACACACGGCATGTTCAAAAATTTTGTGTCATAGCTTAAGTTGTATTAGTGATTGGCAACACTGTGCTTATTAAATTATTTAATTAAATTGTATAATATTAAGCTTTGAAAATTGTGAAATATTCAAATTGTGATTTGTGATAAATGTGATTTGAAATTTGAAATGTGATTGTGAAATATTTGAACTGTGAATTAATAACAAATGTTTTATATTTTTCCTTTTATATTTTATTGTGCACCACTGAGTATTTTTATACTCAGTGATAGCTTTCTTTGCTGTCGCAGATAGAAATAAGGAAAAAGGCAACAGAGTGAGCTGCTGATTGTTGGGATTACATTAAGGTTTTTGTACGGGTATTTAGTTATACCCTTGTATATTAGATTTTGATTTTGCATGTAAATATATGTGTGTAAATTATTTGAACAGTTGTACAAAAACTCTTGTAATATTATTTCGGGTATGTAATTAAAATGCAAATTATTGTAATATTTAAATTTATTTCTAAGTTTTGTAATTAATGTAAATAATTATTTTTGCATTTTATGAATGATAAATTATTTCCTTTTCAGAAATGAGATGTTTCAATTACGGTTGATTTTGTGTTGAGCATATTGTATGGGATTGAGATGAAATTGATATATTAAAGTTGTGATTGAGAAAATATTGGAAGTGTGTTTCTTTTCAGATTTTGAAGAACTATTTTTCCCAAATATAGACGGCACTTTGCCGAAAATTTTCCAAAATTTGTATAAAAATAAAAATGTATAAAAATTTTAACTAATCTTTAAATTTCAAGTAAAAGTTTTTAATTCCTACCAAAAGTGCTCTCCACCTTCAAAAAGTAAGAAAATTATTTTAAAATTCCTTGTAGTATATTTAATGGGTTACTAGTAGGTGAAGTACGGTAATTCCTTAGATGTACTACGGAATCATGTTACATCTTACTAAGGGGTAGGGTGTGACATGGACCACTTTGGAAAAAGACTGTATTGAATACTTCTAGAAATGTCACAAATGCTAAATTTATACTGATAAGATAAATGTCCTGCCTTATCAGCTCTATAATCTTGTCTCACCATGGCCTTTTGCAATGTGGGGCATCAATGTAATTGGTCCAATTAATCCAAAAACATCCAACTAACACAGGTTCATTTTGGTGGCCGTTGATTACTTTACTAAATGGGTTAAAGCTACCTTATATGCTCACATCACTCAAAACACATTTCTGAAGTTCTTTAAGAATAATATTATCTGTTGGTATGGTCTTTCCGGTGAGATTATCACTGACAATGCCAATAATTTAAACGCTCCAAAGATTCAGAAGTTGTGTGATTAGTACAAGATATGGCATCTCAATTCATCACCATACTGACCCCAGATGAATGGAGCTATGGAAGCTGCCAGTAAAAATCTCAAGCGAATAATCAGAAAAATGACTATCACTTATAAGGATTAGCATGATATGCTTCCCTTTACCCTTCATGCCTATTCGACCACGGTAAGGACGTCTACTAGGGCAACTCCATATTCGCTGGTCTACGGCATGGAAGCTATTTTGCCAATAGAGGTGGAAATTCCTTAAGGATTCTAAAAAAGGCAGAATTGGATGAGACAGAATGGTTTCAATCAAAGTTAAATCAGCTGAATTTGATGGATGAGAAAAGACTAATAATAGTATGCCATGGATAGTTATACTAAAGAAGAATGGCTAGAGCATTTGATAAGAACGTACGCCTGCACGATTCTCGGGGTAAGTGGTCACCAGCTTACGAAGGACCTTATGTGGTTAAAAAAGCATTTTCTAGCGGTGCACTAATATTGACTCACATGGATGGGGAAGAATTGCTAAGGCCAGTGAATGTAGATGCTGTAAAATGGTTTTATGCATAAAAAAAAAAGGAACTCTAGGAGTGAAAACTCGAAAGGGCTCTTCTAGTCAGAAATGATGGAGAAATAAGGAGGGTCTCGAGATCAAGGGACAATGAGTTACACAAAATGCTTTTTAGAGGGTCACTTGGAACGCTGGCGATTGAGGGACTTCAAGGTTAACTAAGGGCATTTGTGAGATTTATCTTTGTACCCTTTTCTCTAAAAATTGTATCTTTATTCTTTCGATCATAAAACCATAGTATGATTATCTTCTTACATGATAAATAATTTTGTCTACCTTGGTTTATGCGCAATTAACTTGTTAAAGCTTTTTATAAGATAATGATTTAAATATAGGTAACTTCATCTACTTTATTTTGAGATTTGTAGGAAAGTAAACAATTAACAGGCAATTGGTGCATCTAAAAGCGAAAACCAGAAAGGGCTCTCCTAGCAAATTGTGAGAAAGGAGGCAAAAATCCACAAGGGCACTTTCTACAAAATGAGTGAATGGTGAAAATCCAGAAGGACCCCCTGAAAAAGTGAGTAAAAAAAAAGGGAGGGGGAGGGGGCGCGCTGGGTGTGGGGTGGGGGGGAAGGAGGGAGCTAAAGAAAAAAGGGCGCTGGGAGAAAATCATGGGCCAAACCTTGAGACTCATTCCGACTTTTTCCATTAATTGTTTATCTTTGGGACCTTATTAAGTAAACTTTGTTTGGATGAACACCCTGCATCAGATTTGCTTTGTGAGCATTAAAGGTACATACATAAAACTTATTTACAATAGTTAGTTAAGTCAGCTTCAAGTTGATTTTAATTTCCTAGCATTTTAATTTCCTGTCATCAACCTTTAGATTTAAGATCCAAGTTGATTTTAATTCTTAGATTTTAATTTTCTGTCATCAACCTCTGGGTTCAAGACCCAAGTTGATTTTAATTTCCTGTTATCAACCTCTGGATTTAAGATCCAAGTTGATTTTAATTTTTAGCATTTTAATTTTATGTCATCAACCTCTAGGTTTAAGATCCAAGTTGATTTTAATTTCTTGCCATCAACCTCTGGGTTCAATATCCAAGTTCATTTTAATTTCCTGTCATCAACCTCTAGATTCAAGATCTAAGTTGATTTTAATTCTTAGATTTTAATTTCCTGTCATCAACCTCTGGGTTCAAGATCCAAGTTGATTTTAATTTCCTGTCATCAACCTTTAGGTTCAAGAAACAAGTTGATTTTAATTTCCTGTTATCAACCTTTGGATTCAAGATCCAAGTTGATTTTAATTTTCAGCATTTTAATTTCATGTCATCAACCTCTGGATTCAATATCCAAGTTGATTTTAATTTTCTGATTTTAATTTCATTTCATCAACCTCTGGGTTCAAGATCCAAGTTGATTTTAATTTCCTGTTATCAACCTCTGGATTCAGGATCCAATTTGATTTTAATTCTCAGATTTTAATTTCCTATCATCAACATCTAGGTTCAAGACTCAAGTTGATTTTAATTTCCTATTATCAACCTCTGGATTCAAGATCTAAGTTAATTTTAATTTTCAGCATTTTAATTTCATGTCATCAACCTCTGGATTCAAGATCGAGTTGATTTTAATTTTCAGATTTTAATTTCCTGTCATCAACCTCTGGGTTCAAGATCCAAGTTGATTTTAATTTCCTGTCACCAACCTCTGGATTCGAGATCCAAGTTAATTTTAATTCTCAGATTTTAATTTCCTGTTATCAACCTCTGGGTTCAAGACCCAGGTTGATTTTAATTTCCTCTTATCAACCTCTGGATTCAACATCCAAGTTGATTTTAATATTCAGCATTTTAATTTCATGTGATCAACCTCTAGATTCAAGATCCAAGTTAATTTTAATTTTCAGATTTTAATTTTCTGTCATCAACCTCTAGATTCAAGATCCAAGTTGATTTTAATTTCTTATCATCAACCTCTGGATTCAAGATCCAAGTTGATTTTAATTCTCAAATTTTAATTTCTTGTCATCAATCTCTGGGTTCAAGATCCAAGTTAATTTTAATTTCTTGTTATCAACCTCTGGGTTCAAGACCCAAGTTGATTTTAATTTCCCAGCATATTAATTTCCTGTCATCAACCTCTGGATTCAAAATCCAAGTTGATTTTAATTTCCAACATTTGAATTTCCTCCCACCAACTTTTGGATTCTATATCTAAGTTAATTTTACTTTTCAGCATTGAGTTAAGACACAATAATTCCAGCATTTCAGCCTCCCAAAATATGGTTCTATGTCTTTACATGATTTCTATATGAGAAAATTTTATTCTCCCAAATAGAAAACATGTAAAGAGGGGTAGCTGTAGACACCACATTTTGGGTCGATCTTTAATCACAACTCGCATTTCAGCCGATCTCCCTTATTTGCGTTTTACCCGATCTCTACAACTTACTTGACCTCAAGTCATTTTCTCCGAACCCACAATAACTTGTTCCTAGATGAATAATAAATCAAGAGTCTATCCGATCTCATGAATAAATTGAGCATTTTCCTATCCCCTAACCCCAAATTTCAGGTAATTCTAGGCAGTTTCAGGATCAAATCTTGCTCACATTATTCAAATATCTAACCAAGTTAATATCTTATCCGATCTCTGAGTAATCCTAAACCTAGCAAAATTGGGTAGAGACCTGGTCTCAAATCATGTATTTTCAAAGGTTTCCTAATATCATCTTTGCGCTTAATGTTTACTGAGCTCTTTAAGTAGTCATGTTTGATAATCAATCTTAAGATTTGTGATTGTACTTATCCAATTAATTGGGAATTGAATTAACACTCATTCATTCTTAGTTTGGTATTTTTTCGATCTTATCAAGAATCAATCAATAAAGAAATCAAAATTCATTCCAGAGGAAAATTATACAAGTTATTCGGCAGGAGGGTCTTCCCCAACCTGCTCTTCAGCTACATTTTCAACATCCTCTCCCTCCCCTCTCTCAGGCTCTCCCTCACTCCCAACTTCAACTTCTGGGGCAAGCTTCTCCATCCAAGAGAAGTCTTCTTCAAGATAGCACTTTACTAGTTCGGCCAAAAGATTGCTATGGGCATTCACATAGGCACTGGCCTCTCTTGCTAGGGCCTTTTCCTCTTTTACTTTGCCCGAACGTCTTCAAGTGCCCACTCCAGTTTGGCTATCCTTTCTTCGCAAGACTTCACTCGATCTTCTAACTTAACAATATGATCATTGGCAGCTGAGAGTTGGGCTTTGGTGGCTGCTGCGTCCTACATCGCTTTAATGATGTCTCATCTTAAGAGATGAGCTTTCTCTCTAATCACATGTTGGTTCGCAATAGCCTCCAAACCCAAGCTCATCGTCTGAGTCATGCTATCCTGGGCCATCCTATTTCGATCTTCTTGAAAATAGATGGTAATGCTCAAGACCTTAGCCAGATCGAGATTGCCCCGAACTGAGCAATTCTTTTCCAGAGATTGAAGGAGGACCTAACGACCTCAGGAGAGCGTCCTAACAGTTGGTCCAGAAGACCCCCCCTTCTGTACTTGAAGAGACAAGAGGAGGTGGAGGTTTAGCCTGTCGAGGTGGAGAAGTGATGACCTCTACCTCTGAGGTTGGCTGCTCTAGAGGTCGAACAGAGAGCTCAATATTTCTACCAAGTCTCATCTCAGCATCTGGGCAGTAGCGGCAGTAGCTTCTTTCATCTCTCATACTTTCTAGGTGAGCTCCCTTTTTTACTTATGACGTTTCTTTGCAGTCTTGCCTCCCGTCATACCTTCACAAAGAATAAGTTAGTGAGTTCGCTAAGATTAAGAGACTAAGGATATAGATTATACTGATCTCGGGGCTGAGGTCAGAGAGTTGTAACTCATAGTCCTCATGGGCGATCACTCGCATCATCCACCATTTTAGTTGGGCCATAACCGCATCCAAACATGAATATTTGTGAACGGTCGACTGATTCTTTAATTCCATTACCATGGCATTCTCGTCTTTATTTAGGGCGATCTTCTTCGGTGTTTTAGGAACTAAATACTTCCAGCTACGTGGAATGCCTTCAAATCCATTGGGATCCTTGCTCCTCAGTATGAAAAACCAATCTTTCCAGCTCTTCAGCAAGGAGGGGAGATCGGTGAAGAGCCCGCAGTTCAGCTTGGCTTGAAAAAACCAATATTCATCATCTTTTCACTGAGTGAGCCTATGTAATTTAGTAAAAACCTTCATTGTGGGCTCAAGCTTTTTAGCCCGGTAAAGACCTCTGAAGGCCACCAGGGTCCACTGATACACTTGAATTGTACAGATGTTTTTAAACACATATGCATACTATTTCATAGCATTTAGGCAAGTATTTTCATACATGATAGTTGATTTCATGAGTTTTTGAAAATTCTGTTGTCAAGCCCTTAATTCCATGTTTTCTGCATTATTTCAGGTGTTTCGGTGAAGCCCCAAAGAATGGAAGTGCAAAGGAAAGCTTGGCTAGGTAAAAAAACAGAGAATTGCTGCTGATACAAAGTACACGGGTTGTGTAAACCAAGTCCTAGACCCGTGTAACTCTCTGCCAGAAGGAAGCCAAGAGAATCGATAAGAAACACAAGTACACGGATCGCATAAGCAGACCCATGTAATCTGTAGGGACCTATACAAGTCTCTACTGGGAAACAACTTGAAGAACCTTGCGAGAAAAATAGTACACAGCTCTTGTAACCAGGCCCGTGTAATTGGCACAGACCCGTGTAACTTTCTATGCCAAAATCAGATTTCACAATTCTCCTCCAGCAAGTTACACGGCCCTGCATTACGGGACCCGTGTAGTGACACACGGGTCGTGTACTATGCTGCAGCCAGTTTTGTAACTCGAATTCCCCTCCTGTTTCCTGATTCAAACAAGACTCCTAAAGCCTTTTGGACTCAAAGCGACCTAACCCTAGAGCAACCAATATAAATAGAAAAGAAAACATCAGAAGAACGGGGTTCGGAGGGAGTGTTGCTGAAGGCTGCTACTGTCGTGCTCTACATTAGTACCAAAAGAAGTTTTCTAGCTGAAGCTCCACAAGATCAAAGCTATAAACTATCTTCTACTCCTTCGTTTCATCTCCCTTGACAAAATTCTATTGCTTTATTTCTTTTACATGATTTTCTTTTTACTATTTTTTTAACCTTTTATCATGATGTTTGTTGAACTCACCATGAGTGAGTAGTTTCCTTATTCTAGATTTGGGAGAGTAATGCTTGTAATTATTATTATAGATGAATATTAAGTTTTATTTGCTGGATTTGAGATTCATTTCTTGATTTAATTTCTTGTGATCCTAATGCATGCTAGGTGATGGTACTCACTTAGACATGATTGTAGATGTTGATTGAAGGATTGAAAGGTGAAGATTAACATTAGAAAATCAAGATCTTGAACCTAGGAAATTTGACCTATACATAGGCTGATACCTTTATGGAATCTAAAAATTAGTTAAAGGTCTTAAAGGATTTTAAATTAATTTGATCACCACGAAAGTAGGGTTTGAGTTAATTAAAATACGCCCTAGATGCCTTGAGAGAGGATTTAGGATAACTTAGGACTAATTTCCATTAAGGAAAACGATCCTCAATTTAGTAAATAAACAAGATAATATCCCTAATAAGATTCAAGTGTGAAATCTTAACTTCAAAATTGTTCCAAAAATAGATTAATTCATTCTAAGTTTACTATTCCAGTGTTTAAAGTTAACAAACTTCATTCCCTAAATATTCGATAGCCTAGACAGTCAAAATTACTGTGTAGATTGGTACTTGCTAAACAAAGGTCCTCGTGGGAATGATACTATACTTATCACTTTATTACTTGTTAGCGATCCGTGCACTTGCGGGTTTGTAAAACCAGCAAATAAGTTTTTTGGCGTCGTTGTCGGGGACTCTTTGGCTATATTGATATCAAGCGATAGGCAATTTAGCTGATTTAGGCAATTATATTTATTATATAATTTTATTTTACTGGTTATATTTTTCTTCTTTTCTCTCAGGTGTTTAATCTGGTATATGACCAGAATACGGTCAGAAGAAAAAATTTTAGACTGTGATCCGGAGATAGACAGAACTCTGAAAGCCATCAGGAGGGAAAGAAAACTGTAACACCCCTGTTTGTATAGCCTGGTATATTTCACTGTTCCGGTGACTGGTGTCAGTCTGGATAATTAAGGGGATTAGAACCACATCTAAGACAACTAGATAAGCCCTGAACACAAATAATTAGTAATTATCAATTAGTTAAGTATAAATAAGAAAAACAGAACACAAGAAGTTAAATGAGCCGAGAGTCACAGTGATGGGTGACCTTCTCGGGAAGGACTGCGAGGTCAATTTAAACTCGAATTTTGAACCGTAAAATGTGATGCTGAGGTCCTTAGGATTATTGCAAACATAGTGGAAAAGAGAAAATCATGAAAAAGAATTGTTAAGCAGGTCAAATAATTAGGTTAGGGATCCAAAAGAAATATTGAATAACTAGCAAACCGGATTGAACCAGTGAGGGGCAATTTGGTTAATTTACCCTAAAGCTAACTCCTGACCTAACTGTCCAATAAAATCAGAGAAAAGAAAATTTCAAAATCGCAAAATAAATAAAAAAAACTAATAGAAAAATAAATGCAAAAGAAAAAGAAAAAAGGAAAAAGTTTATGACATCACCTTTCATGACATCATGGATGACACAATAAATGATAATTTTTAAATTAAGAAAAGTTGAGATAATTTTTGACTTAAAAGACAATTAAAAGAAAAAAAAAATTAATTAAGTCTTCATTTTTTTTCTTGGCCGCCCATCCCTCTCATTTTTCTCTCTCATTTCTTCATTTCCTCCATGAAAGCATATGATAAGCTTTTCTAAATCCTAATTTCACCCTTAAATTCCCTACTTTTCTTGAGGAAAATTAGTAATTGAGCCTTGGTAAGAAGTTTAGAAGAAAGAATTGGAGGAAAAATTAAGCAAGAAGATAGGAAAACTTCACAAGAGGTAAGCTCTCTCACTCTTAACTTTAATTGAATTATAAGTATATAATTAAGATTAAAGTAGTTAGAATTACATGAAAACATGGAAAATATCATGCCTAGCTAGAACCCTATTAAATTCAATCAACATGTGACTAACTAGAGTTTGAAGGCGTTTAGTTAGGTTAAATATGAAATCTTGGTGAATTAATGTTGTATAGGTGATTTGTATGTTTAAATTGTATGAATTGAGCTAAGCATGAAAATTAGGGTTTTGGCACCTAGGGTTTTGGGAGGAAAAATGTGAGAATTAGCCAAATGATGTGTTTGACCTTGTTGGAGTTGAGAAATGGTCATGTATGACCAATTGTGATGTGTAGGAAGTGTTGGAATTAAGTTTGAATTCGGATTGGTTATGGCCATTCTGCAGGCAGCATGACCAAGGTCCCTTTCAGGGACCAAAACTGAAAATTTACAAAACCCTTTGTTGTGAGGCCATTTGGGAATGAAACAAGACACAAAATAGCACATTTTTCATTTAGGAATCATTCCTAGAAAGTGACCATAGCATAGTGAACAAATTGGCTAAATCCGGATTAAACAAACTGACCTGCACAAAAATGACCAAATGAACAATCTTTTATCATTTGGCCATAACTTGGGCTAGGCAGGTCCAAATGACCTGAAATTTTACCAGTAGAAAGCTAAGACATAGCACTACAACTTTAGTGAGGAACACAAGTTCAAATTAGGCCCTTAACCAAGTTATTTAGCCACCCAAAATTAGTGACCTGAAACTGCCAGAACCAAGTTAGTGCCCAGAAAATCTGGGTTAGACCAATTCGGCAGCTATGATTCAAATGGCTATAACTTGAGCTAAAAAACTCCAATTAGAGTGATTCAAAAAGGAGAATAAATTTAAGATAATAAGAAACAATTTCTATGAAGAAAACTTAGCCAAATTCTAACAGCAACATGACTAATGAAATAGTGCAACATAGGACCAAAACTAAAAATTTGGAAATTTGCCTAAAAGACTTAAAATTTGAGTAAACTACCAAAACCAATAAATTTAGTAACCAAAATGTGGTATGTGGGTGAAATTGGAATTTCCATACCTATTAAGCATTAGAAAGTCAACAAATTGACTTAAATAGTGTAGTGAATAGTAACCCCAAAACACAAATTTTAAAGAACGTCAAGTTTAGCATATTTAAGCTTGGTATAAGTAGATTTGAATTCATTTTTGGATTTATGATAAATTATGATACTCAAACACTGTGAAATTGTGTGTTTCAGTTGAAAAGAATACCAAGAAAGAACCCGAGGCATCGAGTTAAGCCCAAGAGGCGACTCGTATAGGGTTTGTGCACAACATCAATATTCTTTAAAATTCATTTTCAAAGTGCATGAAATGTGTATTATGCTTTTGACTTAAATTGATGAATGTTTACTTGTATATATTTGAAATGGCATTAAATGTTTAGTAAATTGCTAAGAATGTTTTGAAACCACAGTGTCATGACCATGTATTTGAATGCCTCACTAGCATGACTAGTGGGTGAAATCAGTTTCGAATTTTGATTCCTTCTATAGCTGAAGTGTTGAGGTGTGTGCCAGTAGAAGAAGAAATTGAATGGATATCCATATATTTGAGCTAGCTAGCCTTGTGATGTGACTTCTCATAAGCCTCTGGCTATTGAGATGATTATTGTTTCGAATGGCATAATATAATTGTGTGTTTTTATGAAATTTATTTTGAGACTTTCGAAATGAAATTGTTTGGAGTAAAATTTTATAAATCGTGTTTTGAATTTGTATCTCATGTTCAGTTTAATTTTTGAATAAGTATGATTTAAATTTTGCATAAAGGTTATTTTAGTATGTTGTGCACCACTGAGTTATAGTACTCAACGATGGCTATTATTGCTATCACAGATATAGAGACTAGAGGAGCAGCAGAGTGAGCTGCTGAGGATTGTAGAGCCACCTTCCCTGAAGTTCTATCGGGTATATTTTATACCCTGATTGTAATAATTATTTTGATGTATGTAAATGTATGTACATGTAGAACTGATCATGAGCAGTTGTATAAAGTTTGTAATAATATTAGTTGGATTTTTCTAATGTAAATTTTGGATGAATGTAATTTGTTTAACTGTAATGAAATATGAATGAAAGTATTTTATTTTAAATTGAATGAAATTACGTAGTATTATTTTGGATGTTATTTGAATTGGAAATTACTGTTTTGAATTTTTGGAATTTGAGAAATGATGTTGAAATTAGTTATGATGGATATTGATTTGATGAAGTTGATGAGATAAATCATTGGAAGTGCTTTTTACAGGTATTTGAAGAACTATTTTATCAAAATACAGATGGCACTCTGCCGAAATTTTTCTAAAATTTGCGGAAAAATAAAAAGGGACAAAAATTTTAGCTAGTTTACAAACTCTAATTAAATATTTTAATACCTATTAGAAAATGCTCGCCACTTCCAAAAAGTAAGAAAATTATTTTAAAATCCCTTGTAGGGTACTTAATGAGTTATCAGTAGGTGAAGTTCGGTAGTTCATTAGGTATTCTACGGGATCATGTTATGCCTTACAGAGGGGTAAGGTGTGAAATGTTTTAGTGGTATAAGAGCAAAATTTTTGAAGTATGTTTTGATTTGTGAATTTGTGTCTTTTCTTTGATAAGTACAACTGCTCAATGTCCTTATTTGTTACATACAGTGCATTACATCATAAATATGAACTAACGGAGGGAAATCTCCTTGTGTTATTTGTTCAGGAGATATCCTACTCCAGATTGAAGTGGAAGAATGGGATCGCTCAGTTGAGCAATCTGTTGAAGCTGAGGCACAAGGAGAAGCCCCAGCTCTACAGAATGTCAGTGGGTTAGTGGCACCAGCCCCACAAATACTGCAGTTTCCTACACAGTACGCACAGCAGATGGTGCCAATGTTTCAATAAATGGATGGGAGTATGCCTGCTCAAGCTCCACCCTAGACATCTATGATACAACCACAGCCTCCAGCAAGACAGTATGACAAGCTGTTGAAGTATGGGGCTATGGAATTCAAGGGTATAGTAGACCCTTTAGAGGTAGAACAGTGGCTCGAAAGAATGCACAGAGTGTTCAAGAAGCTGCACTGCCTAGATGAGCTGAAATTTGAATACTCCGTGTCACTATTGAAAGGGGATGCGTATGATTGGTGGAAGACCATCCCCCACAGCTTTGCTGAACCACCAGTACTAACTTGGGATGACTTCATCAGAGAGTTCAGACAGGAATATGTCCCAGATGCATATGTGGATCAGAAACTACAAGAATTTCTAAGTTTGAAGCAAGGCAACAGAACAGTGGCAGAATATGAGAGGGAGTTCTCCTGCTTAAGCCACTATGCTGGAAGTCTCCTTTCTACCAGCAAGGAAAGGTGCAAGAGATTTGAGACTGGTTTGAAACCCAATTTGAGGATGCAAGTAGTGGGATTCAGACACAGTAACTTCTCTTAGCTCATCTCTCAAGCACTTGAGCTAGAAAGGATTGAATTAGAAGCGGCACCAGTAAAAGAGAAATTAGAGAAGGCTGAGAAAACAGAGAAAGATAAAGGTGAAAAATTAGTTGAACAAAGTCCCAGTGGTAAATCTGGAAAAAAGAAGAAATTTGGGGGACCTAGTAGAGGTCAAGTTGGAAGGTTTAAAAGGGGTAGATTCTCTGGATAGAGACCCCCTAGATCTGGTCAGCAGTCGACCAGGGGTTCATATCCTTCCCACCCCTGTGAGACATGTGGCAAGATTCATGGGGGAGAATGCTATTGGGCAACAGGAGCCTGCTTTAACTGTGGAGGCAAGGGTCATCTTGCTAAAGACTGCACCAATGTCTCTAGATTTGGTCTAGCTCCTACTACTGCAGAAGGATCTATTCAGAGTCCTGCTATTAGAGATTCACAACCGATTAGCAGAGGAAGAGGTAGAGGTAGAGACAATGCTTCTGGCAATCAGGGCACTGTTAGTCAGTCAGCACAAGGGAGTGCTCCAGCCAGAGTCTACACTATGAGCTAGTGGGAAGAAGCTGAAACTTCTGACATTGTGGCTGGTACATTCTCTATCTCTGATCAAGATGTATTTGTACTATTTGATCTGGGTTCAACCCACTCGTATGTTAGTGCTAGCATAGTCAGTTCACTTGCTGTTCCGTGTGTCAAAATAGTTTTTGAAGTGCTAGTAAATAGTCCGTTAGGACAAGAGGTTTGGGTCAACAAAATCTATAGAGACTTTCCTTTGGTGATCCAAGGACATGTTTTTCTGTCAGATTTGATTAAAATGCCCTTCAGAGATTATGATATTATCTTGGGCATAGATTGGTTAGCCAGGCATCACGCCATGATTGACTGTAGACTGAAGACAGTCACTTTTGGTCTCCCTCTGTACAGTGATGTGGTAATACATGGGGAGAGGCAGTTACTGCCATCAAATATCATTTCGGCTGCACTAGCCAGAAGAATGATTAGAAAGAGGTGTGAAGCATACTTGGCACATGTGATAGACACCCAAGTGGGGAGTCCAACACTAACGGACATTCCTATAGTATGTGACTTTCCGGATATGTTTCCTGATGAATTGCCAGGATTACCTCCAGAAAGAGAAGTGCAGTTTGAGATTGATGTTATGCCTGGTGTGGATGCAATCTCCATAACACCATATAGAATGGTACCAGCAAAACTAAAAGAGTTAAAAGTGCAGTTGCAAGAGCTGCTTGACAAGGGCTTTATCCGCCCTAGTGTGTCACTATGGGGAGCACCACCAGTGCTGTTTGTTAAGAAGAAAGATGGCACTCTCCATTTATCTATTGACTACCGACAGTTGAATAAGATGATAATAAAGAATAAATATCCATTGCCTCGCATTGATGACTTATTTGATCAGTTGAGGGGTGCAGCTGTGTTCTCCAAAATTGACCTGAGATCAGGTTATTATCAGCTGAAAGTATAAGAGCAGAGTATTCCTAAAACTGCCTTTAGAACCCGCTATGGCCATTATGTGTTCTTGGTCATGCCATTCGGGTTAACTAATGCTCCGGCTGTTTTTATGAATCTGATGAACACTATCTTCAAACCATACCTTGATCAGTTTGTTGTGGTATTCATAGATGATATATTGGTCTATTCAAGGAGTGCAGAAGAGTATGATAGACATCTGCGGATTGTACTGTAGACTTTGATGGAGAAACAGCTATACACAATATTGTCAAAGTATGAATTTTGGCTGAAGGAAATATCCTTCTTGGGGTACGTAGTATCAGTAGAGGGCATCAAGGTAGATCCAAGTAAGATAGAAACTGTTCTTAATTGGAGGCCACCTAGAAATATCACGGAGATTCGTAGTTTTTTGGGTTTAGCTAGATACTACCATCGATTTGTGAAGGGATTCTCCATATTGGCATCTTCATTGACCAAGGTACTTCGAAAAGATGTGAAATTTCAATGGACAGATAAATGCCAACTGAGTTTTGATGAATTGAAGAAATGTTTGACTAAAGCTCCGGTCCTGACTTTACCTACTTCGGGTAAAGAATATATAGTTTACAGTGATGCTTCTCACAATGGGTTAGGTTGTGTATTGATGCAAGAACGAAATGCCATTGCCTATGCATCACGCCAGCTAAAACCACATGAGAGGAATTATCCAACACATGATTTGGAGCTTGCAGCTATTGTGTTCTCTCTTAAGATTTGGAGACTCTATTTGTATGGGGAGAAATGCTACATTTACGTAGATCATAGGAGTTTAAAGTATTTGGGTACTCAGAAGGAGTTGAATTTGAGACAGAGGAATGGTTAGAGTTAATAAAAGACTAATTGTTTGATAGACTATTAGCTAGGGAAAGCTAATGTGGTGGCTGACGCCTTAAGTCGCAAGACTATGGCAAGTCTATAGGTTACTCCTTTGTCTATGGTACATGAGTTGAAATCATTACATGCCAGCTTGGAGATTAATGATAAGGGGTAGACAGCAGTTGCATGGCATGTACAGCCAGTGTTGATTGATCAGATCAAAATAGCTGCTCAAAATGATCAGAAGTATTAGAAGCTATTAGAAGAAGTCAGAATGGGCAAGAAACCAGAATTCTCAATTAGAGATGATGGTCTACTACTACACCAGGGCAGAATGTGTGTTCCTAATGATGTTGATTTGAGGCAGATCATTTTGAAGGAAGCACATGAGTCTCCTTTTGCCATGCACCTTAGTGGCACAAAAATGTATAGAGGGCTAAAGGAGCATTACTGATGGATGGGTATAAAAAGAGATATGGCAGAATTTGTTTCCAAATGCCTAACTTATCAGCAAGTGAAGGTAGAGCATCAAGTACCAACTAGTTTGTTACATCCACTACCAGTACCAGAATGGAAATGGGAGAGAATAACGATGGACTTTGTGATGGGACTTTCGAGGACACAGAAGAGTCATGATGCAGTATGGGTCATTGTTGACAGACTGACCAAGTCTGCTCATTTTCTGCCAGTCTGGATGGACTACAGTTTAGAAAGATTGGCCAAGTTGTACATTGATGAGATAATAAGACTGCATGGAGTGCTAGTATCCATCGTATCAGATAGAGATCCTAGGTTCACTTCTAGATTATGGGGTAGTCTTCAGAAAGCCTTAGGAACTAGATTGAACTTCAGTACGGCATTCTACCCACAGACAGATAGCCAGACTGAGAGGGTAATTTAGATCTTGGAGGACATGCTACGGGCTTGTGTGATTGAGTTTGAGGGCAGTTGCGACACACACTTGCCTTTGATTGAGTTTGCTTACAACAACAGCTACCAATCAAGCATTGGGATGCCTCAATATGAAGCTTTGTATGGTAGAAAGTGCAGAACTCCCCTGTGTTGGGATGAAGTAGGTGAAAGGAAGATGATTGGTCCCAAAATTGTTCAGCAGACTAAGGAGAAGATTAGGGTGATCAGAGATCGACTCAGAGCTACATCAGGCCGTCAAAAGTCCTATATTGATTTAAAGAGAAGGGATATTGAGTATGCAATGGGTGAGAAAGTATTCCTCAAGGTTTCTCCTTATAAGAGGATTATGAGATTCGACAGAAAGGGGAAACTGAGTCTTCATTTCATTGGGCCATATGAGGTTCTGGAAAGAGTGGGTCCTTTGGCATATCATTTGGCATTACCTCCAGAGTTGGAGAAGATACATAATGTCTTCCATGTGCCTATGTTGAGGAGGTATAGATCAGACCCATCTCATGTACTACCAGTAGAAGAAATTAAAGTGAATCCAGACCTCACATATGAGGAAGAACCCATAGAGATTCTGGCTTATGAGGTAAAACAGCTGCGGAACAAGCAGATACTGTTAGTGAAAGTGTTGTGGAACCATCATTCGAGCCAAGAAGCTACTTGGGAACGAGAGGAGGATATGAGGAGATAGCACCCACAGTTGTTCAGAAATTGATACCAGGTAAAATTCGAGACAAAATTTATTTTAAGAGAGGAAAAATTGTAACACCCCTATTTGTATAACCTGGTATATTTCATTGTTCCAGTGACCGGTGTTAGTCTGGATAATTAAGGGGATTAGAACCACATCTAAGACAACTAGATAAGCCCTAAACACAAATAATTAGTAATTGTCAATTAGTTAAGTATAAATAAGAAAAACAGAACACAAGAAGTTAAATAGCGATGGATTACCTTCTCGGGAAAGACTGTGAGGTCGATTTAAACTCGAATTTTGAACTATAAAATGTGTCACAGTCCTTAGGACTATTGCGAACATAGTGGAAAAGAGAAAATCACGAAAAAGAATTGTTAAGCAGGTCAAATAATTAGGTTAGTGATTCGGAAGAAATATTGAATAAATAGCAAACCGGATCAAACCAGCGAGGGGCAATTTGGTCAATTTACCCTAAAGCTAACTCCTGACCTAACTGTCCAATAAAAGTAGAGAAAAGAAAATTTCAAAATCGGAAATTAAATTAAAGAACTAATGGAAAAATAAATGCAAAAGAAAAAGAAAGAAGGAAAAAGTTTATGACATCACCTTCCATGACATCATGGATGACACAATAAATGATAATTTTTAAATTAAGAAAAGTTGAGATAATTTTTGACTTAAAAGACAATTAAAAGAAAAAAAAATTAATTAAGTCTTCATTTTTTTCCTTGGCCGCCCATCCCTCTCATCTTTCTCTCTCATTTCTTTATTTTCCTCCATGAAAGCTTATGATAAGCTTTTCTAAATCTTAATTTCACCCTTAAATTCCCTACTTTTCTTGAATTAGTAATTGAGCCTTGGTAAGAAGTTTAGAAGAAAGAATTGGAGGAAAAATTGAGGAAGCAAGAAGATAGGAAAACTTCATAAGAGGTAAGCTCTCTCACTCTTAACTTTAATTGAATTATAAGTATATAATTAAGATTAAAGTAGTTAGAATTACATGAAAAATTGAAAAAATCATGCCTAGCTAGAACCCTATAAAATTCGATCAACATGTGACTAACTAGAGTTTGATGGTGTTTAGTTAGGTTAAACATGAAATCTTGGTGAATTAATGTTATATAGGTGATTTGTATGTTTAAATTGCATGAATTGAGCTAAGCATGAAAATTAGAGTTTTGGCACCTAGGGTTTTGGGAGGAAAAATGTGAGAATTAACCAAATGATGTGTTTGACCTTGTTGGAGTTGAGAAATGGTCATGTATGACCAATTGTGATGTGTAGGAAGTATTGGAATTAAGTTTGAATTCGGATTGGTTATGGCCATTCTGCAGGCAGCATGACCAAGGTCCCTTTTAGGGACCAAAACTAAAAATTTACAAACCCAATTGGTATGAGGCCAATTAGGAATGAAACAAGACACAAAATGGCACATTTTTCATTCAGGAATCATTCCTAGAAAGTGACCATAGCATAGTGAACAAATTGGCCAAATACGGATTAAGCAAACTGACCTGTACAAAAATGACCAAATGAACAGTGTTTGTTCATTTGGCCATAACTTAGGCTAGGCAGGTCCAAATGACCTGAAATTTTACCAGTAGAAAGCTGAGACATAGCCCTACAACTTTAGTGAGGAACAAAAGTTCAAATTAAGCCTTTAACTAAGTCATTTAGCCACCCAAAATTAGTGACTTGAAACTGCCAGAACCAAGTTGGTGCCTAGAAAATCTGGTTTAGACTAATCCGATAGCCATGATTCAAATGGCTATAACTTGAGCTACAAAATTCCAATTGGAGTGATTCAATAAGGAGAATAAAGTTAAGACAATAAGGAACAATTTCTATGAAGAAAACTTATCCAAATTCTAACAGTAACATGACCAATGGAACAATGCAACATAGGACACCAAAACTGAAAATTTACCTAAAAGACTTAAAATTTGAGTAAACAACCAAAACTAACAAATTTAGTAACCAAAATGTGGTATGTGGATGAAATTGGAATTCCCATACCTATTAAGCATTAGAAATTCAATAAATTGACTTAAATAGTATAGTGAATAGTAACCCCAAAACACAAATTTTAAAGAACGTCAAGTTTAGCATATTTAAGCATGGTATAAGTAGATTTGAATTCATTTTTGGATTTATGATAAATTATGATACTGAAACACTATGAAATTGTGTGTTTCAGTTGAAAAGAATACCAGAAAGGAACCTGAGGCATCGAGTCAAGGCCAAAAGGCAACTCGTATAAGGTTTGTGCACAACATCAATATTCTTTAAAATTCATTTACAAAGTGCATGAAATGTGTACTATGCTTTTGACTTAAATTGTTAAAAGTTTACTTGTATATATTTGAAATGGCATTAAATGTTTAGTAAATTGCTAAGATAGTTTTGAAACCACAGTTTCATGACCATATATTTGAATGCCTCACTAACATGACTAGTGGGGGAAATCAGTTTTGAATTTTGATTCCTTCTTTGGCTGAAGTGTTGAGGTGTGTGCCAGTAGAAGAAGAAATTGAATGGATATCCATATATTTGAGCTAGCTAGCCTTGTGATGTGACTTCTCATAAGCCTCTGGCTATTAAGATGATTATTGTTTTGAATGGCATGATATAACTGTGTATTTTTATGAAATTTGTTTTGAGACTTTCGAAATGAAATTGTATGGATTAAAATTTTATAAATCATGTTTTGAATTTATATCTCATGTTCAGTTTAATTTTTGAATAAGTATGATTTAAATTCTGCATAAAGGTTAATTTAGTATGTTATGCAGCACTGAGTCATAGTACCCATTAATGGCTGTTATTGCTGTCGCAGATATAGAGACTAGAGGAGTAGCAGAGTGAGCTGCTGAGGATTGTGGAGCCACCTTCCCTAAAGTTCTATCGGGTATAATTTATATCCTGATTGTAATAATTATTTTAATGTATGCAAATGTATGTACATGTAGAACTGGTCATGAGCAGTTGTATAATGTTTGTAATAATATTAGTTGGATTTTTCTAATGTAAATTTTGGATGAATGTAATTTGTTTAACTGTAATGAAATATGAATGAAAGTATTTTGTTTTAAATTGAATGAAATTACTTAGTATTATTTTGGATGTTATTTGAATTGAAAATTACTTATTTGAATTTTTAGAATTTGAGAAATGATGTTGAAATTGGTTATGATGGTTATTGATTTGATGAAGTTGATGAGATAAATCATTGGAAGTGCTTTTTATAGGTATTTGAAGAACTGTTTTATCAAAATACAGACGGCACTCTGCTGAAATTTTTCTAAAATTTGTGGAAAAATAAAAAGCGATAAAAATTTTAACTAGTTTACGAACTCTAATTAAATGTTTTAATACCTATTAAAAATGCTCACCACTTCCAAAAAGTAAGAAAATTGTTTTAAAATCCCTTGTAAGGTACTTAATGAGTTATCGGTAGGTGAAGTTCGATAGTTCATTAGGTATTCTACGAGATCATGTTATGCCTTACAGAGGGGTAAGGTGTAAAAGAAACATCAAGAGCACGGTCAAGGGGATCTTGAAATTCCAACCATGGGCGATAATAATGACAGACCAAGACTCTTGAGAGATTACAGAGCTCCATCTGTTCAAGGATTTTAGCCCAGTGTCGCTTGACCCACAGTTGAAGCCAATAACTTTGAATTAAAACCAGCATGGCTCCAAATGATTCAACAAACCCAGTTTGCAGGTTTGCCTACAGAAGACCCACACTATCACCTCCAATGCTTTCTTGCTCTATGTGATACATCCAAGATGAATGGAGTGTCTGATCAAGCAGTAAGACTCACAACATTCCCATTCTCCCTTTGGGACAGAGCAAGGAAGTGGTTACTTTCTCAACCAGCTGGAACGTTCACTACTTAGGAGAACCTCTCTTAAGCTTTTCTAGCAAGATATTTTCCCCCTGCAAAGACTGTAAAACTGAGGCTTGAGCTCAACACCTTCAAACAAAAGGAAGGAGAATCACTCTATGACGCATGGAAAAGATACAAAGACCTGCAAAGGGAATGTCACACCATGATATAGAAGATTGGCTTAGTGCAAAATTTCTATAATGGATTACTACCGTCTATAAGGAGCACAGTTGATTCAGCTGCAGAACGTGATATAGTGGAGAAAACAGTGCCATAAGCACTTGAACTTCTAGAAATGGTGGCATACCATAACTATGAGTGGTCAAATGAAAGAGGAAATGCAAGGAAAACTGTAGGGGTACTAGAAGTAAATGCCCTAAGCATGATAAATGCTCAATTTGATCAGCTCACAAGGAAACTAGAAAAGATGCAAGCCAACACAGTCGGTACAAACAGTCAGCCTGAAGACAGCTATGGAGGAGGATACATGAGTTCAGAGTACAGCAATTTCAATGAACCCTCCTCAGAATAGATGAACTATGTGAATAATGGAGGAAACTTCAACCAGAAGCCGCCCAATAATCCATATTCAAATACTTAAAACCCTGGATGGAGGAACCACCCAAATTTCTCATGGTCCAATCAGCAGAACCAGCCAATAAATAAGCAATAAGGGTACAAACCACTAGCACCCCCTGGATTTCAGAACAGAGGATAAAACTTTGCGCAGTCATCACTACCTCTCCAACCTCAACAACCTGAACCGAAAATGACTATGGAAACCATGATGGAAGGATTCCTAGCAGCTCAACAACAACAAACTGAATTGATTAAACAGCTGACTTCCAGAGTAGACCAACTTGCTACTCACAACCAGATGCTAGAAAATCAGATCACTCGGCAAGCAAGCTCTTCAAGTAAGGCTGCTGGCAAACTGCCTAGTCAACTAGAAATGAACCTAAGGGAGCATTGTAAGGCAGTTACATTGAGGAGTGGGAGAACTCTGGTACAACTAGAGGTAAAACCGACAGAGGGAACCATAGAAAAATCTAAAGACCAAGCAGAGAAAAAGGAGGAAGAAGCTAAGAAAGATCAAGAAGAGGAAGCAAGGAAGACAAAGAAATTACCAGAACCATACCAGCGTCCCCTACCTTTTCCTCAGAGATTTCAGAAAGCCAAATTGGACAAGCAGTTTGGAAAGTTTTTGGAAGTTTTACAGAAGCTTTACATCAACATCCCCTTTACTGAAGCACTTTTTCAGATGCCATCGTATGCCAAATTTCTTAAGGAAATTCTGTCAAAGAAAAAGAAGCTAGAAGACTATGGAACAATAGCTCTAACAGAAAAATGTAGTGCCATACTGCAGAACAAACTGCCTCTAAAGTTCAAGGATCCAAGAAGCTTCTCCATACCCTGTCTCATTGGTGACAAGAAAATAGATAAGGCCCTCTGCGATCTTGGGACAAGTGTCAGTTTAATGCCTCTATCAATATGCAAAATGCTGGAGATCGGGGAACTGATGTAACACCCTCTCGGTAGCAACTCCGTACATTCTACTGTTCCGGTGACCGGTGTCGGTTCGGACAGCTAGAACGTCCGGAAAAATATTTAAACTAAAGTCAGGAACCATAATTAACTCAAATATTAATAAGAAAAATTTAGGAAAAATTTTTGAAATAAAATACAACCAAGTTAAACGAGCCGGTGCCCAAGCGATAGGTAACCAGAGTGAAGTTGCGGTTCTCGCAATGAGGAGCCCTAGACCCGGGGAAAAATTTATAAAATAATTTTTGGGACTCCAGAGAAGGGTCATTGAGGTTCCTATGGCATTAGAATGCCAAGAAAATATTTAGAAAAATTTTTCAATCAAGATGCATAATTTTGACCCATTAAGCCAAACGGAGGGCATTTTGGTCATTTCGCCTTCAGAGGTGATTTTTGGCCGACTTGTCCAGTTGAGTAAATAATTAATATGACATAAAATATGAATAAATAATACTAAAAATTGAATTGAAAATGAGTAGAGAAAAGAAGAAAAGAAAATGAAGGAAAATGCTTAATTATGACATATGATGATGTCATTTAAAAGCCCCCTCCAATCACCATTTGACAAACCAATAAAAAGAGATAAAAATGACTTAAAATGAGATAACAAAAAAAAAGGAAACCAGCAGTTTCCTTCTTCATACGGGCTGGAATAAGAAAGAAAGAGAAAGAAAGAAAGAAAGGAAGAAGGAGAAGGAGATGAACAGTAGCAGAAATAGGGGTTCAACAGGGCAGCATCTTTCTCTTCCGTCCAGGTGAGTTTGGCTCAACATCTACGGCTGATTTTTGGATATGTTTGAGGTATGTATGTGTGGAAGTTATGGTTAAATTTTGGTGATTTTTCAACGGTTGGATTTGGAGAAATATATTGTTGAACACAGGCTGTCTGTAGGTTGAATTCTGAATTTTGGCTACTGAAATTTGAGAAAAATAAATAGTTAGGATGCTTATAAAATTATGAAATTTGTTACAAATGATATTTGGGATGTTGAGGCTGCTGGGTTAAAATTTGGTGAATTTTAGACTTGTGGTTTATGAGATATAAATTGTTTTGCATGAGCTGTCTGAGTAAGACTGATTTCTGAAAAAATTCAGATTTTGAAGGGTTGAATGAATGTTTTGATATCTCATGATATAGAGATTATTTGATGCTAAAATTTTTACTGATATTGTATAAGGATGTCTTGAATATATGGTTAAAATTTGGGATTTATCTAACGGTTAGATCATTATATATAAATTTGAATGCACAAGCTGCCAGATTGGGTATTAATGGGTGGTTGTGGATTTAAGATTTATGATAGGAGTTTAGTCCAATTTAAGGGGAAATGCTGTTAAATTTTTATTGGATATTTAATTTAGGAAAGTGAAGTTATAATTGATTATGATTATTATGATTCTAGGAGAAATCTTGAAGAATAACAAGCTCAAGGTTGGTTTCAAAAAGGTTAGTGCATATTTATACCTAAATCCCTTTCATTCCATGTTAAGGACTTAAAGTGAACAAGCTTAGAAAATCACCAAAGAGGTTAGTGCCATAACCTTTGCTTTTACATCTTTCTAATCATGAATTTGAGCTAAGTTAAGTTAAAAATTTGACAAAAATTGAATTAATGAAGCATGGTTATATTCCATGAAGTTTTGGCAGCCTTGACATGAGTTAAGGTTAGGAGAAATCTTTGGTTTAAAGTGACATATTGCTGCTCCTCTTATAAATTATATGATTACTATAGCAAATTAGAGTGGGATGCTTGAATTGGAGGCTTGGTCAATTAGGGTTAGGGTTTTGGAGAGAAACTTGGACCTTGTTTAGGTAATGGTGAATGAACATTTTAATGGTCAATTAGTGACCATTTGAGGCAAGTTAATCATAATTTGAAGTGAGCTAATGCATGGCAAAGTGAAATGTGCAGGCTGCCTAGAGACAGCAGCAATGAGGCTGTGATTCCAGCCCACTTAGACAGCCATAACTTTGGCTGTGTAGGTTCAATTGGTGTTTGGCCAATCGGACATGAAACTAGACTTATAATGGAACATTTTTGCTGAAGAAACCATGCCCAAAAGACCAAAGCAAGAGGACCAAAAGTTGGCCCCAATCCGGATACCCTGTAAACTGATTCTGCAGAATGACCAAATGAACAGTCAAAGCAAGAGGACCAAAAGTTGGCCCCAATCCGGATACCCTGTAAACTGATTCTGCAGAATGACCAAATGAACAGTAACTGTTCATTTGGCCATAACTCACTGTAGATATGGTCAATTGACGTGAAATTTTTACAGCAACAAGTTAAGACATAGAAAAACAACTTTCATGAAGAAACCTACCCCAAATTATGACCAGAACCTATCCAACAAGGCAGTGGCAGTCACTGTTCATGGTACTATAGATTTGGTAAATTCTGCAGAATTGAAATCCGGCCAGCTGTGGTTTTTGGACCATATCTGGAGCTACAAAACTCCAAATGGAGTGATTCAAAAAAGGAAATTCAACTAGACAAAATAAGGAACAACTTTCACGTTTACCATTTCCTCAAATTCCCACTGCAACAGGACCCAATGGAACAGTAAATTTGGGCCACAAAAATTGAAAATTCTGCCCTCTTGGTTTTAGATTTGGAAATGGATTTTGTGGTTAATTCCAACAAGTTTTAAATGTAAAATGTGGTACATTGGGAGTGCTAAAACCAATATACCTATTTTCTATCCAAAAGTCAACATTTTTGTTGACCAATGAGGTGAATAGTGACACCAAAACTTGAAATTCAAAATTTGAAATTAGAAATGAATCTAGGGGACTTTAAATTGCAATTGGCAATTAATACTAGCAAATGTAAAACTCAAAATGTGGGATCTTGGTGTAATTAGAATTAATATATCCACTAAGTATGAAAAAGTCAACATTTTGGTTGACTAGTAAGGTGAATAGTAATCAAAATGATTAGTAAATTAAGATAAAAACCTAGAACCAATTCTAAGCTTAAATGCTTAGAATTGTATGACAAATGTAGACTATGCATCCTAGTCAAAATTGTTAAAAAGAAATTAAGGCCATGAATTAGAAATCATGAAATATTCATGGATTACTTGAAACATGAAAAATAAGTCACCTAATTGATGTGAATAGATAGTTAGGGCTTATATGCCCATCACAAATGAAATTCATAAAATATTAATAACTCAACTTGAAATATAAAATTTGTAATTACATAAGTAGATTCTTGAATGTATAAATGAGAAAAGGGAAAATGTTCTGAATACAATGGTACGTGTGAACCATTGTTTAGAATTGTGATCAATATGAATAACATAATGAATGAATAAATGAACTATATTAATGTATGAATGAGACATTAGTTCTCTTTATTGTAGAGAGGAGAAGTATTTTGAGTACAATGGTATAAAATGATAATTGATGTGAATTGTGATCATATAAATGATCAAATGAATGTATGAATTGTAATTGAAATTTATCATGAAATAATGAAGTCATAAAACACAATATATTAATATTTAATGATATTATGTGCCCTTGTATTGCCTAGACATGTGTGTCAGATTGGATAGTTTGGCATGCCAATAGGGTATTGTTTTAGCAGTACTGCGAAAGGCTTTATGCCTGTATTCATGGCTTTATGCCCGTATTCATGGCTTTATGCCCACATTCATGGCTTTATGCCTGTATTCATAGCTTTTATGCCCGATTATGTGTTATCATGGCTTTTTAGCCATACTGACTGCATACGTGGTTGACGTTCTGCGTCCCATGGTATGACGGCCCGAGGCACCGCGGTGTCCAGTGCCAACAACCCGTTATCCAGTTTAGCCAGCCTGTCATAGGTTACTTGGGCAGTAAAATTTATTGAAATAAGTTAAGAATATTAGTAATAAAAAAAATATATTAGAAATTAAATAAATGAGTAAGATGACCTAAAATAAATTAGAATAGTTATTTATTAGAAAGAATCGAAATGAACTAGACCGGTATCAAAATTTACTTATTACGAAACAATCTGAGACAACCTAGAAAGTATTGAGAAAATGCTAAAAGATTAGCAAAGAAAATTATAACATACATAAATATTGCAAATGTGACTTACATGATAATATAAGCATAAATTTATCATTTTTATATCATTTTTCTTTGTACATTATTACTATACATTGGCGAAATAAACACTTCCAAAGAAGACTAAATTACGATAAAACATATTAAATTTTAGAATCGCATGTGAAGTATAAATAAATCTTAATTATTTAAATTATGTTTTATTTCTATCTTTATTTGTATATTATTTCCTTGTTATATTATTGCACCACTAAGCAGCAATGCTTAGCGCGATAGAATTGTTTCCTTCGCGCAGGTACTGAAGCTAGAACCCAATGGATGTTTGACTGGGAATTTTGGGAGTTTTGATCTGCAGAAGTGTTTGACGTATTCAAAGCTTGTCACCTCCTCAACAATGCATGTAGATAGGGCCCATATAGATCATATTTTGTATTTTGTTTAAAATGCTAAATATTGTATTATAATGTAGATTATGAACAGGTAATTAATAGGAATGCGATGTAAATTAATTAATTAGCTTTTTCATATGTAATTAATTTATATATTATGTAAATTATGAAATTTTGTAATTATTTTGTAAATTATGTAAAATAAGGAAATTTGAAAAATTTGCTTATGTAATTTGAGAATGTTTACATATGAATTGAGTATGAATGGAAATGTATGGAAATGATTATGAAATTGAAATGTATGGATGAGATTTGAATTATGAGAAAATTATGAGAATGATTGATGAGATAATTATGATTAGCATGGATAAGATTTTATTTTGGAAATATTATTGAATTTCAAACAGGTGAATATTGAAATACGCCAAACGATAATAAAATAGGGAAAACTCCGCTGGTTTTTCCGTCGAAAAATAATTGATATTAAATTAAATGAATTCAAATTTATTTAAAAAAAAAAGTAAGATAAGTTAGGGTGCTCCGGCACCGATTGTAGCACGCCTTGCTCGGCTATACTGTAGTCGGGTGAGAGGTGCTACATTTATTGGTAGCAGAGCGCGGTTTAGGCGTTCCTAGGCATAGATAGATAAAATAAGATTGTGTGCATGACATGCATTGCATTCACATGAGTCGAGGTGACACTAATGCAGATCTATTTTCGTGGTTATTTTAGGTTAAGGTATGCACTCAGAATCGTAGAGGGCAATAGAAGAAGAAGTAGTAAGCCGTATCCTGACTGGGAGTGATATTGGAAATCGGGGAAATCCTGCTCCACCAGTGCAAGAGGTGCCTGTACAACCCCAACAGGCCTTGTTTGAGCAGATGACTGAATTCTTTCAACAGATGACTGGGGTTATTCCACCACTGCCTCAGCGAAAATCACCTCTAGGAAAAATTAGGAAGTATGGAGCTGTAGATTTTAATGGTCGAAAGGAAGACGATTCTTCAGCTGCTGAGTATTGGTTAGAAAGAACTAGAAGAGTCTTGCAGCAGCTCCATTGCACACCAGAACAAAGTTTGGAGTGTGCAGTTTCATTGTTACAAGAAGCTGCATATCGGTGGTGGGATGTTGTAACCAAGGCAGTGCAACCAGCCGACGTAACTTGGGAATTCTTTCTGATAGAGTTCAGAAAGAAATATATTAGCTGTGTTCATGAAGAGGAACAGAAGAGGAGTGGTGATCAGCAAAAGAGGAAATTTGGATAGTCTAGTAATAAGAGGCCGAGAGAACAGTTAGGTCAGACATCTGATCAAAGTAGGAGATCCAAACCCAGGCCTATACCCAGAAGAGATCAACCAGAAACACTAGTAGTGAGTGCGCCAGGACAAGCAAGAAAATGTGGCCATTGTAACAAGTGGCATAAAGGTGAATGTAGGGGATTGACTAGAGCCTGTTATAGATGTGGGGCCATAGACCATCGTCTGAAAGATTGTCCTAAGAGGAATTTAACACGGACCCAGACAGAGGTCGTGGAAGGACCAAGTACAACAGTAATGTCACCCAAGCCGGAGAGGAGCAAGAAGCGCCAAATGTGAATTTGAGGTAAAGTACTTCCTTTATAATATGCCTAAGTGTATAATGATAGATTCAAAAAAAACTAAATAGTACCATATATACAAAAGAAGTAGACAGATAGAGTAATAGAAAGGTAAAAGAATTATCTCAGAACCCAAAACACCCAGTAAATTTCGAGGACGAAATTTAAATTAGAGGGGAAGAGTTGTAACACCTTCTCGGTAGCAACTCCGTACATTCTACTGTTCCGGTGACCGGTGTCGGTTCGGACAGCTAGAACGTCCGGAAAAATATTTAAACTAAAGTTAGGAACCATAATTAACTCAAATATTAATAAGAAAAATTTAGGAAAAATTTTTGAAATAAAATACAACCAAGTTAAACGAGCCGGTGCCCAAGCGATGGGTAACCAGAGTGAAGTTGCGGTTCTCGCAACGAGGAGCCCTAGACCCGGGAAAAAATTCATAAAATAATTTTTGGGACTCCAGAGAAGGGTTATTGAGGTTCCTATGGCATTAGAATGCCAAGAAAATATTTAGAAAAATTTTTCAATCAGTACAGACAATTTTGACCCGTTAAGCCAAACGGAGGGCATTTTGGTCATTTCGCCTTCAGAGGTGATTTTTGGCTGACTTGTCCAGTTGAGTAAATAATTAATATGACATAAAATATGAATAAACATTACTAAAAATTGAATTGAAAATGAGTAGAGAAAAGAAGAAAAGAAAATGAAGGAAAATGCTTAATTATGACATATGATGATGTCATTTAAAAGCCCCCTCCAATCACCATTTGACAAACCAATAAAAAGAGATAAAAATGACTTAAAATGAGATAAAAAAAAACAAAGGAAACCAGCAGTTTCCTTCTTCATACGGGCTGGAATAAGAAAGAAAGAGAAAGAAAGAAAGAAAGGAAGAAGGAGAAGGAGATGAACAGTAGCAGAAATAGGGGTTCAGCAGGGCAGCATCTTTCTCTTCCGTCCAGGTGAGTTTGGCTCAACATCTACGGCTGATTTTTGGATATGTTTGAGGTATGTATGTGTGGAAGTTATGGTTAAAATTTGGTGATTTTTCAACGGTTGGATTTGGAGAAATATATTGTTGAACACAGGCTGTCTGTAGGTTGAATTCTGAATTTTGGCTACTGAAATTTGAGAAAAATAAATAGTTAGGATGCTTATAAAATTATGAAATTTGGTACAAATGATATTTGGGATGTTGAGGCTGCTGGGTTAAAATTTGGTGAATTTTAGACTTGTGGTTTATGAGATATAAATTGTTTTACATGAGCTGTATGAGTAAGACTGATTTCTGCAAAAATTCAGATTTTGAAGGGTTAAATGAATGTTTTGATATCTCATGATATAGAGATTATTTGATGCTAAAATTTTTACTGATATTGTATAGGGATGTCTTGAATATATGGTTAAAATTTGGGATTTATCTAACAGTTAGATCATTATATATAAATTTGAATGCACAAGCTGCCAGATTGGGTATTAATGGGTGGTTGTGGATTTAAGATTTATGATAGGAGTTTAGTCCAATTTAAGGGGAAATGCTGTTGAATTTTTATTGGATATTTAATTTAGGAAAGTTAAGTTATAATTGATTATGATTATTATGATTCTAGGAGAAATCTTGAAGAATAACAAGCTCAAGGTTGGTTTCAAAAAGGTTAGTGCATATTTATACCTAAATCCCTTTCATTCCATGTTAAGGACTTAAAGTGAACAAGCTTAGAAAATCACCAAAGAGGTTAGTGCCATAACCTTTGCTTTTACATCTTTCTAATCATGAATTTGAGCTAAGTTAAGTTAAAAATTTGACAAAAATTGAATTAATGAAGCATGGTTATATTCCATGAAGTTTTGGCAGCCTTGACATGAGTTAGGGTTAGGAGAAATCTTTGGTTTAAAGTGACATATTGCTGCCCCTTTTATAAATTATATGATTACTATAGCAAATTAGGAGTGGGATGCTTAAATTGGAGGCTTGGTCAATTAGTGTTAGGGTTTTGGAGATAAACTTGGACCTTGTTTAGGTAATGGTGAATGAACATTTTAATGGTCAATTAGTGACCATTTGAGGCAAGTTAATCATAATTTGAAGTGAGCTAATGCATGGCAAAGTGAAATGTGCAGGCTGCCTAGAGACAGCAGCAATGAGGCTACGATTCCAGCCCACTTAGACAGCCATAACTTTGGCTGTGTAGGTTCAATTGGTGTTTGGCCAATCGGACATGAAACTAGACTTATAATGGCACATTTTTGCTGAAGAAACCATGCCCAAAAGACCAAAGAAAGAGGACCAAAAGTTGGCCCCAATTCGGATACCCTGCAAACTGATTCTGCAGAATGACCAAATGAACAGTAACTGTTCATTTGGCCATAACTCACTGTAGATATGGTCAATTGACCTGATATTTTTACAGCAACAAGTTAAGACATAGACAAACAACTTTCATGAAGAAACCTACCCCAAATTATGACCAGAACCTATCCAACAAGGCAGTGGCATTCACTGTTCATGGTACTGTAGATTTGGTAAATTCTGCAGAATTGAAATCCGGCCAGCTGTGGTTTTTGGACCATATCTGGAGCTACAAAACTCCAAATGGAGTGATTCAAAAAAGGAAATTCAACTAGACAAAATAAGGAACAACTTTCACGTTTACTATTTCCTCAAATTCCCACTGCAACAGGACCCAATGGAACAGTAAATTTGGGCCACAAAAATTGAAAATTCTGCCCTCTTGGTTTTAGATTTGGAAATGGATTTTGGGGTTAATTCCAACAAGTTTTAAATGTAAAATGTGGTACATTGGGAGTGCTAAAACCAATATACCTATTTTCTATCCAAAAGTCAACATTTTTGTTGACCAATGAGGTGAATAGTGACACCAAAACTTGAAATTCAAAATTTGAAATTAGAAATGAATCTAGGGGACTTTAAATTGCAATTGGCAATTAATACTAGCAAATGTAAAACTCAAAATGTGGGATCTTGGTGTAATTAGAATTAATATATCCACTAAGTATGAAAAAGTCAACATTTTGGTTGACTTGTAAGGTGAATAGTAATCAAAATGATTAGTAAATTAAGATAAAAACCTAGAACCAATTCTAAGCTTAAATGCTTAGAATTGTATGACAAATGTAGACTATGCATCCTAGTCAAAATTGTTAAAAAGAAATTAAGGCCATGAATTAGAAATCCATGAAATATTCATGGATTACTTGAAACATGAAAAATAAGTCACCTAATTGATGTGAATAGATAGTTAGGGCTTATATGCCCATCACAAATGAAATTCATAAAATATTAATAACTCAACTTGAAATATAAAATTTGTAATTACATAAGTAGATTCTTGAATGTATAAATGAGAAAAGGGAAAATGTTATGAATACAATGGTACGTGTGAACCATTGTTTAGAATTGTGATCAATATGAATAACATAATGAATGAATAAATGAACCATATTAATGTATGAATGAGACATTAGTTCTCATTATTGTAGAGAGGAGAAGTATTTTGAGTACAATGGTATAAAAGGATAATTGATGTGAATTGTGATCATATAAATGATCAAATGAATGTATGAATTGTAATTGAAATTTATCATGAAATAATGAAGTCATAAAACACAATATATTAATATTTAATGATATTATGTGCCCTTGTATTGCCTAGACATGTGTGTCAGATTGGATAGTTTGGCATGCCAATAGGGTATTATTTTAGTAGTACTGCGAAAGGCTTTATGCCTGTATTCATGGCTTTATGCCCGTATTCATGGCTTTATGCTCACATTGATGGCTTTATGCGTGTATTCATGGCTTTTATGCCCGATTATGTGTTATCATGGCTTTTTAGCCATACTGACTGCATACGTGGTTGACGTTCTGCGTCCCATGGTATGACGGCCCGAGGCACCGTGGTGTCCAGTGCCAACGACCCGTTATCCAGTTTAGCCAGCCTGTCATAGGTTACTTGAGCAGTAAAATTTATTGAAATAAGTTAAGAATATTAGTAATAAAAAAAAATATATTAGAAATTAAATAAATGGGTAAGATGACCTAAAATAAATTAGAATAGTTATTTATTAGAAAGAATCGAAATGAACTAGACCGGTATCAAAATTTACTTATTACGAAACAATCTGAGACAACCTAGAAAGTATTGAGAAAATGCTAAAAGATTAGCAAAGAAAATTATAACATACATAAATATTGCAAATGTGACTTACATGATAATATAAGCATAAATTTATCATTTTTATATCATTTTTCTTTGTACATTATTACTATACATTGGCGAAATAAACACTTCCAAAGAAGACTAAATTACGATAAAACATATTAAATTTTAGAATCGCATGTGAAGTATAAATAAATCTTAATTATTTAAATTATGTTTTATTTCTATCTTTATTTGTATATTATTTCCTTGTTATATTATTACACCACTACAAAGAATGCTTAGCGCGATGAAATTGTTTCCTTCAGCAGTAATCAAGCTAGAACCCAATGGATGTTTGACTAGAATTTTGGGAGTTCGATCTGCGAAGTGTTTGAAGTATTCAAAGCTTGTCACCTCCTCAGCAATGCATGTAGATAGGGCCCATATAGATCATATTTTGTATTTTGTTTAAAATGCTAGATATTGTATTATAATGTAGATTATGAACAGGTAATTAATAGGAATGCGATGTAAATTAATTAATTAGCTTTTTCATATGTAATTAATTTATATATTATGTAAATTATGAAATTTTGTAATTATTTTGTAAATTATGTAAATTAAGGAAATTTGAAAATTTTGCTTATGTAATTTGAGAATGTTTACATATGAATTGAGTATGAATGGAAATGTATGGAAATGATTATGAAATTGAAATGTATGGATGAGATTTGAATTATGAGAAAATTATGAGAATGATTGATGAGATAATTATGATTAGCATGGATAAGATTTTATTTTGGAAATATTATTGAATTTCAAACAGGTAAATATTGAAATACACCAAACGATAATAAAATAGGGGAAACTCCGCTGGTTTCTCTGTTGAAAAATAATTGATATTAAATTAAATGAATTCAAAATTATTTAAAAAAAAAAAGTAAAATAAGTTAGGGTGCTCCTGCACCGATTGTAGCACGCCTTGCTCGGCTATACTGTAGTCGGGTGAGGGGTGCTACAACTGAAACCAATAACAATCTCATTGCAATTGGCTGATCGATCTGTTAAATATCCTGTAGGAATACGGGAGAATATTTTGATCAAAGTGGGCAAATTCTTCATTCCAGTGGACTTTATTGTCCTTGAGATGGAAGAGGATGTTAAAATTCCCATCATCTTAGGAAGACCATTCTTGGTAACCACTGGAGCTATCATAGATGTAAAAAATGGGTGACTAACTCTCAAAGTAGGAGAAGAAGAAGTGGAGTTCAACTTATTCGACACTATGAAACACAAATTTGAACCTGATGAATGCTTCAAAGTTGACACAATTGATGAACATGTTGAAAAGGCATTTCATGAGACACATCCTAAAGATCCTCTTGAAGCATGTATTGTGCACAGCCACACAGTGGATGATGAAAATACAGAAATAGCAGCCTGTGCACAATAGTTAGCAGCTCATCCACCCCTACCATTAGCTAAAGCTTCCGAGATGGAGGAGTTGAAGAAGGAACAAAACAAAGGTAAGCTCTACGAAAACGCCAAATAGGTAGAGCTTAAATCTCTCCTGTCCTCGTTAAGGTATGCATTTTGGACTCAAATTCTAAATATCCTATTATAATCAATGCTAGCCTTTCTTAATTAGAAGAGGAAAAATTGCTAAGAGAACTTAAGATCCATAGCAAAGCCATAGGATATAAGATAGAAGACCTGAAGGGAATCAACCCTTCAATTTGCATGCATAGGATACCCATGGAAGAAAACAGTAAACCCAAAATTGAACGCCAAAAAAGACTTAACCCAAACATGAAAGAAGTAATCAAGAAAGAAATTTTAAAACTATTAGATGCAGGTATCATATACCCAATCTCTGATAGTAAATGGGTTAGTCTAGTACATGTAGTTCTTAAGAAAGGTGGGACAACTGTTATCCAAAAATGCAAGCAATGAACTAATCCCTACTAGAGTAGTCACTGGTTGGCGAATGTGCATAGACTATAGAAAATTGAACAGTGCCACCAGAAAAGACCATTTCCCTCTCCCCTTCATTGGCCAAATGTTAGAAAGATTGGCAAAACACTCATATTTCTGTTATCTAGATGGGTATTCGGGATTCTTTCAAATTCCTATTCACCCAGAAGACCAAGAAAAGACAACATTCACTTGTCCCTATGGAACATTTGCATATAGGAGAATGCCTTTTGGTCTTTGTAATGCCCCTACTACCTTTCAAAGATGCATGATGGCTATCTTTTCTGATTATATTGAAGATATCATGGAGGTTTTTATGGATTATTTTTTTGTCTATGAAACTACATTTGATAATTCCCTAGCTAATTTATCTAACGTGTTACAAAGATGAGAAGAATGAAACCTGGTCCTAAATTGGGAAAAATGCCACTTTATGGTAAGGGAAGGCATAGTTCTGGGACATTTGATATCAGAAAGAGGAATTGAAGTAGATAAGGAAAAAATTGAGATCATTGAAAACATGCCACCACCAACATCAGTCAAGGGAGTGCGAAGATTTTTGGGACATGCAGGATTCTACAAAAGATTTATCAAGGACTTTTCCAAAATAGCTAAGCCACTTACTAACTTGTTAAGTCAAGATGTTCCCTTTGATTTTGATGAAAATTGCCTTGTTTCTTTTAACAGGATAAAAGAAGCCTTGATATCAGCACCAATAATGCAGCCACTGAATTGGGAGCTACCATTCGAGGTTATGTGCGACGCAAATGACTTTGCAGTTGGAGCAGTGCTCAGGCAAAGAAAGGATAAAAAGCTCCATGCTATTTAGTATGCTAGCAAGACATTAGATGATGCGCAAATCAATTATGCTACCACAGAAAAGGAATTCCTAGCAGTGGTGTTTGCAATGGACAAGTTCAGATCTTACCTCATTGGGACAAAAGTCATTGTATTCACAGATCATGCTGCAATCCGATACCTTTTGAACAAGAAGGAAGCAAAACCAAGGCGGATTCGATGGATTTTACTCCTGCAAGAATTTGACCTTGAAATAAAGGACAAAAAGGGATCTGAAAATTTAGTAGCTGACCATCTTGCCAGACTAAAATTGGAATACATGGAGGACTTCAAAGATCTACTAATTGATGATTCATTTCCTGACGAACAATTACTTGCATTCTCCAAAGCTCCATGGTATGCTGATTTTGTTAATTTTCTTGTATGTAGAATACTGCCTCTAAATATGACTTATCAGCAAAGGAAGAAATTCCTACAAGATGTAAGATATTACTTATGGGAGGAACCTCTACTGTACAAGAGATGTAATGATGGGCTGATGAGAAGATGCATACCAGAGGAAGATATGGAAAGTGTCATTTATCATTGCCATTCATCACTATATGGAGGACATTTCGGCACCATAAAAACCATAGCAAAAATTTTGCAAGCAGGGTTTTACTAGCCACATTTGTTTAAGGATGTAAGATCCTTTATGCTAGGTTGTGATCAATACCAAAGAACAGGTAACAGTTCAAGGAGGAATGAAATGCCACTGCATGGTATACTTGAGATAGAATAATTTGATGTATGGGGAATAGACTTCATGGGACCATTCCCCTCCTCCCGTGGGAACAAGAATATTCTGGTTGGAGTTGATTATGTATCAAAATGGGTAGAAGCAATTGCGACACCAACCAACGATGCTAGAGTTGTCATAAGGTTCCTTAAGAAAAACATCTTCACAAGATTTGACACACCACGGACAATAATCAGTGATGGAGGAAGTCACTTTTGCAACCAACAATTTGAAACACTATTGAAAAAGTATGGAGTGACTCACAAGGTGGCCACACCTTATCATCCTCAAACCAGTGGTCAAGTAGAAATCTCAAACAGGGAACTAAAGCAGATTCTAGAGAAAACTGTAAATAGGTCCAGGAAGGACTGGTGCATGAAGTTAGATGATGCACTATAGGCATACCGTACTGCACACAAAACCCCAATTGGCACAACACCCTTCCGACTGGTTTATGGAAAATCATGTCATCTACCTATTGAACTTGAGCATAAAGCTTACTGGGCAATTCAGATCTTAAACTTTGACTTAAAAGCTATTAGTGAAAAAAGGCTCTTATAGCTGAATGAGTTGGAAGAAATCCGACAGAATGCATACGAAAATGCCAAAATCTTCAAAGATAAAACCAAAAGATGGCATGACAGACGCATAGTAAGGAAAGAGATAAAAGAAGGAGATCTTGTCCTCTTATTCAACTTTAGATTGAAACTCTTTTAGGGGAAGCTGAAATAAAGATGGTTTGGACCTTTCAAAGTCACCCAAGTCTTCCCACATGGAGCAGTACAAGTGTGGAGTGAAATCTCAGGTGCATTCAAGGTCAACAGGCAGAGACTGAAGCCTTACTTTCAGGGAGAACCCATAGAAACGAGAGTCAATTGCACTCTCGATCCTCCTACTGATAGACCATAAACAAGCAAAGTCCAGCTAAAGACTATAAACAAGCACTTTTTGAGAGGCAACCCAAAATTTTTCTAAACTTTCCTTTTCTTTTCCTCTTCCGTATTAAATTCTTTGTTTTATACTCATTAGCATTTCACTTTGTAGGAATTTCTTGGAAAGGGGACTAGAGATCAAGAGAGGAAGGATTCACCAAGTTGAACCACAAAAGGGAATTTGGAGAAAACCAGAGAAATAGCACTATTACTCAACTTTGCATCCATTTCATGTGTTGAGATGATAAAACTTTTCATTTGCCAAAAATTTGAAAAATCAGAAAATTACACGGGTCATGTACTGGTTTTACATGCACCGTGTAACTTTCTGGAAGTCCATAAATTTCATGCAATTTCAACTTTTCGGGAAATAGAACGTTACACGGGTCCATAGTGCAAGTTACACGGACCATGTAATGCCTCTAGCAGAATAACTTAGAGACAGAAATGTACACGAGGATCCTTGTAATTTACATAGGCCGTGTAACATATCCAGTAAAGAAATTCGAGAAACAAAAAGTTACACAGGTCCCAGAGCTCATATACACAGGCTGTGTACTACGACAGATTTTGAAAATTTCGGGCAGAAATTTACATGGCCCTACATGTCGGGACCCGTGTAGTGATACACGACCCGTGTATTTAATCGTAGACATGACTCCTAGGGCGCAAAATGCGCAAAATGAAGAGTCCTAATGACTCTTTAATTGCACCCCTAGCATTAAAACCCTTCATAAACACAAAACCCTTCATCTCCTCCCCTTCTAGCCTATAAAAACCTCTCAAATCTCATCTCTCTTCACCCAAATCCTACTCTTCTCCTTCCCAAAAACCCATCCATGGCTCCTGCGAAGAGATCTGTAAGAAGGATTGGCTCTTCTTCAAGGCAAAGAGGAGAATCCTCACTTTCTCCACCCCAGCCTCTAACCTAACGTCCAAGAATGAGGGTAGCCACTCCCCAACCATCTCAACAAGCCCCTCCTCTACCACAACTACAGCCACAACCAGCTCCACAACCTGAAATCTCTATTCCTTAGGGATTTCGAGATGATGCCCACAAAGCAATGTGCACCCGACTTCATGCCCAAAAAATATCCTCCACCAAATACATGGATTTTCTGCTTTTGGAACAAATCGGGTTGTAAGAAGAAATCAATGGGCTACTTGACAGTATTGGGTGGACAAGGTTCACCCAACTCTAATTTTCAGCCTACAAAGACACAATACTAGAATTTTTGGGTAGCTTCAAGGCCAACTTATGGCCCACCGACAGGGAGGACAGGGGCAGAATTAAGTTTTGCCTACTTGGTATAGACCGGGTAATGAACATGGTCGAGTTCAATGCCATCTTTGGCTTTGACAGTACTGGCCACCAAGAGATCCCAAGGAACCACATGTTGTACAACAACATCAACTTTTGGGATTCCATTGCACCGAATATAGATCCATACAACTCTAGCAAATCTAAATCCATGGGCATCACTAGTTTAGCACTGCGATACATGTATCGGCTCGCCACCCACACCATCATGGGCCATGGCAATAGCCTTGGCGTTGTCAACGCCAACGAGCTTTTCTTTTTATGGTGTATGGTAACCGGACAGTGGTGCAGCGCTAGCTTCTTCTTGTGTAACCATCTCTGACGCCTTTGCCATCAGTCTACTGGGCACATTGTGCTTAGAGGCCTTATCACAACCATTACCCTCCACTTTGGCTTTGTTCTAGGACATCACAGACTGCGCTTTGTTGCTAAAACATCGAGAATTGATCAAACTATCTGCATATCCATGGGGATATGTAAGTGAAGGAACGGAAGCGTGAAAAACACAAGATTATACCATTGAATTCAAAAATTTTCACCTAGGGTCACATGTATCATGCAAGATTTATTTTTATCTATTTGATTTCAATGATAAAAAACATATTAAAACTCTTTTAATATGTTTTTGGATCTGTATTTTCCATTTAAGATTTTAAAATTAATCAAATTAATTTTAGAACCCTAGATTAAATCAAGAACGATTACACTAACCTCTTGATGTGCTGCAGTGTGTCTGCGCCTTTGAGATTCGTCTTCAGACACGGATGTTGTCCCTCTAGCTTGTCCACACCAAGAACACCTATGGCAGCCCTTGAATAGCTTCTAAAGCCTTTTCTATCAATTAGAAATTCAAGTTCTGCCTTTTAAGAGATTAGAGATGTAAACAGGACACTAGAAACAATTTCTAGTGTTCTTAATTCAAGAGATTGATGGCTAATCTCTTTGAATTGATGAGAGATGAAGAGAAATAGCTGGAGAGGCTCAAAGTGGCGTGACATATGAGAGGAGAGGCTGCTGGTTATGTTTTCTTTTCATAACCACACTTAAATAGCTAGGTTAACACATTAAACCCTAGCCACATGTCACCTTTTGATTAGCTCTAGGTTTAAGTGACCCAATCACATTGTGCCAAGTGTCAAACCTATATCTAATCTTGATTTTAATCATCTTACATGATTAAAAAAAAAAAAAAACATTTGGCAAGCTTATGTGTTATGCCATGTGTCACCATCTCATGGTGCCATGTGTCACACTGTGAAATGACCAAAATGCCCCTGTGTCTTAATTTTGAGTTCTTAACCCAAAATAATTATTTTCTTCTTCTAATTAATTTATATCAAATATAAATTAATTAATTAATCTCTATTAATTAATTTCTCATCAATTAAATTCATATTTAAACTCTTTAAATATAAATTTAACTTATATTATACATCCAATAATCTAGATTTGGTTTCAAGTCATGCTAGGGACTTTGCAATTTAATTGCAAACCAAATCTATTTAATTAATCAATTAAACTCTTTAATTAATTAATTAAATCATATTTAAATAGGTGATAACTTGTGTATGTGTGTGACTTACTAGGCTCATCACTAATTGGCAATGAGACATGATATCAACTCTTAATATCATCAGAACTCTTTCTTACCATAAATGATTTCTCTAAATCATTTTATGAACCTCATAGACTATGGTTAACACCTAGCATAGCATGCCATGGCCACCCAATTAGTAATAAGATTTACCTTAAATGAACCTATAATCATATGTTACCATGAACTAGAATCTCTCACATAAAATCCCAACTCAAGCCGAGTCATGGTTTATGTCAAACTCCATTTGCTATGAATATTATGTTCTCTTTTAATTCCAGTTCTTGATTAAAAGATTTTCTCATCAAACTCTTTTCTCAATAAATCTATCTGTCTGGCCAGAACTTGAAACATCAAGAACATTTAAATGAACATAGGATTTTATCTCTATTTTCTTAGAGTAACAGATTCCTTCTTGATCAAGACCTACCTCCATATTTAACTAGCATGATCCATCACATGACCATATTCCCATACATAGTACAAGTATGAAAGCAGATCAAACTCAAACTACCTATATACAAGATAACTGTGCTATCTCGTGTCTAAAGATTATATGCATTGATATGATTTATGACAAAACATTGACAAGAGTAAACTCCATGTGCTTGTCATAAGTGTCACTGGTTCGGCCTACTTATCATTTATAAGTGCCTATCATGTTTGTTATATGGCATGAGACTCACCATTCCATCTTATTTATATCTCATATAAATAACTTGGGAACAAACATGAATACAATCTTTCTGGATAAGTCATGTCCTTATTATGAAGTATCCTCGATTGTGAACCTATTTATGATACTTTGTGCTAGAAATATTGTCACTCATATTCTTAACAACTTAAGAATAATATTTCTAACAAAATATCAATGGACCTTTTCTATTACACATAAATATATTATGTAAACGGAAAAGTGGAAATGCCTTTTATTATTAAAATATGTACAAGATACATACTAAATGATATGCTCTAGGGCATACTACTAACAATCTCCCACTAGCACTAGAGCCATTCATTACAATACCTTAGACCCATCTTCTCAAGATGTCAGTCTAACTGAGCTTGTGACAAAGGCTTAGTGAATGGATCAACTGGTTTTTCACCGATGTTATTTTTTCTCGCATGGCTATATCGCCTTGCCCAACTATATCTCTGATAATGTGGTAGTGCCTTTCTATGTGTTTGGATTTTGGGTGAGACCTTAGTTCCTTAGCCTGTATGACTGCTCCATTGTTGTCACAGTGTAGTGGAACTACTAACTCAATGGAAGGAACTACTGTAAGTTCTGTTACGAACTTCTTTATCCAAACAGCTTCCTTTGCAAAGATCTCGATGCAAAGAATATACTCGATTTCTGCAGTTGGAATCTGCAATCGTGCTCGCTTGGAACTCTTCCAACCGATCGCACCTCCATTACAAATGAACACATATCCAGGTAGACTTTCTATCATCGATATCTGATTGGAAATCGTAATCGTGATAACCATCCAATTGCAAGTCTCCACCTCCATAAATCAAGAATAAATCCTTAGTTCTTCTCAAGTACTTAAGAATATTCTTGTGACTATCCATGTTCCAAATCTTGATTCGATTGATACCTGATAGTCAAACTAAAAGCATATGCTATATCTGTCCTAGTAAACAACATTGCATACATTAAACTTCAAATAGCCCAAGAATAAGGAATCCTGGCCATCTTATCACTATATTCATGTGTCTATGGAGACATCTCTTTAGAAAGGTGGATACCATGTCTCATGGTAACAATCCTCTCTTGGAATCAAGCATGTTAAACCTCTTTAACACCTTTTCCAAGTATAGACTTTGGGATAAACCAATTATTCTTTCGCTCTATCTCTATAGATGCGAATCCCAAGAATATAGGTTGCCTCCTAAGTCTTTCATGGAGAATGTATTTGACAACCATACCTTTATAGTCACAACATACCGTATCATTTCACATCAACAGTATGTCATCCACATATAAGACAAGGAAAGTGATAGCACTGTCACTAACCTTCTTATATACACATGGCTCATCCTCATTTTTGATAAAACAAAAAGATTTAATGGCTTCATCAAAACGGATGTTCCAACTCCTCGAAGCTTGTTTCAACCAATAAATGGATCGCTTTAGCTTGCATACCTTGGAACCATCTTGGGATTCAAATCCCTTAGGTTGTTCCATGAAAATGTTTTCTTCAATGTATCCATTGAGAAAGGCTGTTTTGACATCCATCTGCCAAATCTCATAATCATAGTATGCACTATTGATAATAAAATACTAATTGATTTAAGCATGGCAACAGGCTAGAAAGTCTCATCATAGTCTATTCCTTGCATTTGGAGAAACGCATTCGCTACTAGACTTGCCTTATAGGTCTCTACCTTTCCATCAGAACCAATTATCTTCTTGAAAACCCATTTGTTCCCTATAGGTACAATACCTTCAGGTGGGTCAACAAGATCCCAAACTGGATTCTTATACATGGAATCAATCTCGGATTTCATAGCATCAATCCATTTTGAAGAGTCTATATCTGATATAGCTTCTTCATAGGTAAGTGGATCATCTCCATGATCTACTTCTTAATGAGTAGACAACTCTTGTTCTTCTTCATGAAGAAAACCATATCTCACTGGTGGGTGAGATACCCTGGTTGTTCTACGAGGAACAGCTGTAGATGTTTCATCAATGGGTATAGGTTGACTAGATGGATCTATATCCATCGATGCTGATTGGTCAGAATTCTCCAATTCTAACTCTATTTGCCTTCCTTTGCCTCCTTCTTGAACAAACTGTTGTTCAAGAAATGTGGCATCTCTACTTATTACAACCTTTTGTGAAGTAGGCAAATAAAAATAATATCCAAAACTATCTTTTGGATATCCAACAAATCGACCTTTTTCTGATCTGGTCTCCAATTTATCAATGTTCAGCTTTTTGATATAAGCTGGACAACCCCAAATCTTAACATGCTTAAGACTTGGTTTTCTTCCATGCCAAATCTCATAAGGTGTGGAAGAAACTGATTTTGATGGAATCCTATTCAGAATATACAAAGCTGATTCTAATGCAAATCCCCAAAAGAAGATTGGCATATCAGTATAGCTCATCATACTACGTACCATATCCAATAGGGTATGATTTCTCCTTTCAGATACACCATTCAGTTGTAGCTTTCTTGGAGGAGTTAGCTGAGAAACAATGCCATGCTCTCTCAAGTATTCATCAAATTCAGTACTCAAATATTCACCTCTACGATCTGATCGAAGAGCTTTAATATTCTTTCCTGTTTGATTTTCTACTTCAGATTTAAATTCTTTGAACTTTTCAAAAGATTCATGTTTGTATTTCATCAAATACAAATACCCAAACCTTGATTTATCATCAGTAAAGGTAATAAAATAATGAAAGCCCCCTCTAGCCATTTCTTTAAACGGACCACATACATCACTATGTATTAGTTCCAAAATATTTTCATCTCTTAGCCCTTATCCAACAAAGGGTGATCTAGTCATTTTGCCTTGAAGGCAAGATTCACAAGTTGGAGTAGGCTCAGAGCCCAATGAGGATAGAATCCCCATTTTCTCCAATTTTGCAATCATATCTTCTGCAACATGACATAATCTTAAGTGCCAAATACATTTTGAACTTGAGTTGGTTTTCACCATGGCATTGCATTCATTTAGATTGCTATACTTTGGCCAGTGGAAACACTTTCTTTCTGGCAATGGAAACACTTTCCTATTGGCAGTGGAAATACTTTCCTTTGCCTTTGTCAGCGTTGGTCTTCCTTTTCTGTTTAGCTATTTTATTGGAAGGACTAGGAATCTGAGGTTTCTTTTTTCTTATTGCCCTTCTTCTTGTTGGACTTTCCAGCAGAAGAAGATGCAACCAAAGCTACCTCTTTCCCTTTATTGCCTGGCATATTCTTTTGGGCAATAACCAGCATGTTGAGTAATTCAGCTAAGGTGCATTCCTGTTTAGTCATATGGAAATTTGTCAAAAAATTCCCAAAAGACTCAGGAAGGGATTGAAGGATCAAATCCGTTTGTAGTTGGAAATCCATGTTGAAGTCAAGATGTTCCAACTGCTCAATCAGCCGAATCATCTTGTGGACATGATCCCCAACATTCATCCCTCGGACATCCTCATACGGAATAGTTGTCTAGATATCTCATACCTAGCATTCTCTTTGTGCTCACCATACAACTCTTGTAGGTGAAGGAGGATCTCACTCGCACTCTGCATGTTCTCATGTTGCTTCTGTAACTCATTACTCATGGAAGCAAGCATGTAACACTTAGCTCTCATATCATGCTCCTTCCACTTGTCCAAAGTTTCATGTTCCTCTTGTGTGGCCTCTGGAGGTAAGGGACCAGGAACATTTGAATCTAGAACATATCCTATATGTTCAAGGTTCAGGACAAGTTTCAAATTTCTTAGCCAATCGCATGATTAGGTCCTCACAACTGTTGTGATCAAGTATGCTTGCAAGGATATTGGATGGTGGTGGTTGTTACGTGCTCATTATTATCGAAAATTAATTGCGAAATAACCAGATTAATTAGTAAATGTATCATGTAATTAACCAAAATGATTATGGTCTTTTAATCAAATTGGTCCTCCCACTAACTTAGCGAATCCTACACTTCCAAAGTAGAAAACGGAAATCCTAGTTGGATGGATTTCTAGTGGGTGATTGAATTCTTATAATTCTATTGATCATCCTCAGGTACATCCATTATTGGAATTACAATAAACTATAAGTGAGCAACTCCTTGCCCATCACATCTCATATGAGGTTCAATCCTTTACCTAGCCCCTAATGCTCAAAATCTCAGGTACATCCATTATTGACTTATCTTGCATTAGTTAAGTTGATCCCATTGAGCGATAATTATGCAAATAATTTTAATGTCCTCAGGTACATCCAATATTGGCCACTAAACCATTTACATATTTACAACATCTCATGCTTAACAATTATTCTTAAGAAAATCTCTTAAATAAATTGCATCTTATACAACTATTTAAAATTTCTTAAAATAATTGCCCCAATGGAGGGCCTATGTTATAATTACTTTAATTATAGCATTTCCAACTTAATCATTTGTTTGGAAGATTTTATGGTCATTCTATTTACTATTAAGGTCTCACTTTGCACATTATCCATTTAGCATGCATATATCATATAATTGCATACATTCCCATACATCTCATGCATTCATGGATAAGCAGTAAATATGGTATGATCATGGACTTTCTAAGGGATTCAATTCTGAGCCACCAAGAATTGAATCAGGGCATTCCTAGGTGCATTTCATTCATTCATTTTACAAGAGTTGCTGAAGGAGTACATAATCAATACTTGATCTTGAATTCCTCCCACTGGTCCCACCAATGCTCTTGACCTCCTTGAACTTCTTGCAATCCAATATTACATAGTAATCCTTGGCATACCAAGGCGAATTTACAAGAACTTAAATAAATGAAATTACAACCCAAAAATATTACAAACTTAATAATACATGCCCCAAAATAAATTAAAATAAATTAATTAATTTACAATCCCAAAGAAACATAAAAGAAATAAATCCAATCACATTGGTCTTTTATAGTCCATGATCATCCATCATGCATATCACTATTTAACAATTAAATAAAACATACATACTTAAATTAAATTGAATATCTCATATTCAACTTAAAAATCCAGATTTGAATATGATTCAAATAAATTTAAAAATTTAGATTTGAATCTCATTCAAACAAATTTAAAAATTCAGATTTGAATCACATTCAAACAACTTCAAAAATTCAGATTTGAATCACATTCAAATATTTTTTTAAAAATCAGATTTGAATCACATTCAAATATTTTTTTAAAAATCAGATCTGAATTTTATTGAATCAATTTTAAAAAATCAGATTTAAATATGATTCAAACAACTTTAAAAATTCAGATTTGAATCACATTCAAACAACTTTTAAAATTCAGATTTGAATCACATTCAAACAATTTTTAAAATTCTGATTTGAATCATAATTTAATTGTGTGATTAAAACAACTAATTAAACACTTTAATTAGTCAAAAGAATAGGCCTTAGATCATACAACAATTGCAGAATTAAAAGCCAAACCTTGAATCACCCATGGAACCATTGTTGCCGCCACCAATGGTGGCTTCACCATGTGTGACGCCACACCTCTTGATCCAACCAGCAATGAATCTCTTGATCTCATGATCAAACACACAATTAAATTATATAATCAACAATCTAAATGGCAAATATAGTAGCTCTGATACCAATTGAAGGCAGGCGTGAAAAACACAAGATTATACCATTGAATTCAAAAATTTTCACCTAGGGTCACATGCATCATGCAAGATTTATTTTTATCTATTTGATTTCAATGATAAAAAACATATTAAAACTCTTTTAATATGTTTTTGGATCTGTATTTGCCATTTAAGATTTTAAAATTAATCAAATTAATTTTAGAACCCTAGATTAAATCAAGAACGATTACACTAACCTCTTGATGTGCTGCAGTGTGTCTGCGCCTTTGAGATTCGTCTTCAGGACACCAGATGTTGTCCCTCTAGCTTGTCCACACCAAGAACACCTATGGCAGCCCTTGAATAGCTTCTAAAGCCTTTTCTATCAATTAGAAATTCAAGTTCTGCCTTTTAAGAGATTAGAGATGCAAACAGGACACTAGAAACAATTTCTAGTGTTCTTAATTCAAGAGATTGATGGCTAATCTCTTTGAATTGATGAGAGATGAAGAGAAATAGCTGGAGAGGCTCAAAGTGGCGTGACATATGAGAGGAGAGGCTGCTGGTTATGTTTTCTTTTCATAACCACACTTAAATAGCTAGGTTAACACATTAAACCCTAGCCACATGTCACCTTTTGATTAGCTCTAGGTTTAAGTGACCCAATCACATTGTGCCAAGTGTCAAACCTATATCTAATCTTGATTTTAATCATCTTACATGATTAAAAAAAAAAACATTTGGCAAGCTTATGTGTTATGCCATGTGTCACCATCTCATGGTGCCACGTGTCACACTGTGAAATGACCAAAATGCCCTGGTGTCTTAATTTTGAGTTCTTAACCCAAAATAATTATTTTCTTCTTCTAATTAATTTATATCAAATATAAATTAATTAATTAATCTCTATTAATTAATTTCTCATCAATTAAATTCATATTTAAACACTTTAAATATAAATTTAACTTATATTATACATCCAATAATCTAGATTTGGTTTCAAGTCATGCTAGGGACTTTGCAATTTAATTGCAAACCAAATCTATTTAATTAATCAATTAAACTCTTTAATTAATTAATTAAATCATATTTAAATAGGTGATAACTTGTGTATGTGTGTGACTTACTAGGCTCATCACTAATTGGCAATGAGACATGATATCAACTCTTAATATCATCAGAACTCTTTCTTACCATAAATGATTTCTCTAAATCATTTTATGAACCTCATAGACCATGGTTAACACCTAGCATAGCATGCCATGGCCACCCAATTAGTAATAAGATTTACCTTAAATGAACCTATAATCATATGTTACCATGCACTAGAATCTCTCTGAAACAAAATCCAAACTCAATCTGGTGTCAAGGTTTATGTCAAACTCCATTTGCTATGAATATTATGTTCTCTTTTAATTCCAGTTCTTGATTAAAAAGATTTTCTCATCAGAAACTCTTTTATGAATAAATCTATCTGTCCTGGCCAGGAACTTGAAACATCAAGAACAATTAAATGAACATAGGATTTTATCTCTATTTACTTAGAGGAACAGATTCCTTCTTGATCAACACCTACCTCCATATATAACTAGCAGGAGCCAACACATGCCCATATACCCATACATAGTACAAGTATGAAAGCAGTATCAAACTCAAACTACCTATATACAAGATAACTGTGCTATCTCATGTCTAAAGATTATATGCACTGATATGATTTATGACAAAACATTGACAAGAGTAAACTCCATGTGCTTGTCATAAGTGTCACTGGTTCGGCCTACTTATCATTTATAAGTGCCTATCATGTTTGTTATATGGCATGAGACTCACCATTCCATCTTATTTATATCTCATATAAATAACTTGGGAACAAACATGAATACAATCTTTCTGGATAAGTCATGTCCTTATTATGAAGTATCCTCGATTGTGAACCTATTTATGATACTTTGTGCTAGAAATATTGTCACTCATATTCTTAATAACTTAAGAATAATATTTCTAACAAAATATCAATGGACCTTTTCTATTACACATAAATATATTATGTAAACGGAAAAGTGGAAATGCCTTTTATTATTAAAATATGTACAAGATACATACTAAATGATATGCTCTAGGGCATACTACTAACAGTAAGAAGGTGGGCAACAAATGCTACTTGGTGGATGTCGAAGGAAACACCATCCCTCGAAGAGACGAGGCAAGAGAAGGACCTGGTGAGACTTCACAGCCTCAAGAAGAAGGACAAGGGCGTATGTTCGAAGAGTCCGCCGTTCGAGTGCCTCCATACACACCACCACCGACAGATCTGGTCCTCGCATACCTGCAACACATGGAGACCACAATATACGACAGGATGCGAGCTATCGAGGATAGCCTCCAAGAAGCACACAACAAGCTAGACATGCTAATGGACAAGTTAGATGAGGAGGATGAGGAGGAAGAGGAGCCAGGATCACCAGCATCACCATCATCATCATTAGAGGCCTTTTAGAGCTAGGACTATAGGATAGGATTTTATTGTAATATCTTACATGCCCTAGTCCTAACTTGCAACCATAGGTCTCTTTTATTTACTTTATGTTAAAAAACTTTCCATGCTTAACAAATAATATGCTTCCTTAAAATTTTTATACATTTGCTCTGATTTTGCACATTATGTTAACATTGAGGACAATGTCATGTTTAAGTTTGGGGGGGATACAATCGCATTTGCATACCATCACATGCACATCATTGCATTATTCAAATTCGGCTACATTATTCTTGTGTATCATAATTTTCGATAATTTTTGAAAATTTTTGGACTTTTAATTGTGAAACTTAGCATTATAATCAAATTTTTAGTAAGCTAATAATTGGACTCCACGGGATAGAGGAATGAACATATCTAGATAGGCAAAAAGGGATTCTAACATTTTGTTTGTGAGGAAACTAACCTCTTTAATGGAACTAGACTAGTTAAACCTCTTCATAACTATTAATTTATCACATTGAACTTGTAAAATTAGGAGAACAATTTTTGAAATACAAGCAAACCTAAAAATGCCTCACTAGCTCTAGAACAAATCTCTTGGACCTATTAAGGCAAAATCCTAGCATATGCTTGATGAAGAAATGATTAAGGCATTCTTTGATATAGCCTCACTAAGCCTTAGCCACCTCTAATTAAAATGTATACCCCTTGTAGCAACTTGAAGCCTATGTTCATCCCTTAAAATTTATTACTTACCCATGTTATTTACCTAGTCCCTAACCTAAACACCTACCATACCCTTTTGAAGAAGCAAAATGCATAAAGTAAATGAAGAGAGGATGTGGAATTCAAGAAAGAATGCGAGTGTGCAATTGAAACCAAAGAAAAATTTGCCTTTCCTATTAGTAGTATGCCCTAGAGCATATCATTTAGTATGTATCTTGTACATATTTTATTAATAAAAGGCATTTCACTTTTCCATTTACATTATATATTTATGTGTAATAGAAAAGGTCCATTGATATTTTGTTAGAAATTCTATTCTTAAGTTGTTAAGAATATGAGTGACAGTATTTCTAGTACAAAGTATCATAAATAGGTTCACAATCGAGGATACTTCATAATAAGGACATGACTTATCCAGAAAGATTGTATTCATGTTTTTTACCAAGTTATTTATATGAGATATAAATAAGATGGAATGGTGAGTCTCATGTCATATAGCAAACATGATAGGCACTTATAAATGATAAGTAGGCCGAACCAGTGACACTTATGACAAGCACATGGAGTTTACTCTTGTCAATGTTTTGTCATAAATCATATCAGTACATATAGTCTTTAGACCTGAGATAGCACAGTTATCTTTTATATAGGTAGTTTGAGTTTGATACTGCTTTCATACTTGTACTGTGTATGGGTATATGGGCATGTGTTAGCTCCTACTAGTTATATATGGAGGTAGGTGTTGATCAAGATGGAATCTGTTCCTCTAAGTAAATAGGGATAAAATCCTATGTTCATTTAATTGTTCTTGATGTCTCAAGTTCCTGGCCAAGACAGATAGATTTAATCAGAAAAGAGTTTCTGATGAGAAAATCTTTTTAATCAAGAACTGGAATTAAAAGAGAACATAATATTCATAGCAAATGGAGTTTGACATAAACCATGACTCCAGCTTGAGTTGGGATTTTGTAACAGAGAGATTTTAGTGCATGGTAACATATGATTATAGGTTCATTTAAGGTAAACCTTATTACTAATTGGGTGGCCATGGCATGCTATGCTAGGTGTTAACCATGGTCTATGAGGTGCTTAAAATGATTTAGAGAAATCATTTATGGTAAGAAAGAGTTCTAATGATATTAAGAGTTGATATCATGTCTCATTGCCAATTAGTGATGAGCATAGTAAGTCACACACATACACAAGTTATCACCTAATTAAATATGATTTAATTAATTAATTAAAGAGTTTAATTGATTAATTAAATAGGTTTGGTTTGCAATTAGATTGCAAAGTCCCTAGCATGACTTGAAACCAAATCTAGATTATTGGATGTATATTGTAAGTTAAATTTATATTTAAAGTGTTTAAATATGAATTTAATTAATGAGAAATTAATTAATAGAGATTAATTAATTAATTTATATTTGATATAAATTAATTAGAAGAAGAGAAATAATTATTTTGGTTTGAGAACTCAAAATTAAGACACAGGGGCATTTTGGTCATTTCGCAGTGTGACACGTGGCACCATGAGATGGTGACAAATGGTATTACACATAAGCTTGCTAAATGTCTTTTAATCATGTAAGATGATTAAAATTAAGATTAAATATAGGTTTGACACTTGGCACAATGTGATTAGGTCACTTAAACCTAGAGCTAATCAAAGGGTGACATGTGGCAAGGGTTTAATGTGTTAACCTAGCTATATGAGAAAAATAAAAAACAACCAGCAGCCACACTCCTTTGTCACGCCATTTTGAAGCTCTCCCTCTCTTCCTCTTCATCTCTCATCAATTCAAAGAGATTAGCCATCAATCTCTTGAATTAAAAATACTAGAAATTGTTTCTAGTGTCCTGTTTATATCTCTAATCTTTTAAAAGGCAGAACTTGATTTTCTAATTAATAGAAAAAGCTTTAGAAGCTATTCAAGGGCTGCCATAGGTGTTCTTGGTGTGGACAAGCTAGAAGGATAACATTTGGTTTCCTGAAGACGAATCTCAAAGGCGCAAATACGCTACAGTGCATCAAGAGGTTAGTGTAATCGTTCTTGATTTAATCTAGGGTTCTAAAATTAATCTGATTAATTTTAAAATCTTAAATGGCAAATACAGATCTAAAAACATATTAAAAGAGTTTAATATGTTATTTATCATTGAAATCAAATAGATAAAAATAAATCTTGCATGATGCATGTGACCCTAGGTAAAATTTTTTTGAATTCAATGGTATAAACTTGTGTTTTTCATGCTTCCGTTCCTTCAATTAGTATCAGAGACACTATATTTTCCATTTAGATTGTTGATTATATGATTTAATTGTGTGTTTTGATCATGAGATGATTTATCCATTGATGGTTGCAATGGAGGTGTGGCGGCATGCTTGAAAAACACCATCAATGGTGCGCATGGTTTGGCTTCCATGGGTGGTTCAAGGTTTGGCTTTTAATTCTGCAATTGTTGTATGATTTAAGGCCTATTCTTTGACTAATTAAAGTGTTTAATTAGTAGTTTTAATCACACAATTAAATTTTGATTCAAATCACAATTTTAGAAATTATTTGAATGTGATTCAAATCTTAATTTTAAAAGTTATTTGAATATGTTTCAAATATGAATTTTTAAAGTTGTTTGAATCATATTCAAATCTGAATTTTTAAAGTTGATTGAATAATATTCAGATCTGATTTTTTAAAAAATGTTTGAATGTGATTCAAATCTGATTTTTTAAGAAATGTTTGAATGTGATTCATATCTGAATTTTTAAGATTTTTTTGAATGTGATTCAAATCTGAATTTTTAAATTTGTTTGAATGAGATTCAAATCTGAATTTTTAAATTTATTTGAATCATATTCAAATCTGGATTTTTAAGTTGAAGATGAGATATTCAATTTAATTTAAGTATATATGTTTTATTTAATTGTTAAATAGTGATATACATGATGGATGATCATGGACTATAAAAGACCAATGTGATTGGATTTATTTCTTTTATGTTTATTTGGGATTGTAAATTAATTAATTAATTTTAATTTATTTTGGGCATGTATTATTAAGTTTGTAATAATTTTTGAGTTGTAATTTCATTTATTTAAGTTCTTGTAAATTCGCCTTGGTATGCCAAGGATTACTATGTAATAATGGATTGCAAGAAGTTTAAGGAGGTCAACAGCATTGGTGGGACCAGTGGGAGGAATTCAAGATCAAGTGTTGATTATGTACTCCTTCAGCAACTCTTGTAAAATGAATGAATGAAATGCACCTAGGAATGCCCTGATTCAATTCTTGGTGGCTTAGAATTGAATCCCTTAGAAAGTCCATGATTATACCATATTTACTACTTATCCATGAATGCATGAGATGTATGGGAATGTATGCAATTATATGTTATATGCATGCTAAATGGATAATGTGCAAAGTGAGACCTTAATAGTAATTAGGATGACTATAAAATCTTCCAAACAAATGATTAAGTTGGAAATGCTATAATTATAGTAATTATTACATAGGCCCTCCATTAGGGCAATTATTTTAAGAAATTTTAAATAGTTGCATAAGATGCAATTGATTTAAGAGATTTTCTTAAGAATAATTGTTAAGCATGAGATGTTGTAAATATGTAAATGGTTTGGTGGCCAATATTGGATGTACCTGAGGACATTAAAATTATTTTCATAATTATTGGCTCAATGGGATCAACTTAACTAATGCAAGATAAGTCAATAATGAATGTACATGAGATTTTGAGTATTAGGGGCTGGGTAAAGGATTGAACCTCACATGAGATGTGATGGGCAAGGAGTTGCTCACTTATAGTTTATTGTAATTCCAATAATGGATGTACCTGAGGTTGATCAATAGAATTATAAGAATTCAATCACCCACTAGAAATCCATCCAACTAGGATTTCCATTTTCTACATTGGAAGTGTAGGATTCGCTAAGTTAGTGGGAGGACCAATTTGATTAAAAGACCATAATCATTTTGGTTAATTACATGATACATTTACTAATTAATCTGGTTATTTTTTGCTGTTAATTTTCTGATAAAAATGAGCACAGAACAACCACCACCATCTAATATCCTTGTAAGCATACTTACGCAATAGGTTGACAGGACCTAATCTCTCTGATTGGCTAAAAAATTTGAAACTTGTTCTGAACCTTGAACATATAGGATATTTTCTAAACTCAAATGTTCCTGGTCCCTTACCTCCAGAGACCACTCAAGAGGAACATGAAACTTTGGATAAGTGGAAGGAGCATGATATGAGAGCTAAGTGTTACATGCTTGCTTCCATGAGTAATGAGTTACAGAAGCAGCATGAGAACATGTAGAGTGTGAGTGAGATCCCCCTTCACCTACAAGAGTTGTATGGTGAGCACAATAGGAATGCTAGGTATGAGATATCTAGGAAGCTGTTCCGCATGAGGATGTCTGAGGGATAGAATGTTGGGGATCATGTCCACAAGATGATTCGGCTGATTGAGCAATTGGAACATCTTGACTTCAACATGGATTTCCAACTACAGACGGATTTGATCCTTCAGTCCCTTCCTGAGTCTTTTGGGAATTTTGTGACAAATTTCCATATGACTCAACAGGAATGCACCTTAGCTAGTTTACTCAACATGCTGGTTATTGCCCGAAAGAATATGCCAGGCAATAAAGGAAAAGAGGTAGCTTTGATTGCATCTTCTTCTACTAGAAAGTCCAACAAGAAGAAGGGTAATAAGAAAAAGAAACCTCAGATTCCTGGTCCTTTTAAGAAAATAGCTAAAAAGAAAGGGAAGACTAAAGTTGAAGGAGGCAAAGGAAAGTGTTTCCACTGCCAGAAAGATGGACACTAGAAAAGGAACTGCCCAGAGTATCTTGCTTCTCTGAAGGACAAGAAGGATACACCTTCGGAAGGTATGTCCATATCTTGTTATTTACATTTTGATGATACCCATAGTTCATCAACAGCTTGGGTTTTAGATACTGATGCCAGTTCTCACATTTCTAATGATATGCAGGAACTAGCAAGTAGCAGAAGCTTGCGTTCTCAAGATGTTAGAGTCCGAATTGGAAATGGTTCAACTGTTGAAGCTTTAGCCATAGGATCTAAATCTTTTTACATGTTTGGACATGTTTTGTGTTTGGATAATATTTTATATGTACCTGATGCTTTTAAGAACATCATTTCTATATCTAGTTTGACTAGAAATGGCTATGAATTTCAGTTCACAGATGATGTTTGCAATATTTATTTTGGAAATAAATATGTTGGTTTGGGTTATATGTGTCACACCCTACCCCTCTGTAAGGCATAACATGATCCCGTAGTATACCTAATAAATTACCAACTCCGTCTACTGATAACCCATTAAATGCACTACAAGGGATTTTAAAAACTTTTCTTACTTCTTTTACAATGGTGAGCACTATTTACAGGTGTTAAAAACCTTTTTGAACTGAAGTGATATAACTAACACATTTGAATTATTTTGAATTTCTGTAAAAATTTTGGCAGAGTGCCATCTGTATTTTGGATAAAACAGTTCTTCAAAAACCTGTAAAAAGCACTTCAATATATTTTTCCAAATCTCAACTCCAACATGTTTCTCAACACAACATATTTCTCAACTCAAAACCATAGTAATTTTTCAAAGACTGAGATACAAGAAATATAATACAATTTTTACAAGCCAAAATAACTCATAATTATTTTACAACTTCAATGTTCAATTTGAATTTACAACTGCTCAAAACCAAAAACAATATGTACATACAGTGAATATACATTACAGTACAAAATGCAAAATGTAGTACACTCATTATACCCGATAATCTCTCGTTGGATGTACTAGCAGCCTAGTCTGCTGCCCTGTCTGTCTGTCTACCTGCGACAAAGAATAAAGCTATCATTTGAGACAATGTCTCAGTGGTGCACAACATTAACCAAATACAACTTTAACTCACAATTCATAAATCATATAAATAGTGGATACTTAAAACCATAGTTAATTTCAAGACAGTAATTGTCAACAAGAATTTAAACTCCATTTCTCAATATCACAATAAATTTCAATAAGTCAGATCATGGTTGAATTCAAAAGACAGTATAGGTTAATAAGAGTTTAAATTCATTTCACAATCTCGCAATACATATCAATAAATCACACACACAGCTTAATCATGTTCCAAAGTTCAATTCGTCCCAAAAGCCGATGGCTAATGAGGTATCCAATTCGTCCCAAAAGTCGATGACTAATGAGGAATAACATAGCTAGCTAGCAAAAATATGAATACTCATTCTATTCGTCCTCAACAGGCACACACCTCAACACTTCAGCCAGAGAGGGAATTCAATTCATCCCACTAGACAAGCCAGCGAGGAATATAATCAATATACATGATAGCTGTGGTTTCAAACCATTTACAGTGCTTTTCAATCAATAAGTATCCATCAAATATCATTCAAACAATTTTTCATAGTTTCACAATTTAAAACAATAATATGCAAATAGTCATAATTTATTTCAATTGAAAATAATTCAAAAGAAATAGTTGTTGTGCACAAACACAATTTTAAAAAATAACACATAAATAATCATAATTTATTTCAATTTAAAAATTAAAAGAAATAACTATTGTGCACAAACCTCTGATAACTGTCTCCTGGTCTGGACTCAGTGTTTCCTTCCCTTTCCCTGAGTCTTTACTAACTGAGAAACACAATTTGAAGTGTTTCAGTACTAAATTAAACTGTCTCTATCGATAATGCTTGATAAGTAATTCACTGAAAGCTATTATTTGCTTAATCAACCTAATATATCGACCCTTGATGCGTTCTAGGTAAATTAGGTTTTAGTGTTACTAATATGTCACATTCGATAGTCTTTTAGGGTTGGTACATGTTACCAATTTCATTTCCTTGTTTAGTGCATTTTATTGCAACTTGCTGGATTCCGGGATACTAGTTTGACCTAGCCGAACGACCAAGTTTCCTCAGTTTTCGGGTTTTGGTCAAAACTACAAACTTGTAGATCTATGTCTTATGGAACGCGAGGCAAAATTTCAGGTCATTCTGAGTTATGTAGACCAAGTTACGGTCATTTTACTATTGCTGGTCAAATTGCACCAAAATTGGTCACTTTAGGTCATTTTAGGTCATTTTAGGTTCGGCCAGTTTTTGGACCCGAAATTTTTGCAAGCTGTTTGACTTGCTTATCGTCATTTCTGGTCTTTGGTGTCTTCATAAGACTTGTAGATATGGGTCTTAACTATTCATGGTTAAAATTTCAGGTCAATTGGACCTGTTTTGAGTGAGTTATGGCCTAAACACTAACTGCTGCCCAAATGGTCAATTTTCAGGCCTCAATTGCACTTAATCCGGATTTGGTCATTTTTCAAGCTACCTTGCAAACAGAATTTTGGCAGGCTTCCTTCATGAAAGTTGGCACATTTTGTGCCTAGTTTCATCTCCAATTGGTCTCATACCAATTGGATCCACACACTTAAAGTTATAGGCCTAAAACTGAAACTGCCTTATTGCAATTCTTGCATACATATCAAACATCACTTTTAACACTTACCAAACTCAACCTTCAAGCCAATTCTGGTTGTATCATGACCTAAACATAATTCATAACACATTATAGGTCATTTTGGCAGCTTACAATTGCATTCAATGTGCACCAACAAGTGCAGAATTTTTCAAACCTAATTTACAACAATTCAATCACCAACTTACACTCATTTACATGTCCCACTTCACACCACCATACACACACTCAAACTGCCATAACAACCAACACATTTTAACATCATTATTCCATAAACCAAGCATGAATTCCAGCATTCCTCAAGAGTTAGTAAACTGCCACAATGGTACTCTTACATTCCATTACTTTCCAAGCTTTAAATTTCATTTTACAATTACATATACTAAGTATACATCACCCAAATAATTTCCTATAAAATATACATTTAATCAATCATTTAATTCGCCATTTACAAGCACAAACAACCTGCCTTCAAGGCATTTCAATGGCTGCCAAAATAACACATTCCCATTCAACATCAAATCTTAAAAGTTTCTTCATAAATCAAACACCTATAACATCCTTACAAACTTTAACAAAGCAAGGATGAAGGAAATGGACATATACCTCAAGTGGAGCTTGTCAAACCTCTTCAAATCTCTCCCTTTTTGCTCCCAAAATACTGCCCAAGCTGTGTACTCAAACTTTAATGAAGGAGACTTGAAGAAATTGTGGCTTGATCTTGAGTGGATGAAGCTCCACACATGGATGGCAATGGAGGTTTTGGGAGCTCTTCATCTACGGTAATGGAGATTTCTAAGGTTGAAGATGATGTTTTAGTGGAGCAATCTGCCCACTTAATACATTTTAAATTCCTTAGTGGTCCACTCACATAAAATCAATCTTATTTTATGTTTAAAATGTGTTAATTACCTAAATTGAACCTCATTTTTGCAATTTATATTAGGTACCCCTAAATTAATTTTTCATTATATTTTCCAAGTATAATATTATTTATTTTTAATGGACATTTAGGTCAAAAGACAATTCGGGATGTCAAATGACCACAATGCCCCTGTTCGGGTTGTATTCCCGATTTTTCAGAATAATCGGTTTTGTCCGTTTTTCGATTTCTCACTTTTCTTTGTACTAATTATTTAATTTTTCTTTGATATTTCTAATGATATTTATACTTCAATAGACGTTTATTTAAGTCCTAAAAGTATTTTCCAGGGTTCCCCGCAGTCCAGGGCTAGTCAACGGTCCACGCCGTGACTTCCCGGTGCGGTCATCCATCGCTAGGGTTCTCAGCTCGCTTAACTTGGTTACATTTCTTTGCTATTATTTTTCCTTTGTTTTTCTTGTATTTTCTTTTCTTGTATTTCAATATTTTATGTCTCCTCACTCATAACGAAGTGTAGTTCTAGGCATCCTAGCTGTCCGGACAACATTGGTCACCGGAGCAGTAGAACACACTACCGAACATAGGGGTGTTACAATTCTCCCCCCCTTAAATAAATTTCGTCTCAAAATTTTACTTGCCATTAGTCTCTGAACAGTTGTGGGTGCTGTCTCCTCATATCCTCTTCACGTTCCCAAGTAGCTTCCTGACCTGAGTGATGGTTCCACGGCACTTTAACCAGGTGTATCTGTTTGTTCCTCAGCTGCTTCACCTTATAAGCTAGAATTTTTATGGGTTCTTTCTCATATGAGAGGTCTGGATTTACCTCAATCTCTTCAACGGATAGTACATGAGATGGGTCTGATCTGTACCTCTTTAACATGGACACATGGAAGACACTGTGTATCCTTGCTAGCTCTGGAGGTAATGCCAATCGATATGCCAAAGGACCCACTCTTTCCAGAACCTCATATGGTCCGATGAAATGAGGACTCAGTTTCCCCTTTCTGCCAAATCTCATAATCCTCTTCCAAGGAGAAACTTTGAGGAATACCTTATCACCCACTGCATATTCAATATCTCTTCTCTTCAGATCAACATAGGACTTCTAACGGTCTGATGCAGCCTTGAGTCTATCTCTGATCAATCTAATCTTTTCCTCTGTCTGCTGAAAAATTTTTGGTCCAATCATCTTCCTTTTACCTACTTCATCCCCACATAAGGGAGTTCTGCACTTTCTGCCATACAAAGCTTCATATGGAGGCATCCCAATGCTTGATTGGTAGTTGTTGTTATAAGCAAACTCAATCAAAGGCAAGTGTGTATCCCAACTACCTTCAAATTCAATCACACAAGCCCGTAGCATATCCTCCAATATCTGAATAACCCTCTCAGACTGGCCATCTGTCTGTGGGTGGAATGCTGTGCTGAAGTTCAATCTAGTTCCTAGGGCTCTCTAAAGACTACCCCAGAATCTAGAAGTGAACCTAGGATCTCTGTCAGATACAATTGATACTGGCACTCCATGCAATTTTACAATCTCATATATGTACAATCTGGCCAATCTTTCCGTGCTATAGTCCATCCGAATCGGCAAAAAGTGAGCAGACTTGGTCAATCATCAACTATAACCCATACCGCATCATGATTACTCGTGTTCTTGGAAGTCCTGTAACAAAATCCATAGTTATTCGCTCCCATTTCCACTGCATCGACAAAGGATGTAACAAACCAGCTGGAACTTGATGTTCTGCATTTAGTTGATGACAAGTTAGGCATTTGGAAACAAAATTAGCTATATCTCTCTTCATGCCCATCCACCAGTAATGTTCTTTCTGACATCTGTACATTTTAGTTCCACTGTGGTGCATAGCAAAAGGAGACTCATGTGCTTCCTTCATAATGATTTGTCTCAATTCCACATCACTAGAACGCACATTCTCGCTCGATGTAGCAATAAACCATCATCTTTCACGTAAAATTCGTGTTTCTTGCCCTTTGCCGACTTCTTTCAAGAGCTTCCGATATTTTTCATCACTTTGAGCGACCATTCGATTTGATCAATCAACACCGGCTGTACATGCCATGCAACTACCGTCCCTCATCATCAATCTCTAAACCGCATGTCAGGCTTTCAATTCACATACCATGGACAAAGGAGAAACTCTGAGACTTGCCATAGTCTTGCGACTTAAGGCGTTAGCCACTACATTTGCTTTCCCTGGCTGATAGTCTATTAAGCAATCATAATCTTTGATGAGTTCTAACCATCTCCTCTGCCTCAAATTTAATTCCTTCTGGGTGCCTAAGTACTTCAAGCTCTTGTGATCTGTGTAAATGTAGCATTTCTCCCCATACAAATAGTGTCTCCAGATCTTCAGAGCAAAAACAATAGCTGCTAGCTCCAGATCATGTGTTGGGTAGTTCCTCTCATGCGGTTTTAGCTGGCGTGATGCATAAGCAATGACATTCCAATCTTGCATCAGTACACAGCCTAACCCATTGTGAGAAGCATCACTATAAACTGTATATTCTTTACCCGGAGTAGGTAAAGTGAGGACTGGAGCTTCAGTCAAACACCTCTTCAACTCATCAAAACTTTGCTGGCATTTATCAGTCCATTGAAATTTTACATCTTTCCGAAGCAGTTTGGTCAGTGGAGAAGATAACATAGAGAACCCCTTCACAAACCGACGGTAATATCCAGCTAAACCCAGAAAACTGCGAACTTCTGTGATATTCCTGGGTGGCTTCCAATTAAGGATAGCTTCTTCCTTGTTGGAATCTACCTTGATCCCTTCAGCTGACACAACATGTCCCAAAAAGGAGATTTCTTTCAGCTAAAATTCACACTTTGATAATTTGGTGTATAGCTATTTCTCCCTTAAAGTTTGCAGTACAATCCGCAGGTGTCTATCATGCTCTTTTGTATTCCTCGAGTATATCAAAATATCATCAATAAACACCACCACAAATTGATCGAGATATGGTCTGAAGATAGTGTTCATCAGATCCATAAAAGCAGCTGGAGCATTTGTTAACCCGAATGGCATTACTAGAAACTCATAGTGGCCATACCGAGTTCTGAAAGCAGTTTTTGGAATACTCTGCTATTGCACCTTCAACTGATAATAACCAGATCGCAGATCAATTTTGGAGAATACAGCTGCACCCTTCAACTGATCAAACAGATCATCAATGTGAGGCAATAGATATCTGTTCTTTATTGTCATCTTATTCAACTGTCGGTAGTCAATGCATAAGCGGAGAGTACCATCCTTCTTCTTAACAAACAACACTGGTGCTCCCCAAGGTGACACACTAGGGTGGATGAAGCCCTTTTCAAGTAATTCTTGCAATTGTATCTTCAACTCCTTCAACTCTGCTGGTGCCATTCTGTATGGCGTTATGGAGATTGGATCCACACCAGGCATAACATTAATTTTAAACTGCACTTCTCTTTCCGAAGGTAATCCTGGCAATTCATCAGGAAACACATTTGGAAAGTCATATACTGTAGGGATGTCCTTCAATGCTGGACTCCCCACTTGGGTGTCTACCACATGTGCCAAGTATGCTTCACACCCCTTTCTGATCATTTTTCCGCTAGTGCAAATGAAATGATGTTTGATGGCAATAATCGCCTCTCCCCATGTATTATCACTTCACTGCATCGAGGAGACCAAAAGTGACTGCTTTCACCTACATACCAATCATGGCATGATGCCTAGCTAACCAATCCATGCCCAAGATGATATCATAATCTCTCAAGGGCATTTCAATGAAATCGACAGAAAAGTGTGTCCTTGGATCACCAAAGGACAATCTCTATACATCCTATTAACCCTGACCTTCTGTCCTAGCGGACTTGTTACTAGCACCTCAAAGTCCATTTTTGTACATGGAACAACAATGCAATCAATGATGCTAGCACTCACATAAGAATGGGTAGAACCGGATCAAATAACACAAATGCATTACGATTAAAAGTTGAGAAGGTACCAGCCACAACATCGATGTCTCGCCTCTTCCCTTTGTCTCATTGCATAGATTCCGACCGAGCAATTGTCTTGCTCTGAATGTTTCATCGTGCCTTGGCTGCCATCGGGCTACCTCTACCCCCGCCTCTACCTCGCTAGGTGGTTGTGAACTTCTAGTGACAGTGGCTTTGAACGACCCTTCCGCAGTAGTAGGAGGTGGTCCAACTCTGCGACCATCGGTGCGATCCTTGGCAAAGTGTCATGTGCCTCCACAGCTATAACAGCTCCAATAGCCTTATAGCATATCCCACCATGATTTTTTCCACAAGTTTCACATTGGCGGAGGATAGGAACTTACGGAACTTTGTCGACTGATAGTGGAGGTCTCTGCCCGAATATCTTCCCCTACTGCACTTCTTGCCACCTCCGCCATATCCCCATGGTTCTTCCTCTTCCGGAGGGACCACCGAACTCGTTTCACTTGATTTTCCTCTTTCTCTGTCTTCTCTCGATTTCTCTTTCTCAGAGCACTTCAAACTCAATTCTTTCCAACTCTAGGGCTTGAGAAATAAGTTCAGAGAAGTTAGTGTGTTTGAAACCGACCACTTGTAATCTGATACTGGGCTTTAAGCCAGTTTCAAACCTCTTGCATCTCTCCCTGCTAGTAGAAAGTAAACTCACTGCATAATGGCTTAGGCGGGAAAATTCTCTTTCATACTCACCACCGACCGCCTCCTGCTTCGCACTCAGAATTCTTGTAATTTCGGTCTACATAATCATCATGGACATATTTCTGACTGAATTCCCTGAGAAAGTCATTCCATGTTAGCACTGCAGGTTCTACCAGACTGTGGGGAATGGTTTTCCACCAGTCATAAGCATCCCCCTGTAGCAAAGATACTGAGAATTCAAATCTGAGCTCCTCCATGCAATGCAATTTCTTGAATACCCTATCCATCCTCTCTAACCACTGTTCAGCTTCTAGAGGATCTACTATCTCCTTGAACTCTGTAGCCCCATACTTCATCAATTTGTCATACTGCCTAGTAGGAGACTGTGGTTGTACCACCGTGTTCAGTATTGGGAGTTGAGTAGGCACATTACCAGACATTTGTTGGAACATTGCACCATCTGCCGAGCGAATCGAGTAGGAAATCGCAGATCGCTGGGCCGGTGCTACTGAACCACTAACATTGTGTAGCGCTGGGGCATCCCCTTGCACCTCAGCCTCAATAGATTGATCGACTAAACGATCACCCTCTTCCATAGTCAATGCGAGGATCTTAGACCTCCTGAACAATTAACACAAGGAGATTTCCTCCTGTTAGTGCATATTTATAATGTAATGTACTGTATGTATCAAACAATGATATTGAGCAGTTGTACTATGAAGAAAGAATATTCAATTAACATGTGAAAATAAAATTTAAAAACTTTGCTCTGATACCACTAAAACATGTCACACCCTACCCCTCTGTAAGGCATAACATGATCCCATAGTATACCTAATGAATTACCAACTCCGTCTACTGATAACCCATTAAATACACTACAAGGGATTTTAAAAACTTTTCTTACTTCCTTTACAGTGGTGAGCACTATTTACAGGTGTTAAAAACCTTTTTGAACTGAAGTGATAGAACTAACACATTTGAATTATTTGGAATTTCTGTAAAAATTTTGATAGAGTGCCATCTGTATTTTGGATAAAACAGTTCTTCAAAAACCTGTAAAAAAGCACTTCAATATATATTTCCAAATCTCAACTCCAACATGCTTCTCAACACAATATATTTCTCAACTCAAAACCATAGTAATTTTTCAAAGACTGAGATACAAGAAATATAATACAATTTTTACAAACCAAAATAACTCATAATTATTTTACAACTTCAATGTACAATTTGAATTTACAACTGCTCAAAACCAAAAACAATATGTACATACAGTGAACATACATTACAGTACAAAATGCAAAATGTGGTATACTCATTATACCCGATAATCTCTCATTGATGTACTAGCAACCTTAGTCACCGCCTGTCTGTCATTTCACTGCGATAAAGAATAAAGCTATCATTTGAGACAATGTCTCAGTGGTGCACAACATTAACCAAATACAACTTTAAATCACAATTCATAAATCATATAAATAGTGGATACTTAAAACCATAGTTAATTTCAAGACAGTAATTGTCAACAAGAATTTAAACTCCATTTCTCAATATCACAATAAATTTCAATAAGTCAGAACATGGTTGAATTCAAAAGACAGTATATGTTAATAAGAGTTTAAATTCATTTCACAATCTCGCAATGCATATCAATAAATCACACACACAGCTTAATCATGTTCCAAAGTTCAATTCGTCCCAAAAGCCGATGGCTAATGAGGTATCCATTCGTCCCAAAAGTCGATGACTAATGAGGAATAACATAGCTAGCTAGCAAAAATATGAGTACTCATTCTATTCGTCCTCAATAGGCACACACCTCAACACTTCAGCCAGAGAGGGAATTCAATTCATCCCACTAGACAAGCCAGCGAGGAATACAATCAATATACATGATAGCTGTGGTTTCAAACCATTTACAGTGCTTTTCAATCAATAAGTATCCATCAAATATCATTCAAACAATTTTTCATAGTTTCACAATTTAAAACAATAATATGCAAATAGTCATAATTTATTTCAATTGAAAATAATTCAAAAGAAATAACTGTTGTGCACAAACATAATTTTAAACAATAACACACAAATAATCATAATTTATTTCAATTGAAAAATTCAAAAGAAATAACTATTGTGCACAAACCTCTGATAACTGTCTCCTGGTCTGGACTCAGTGTTTCCTTCCCTTTCCCTGAGTCTTTACTAACTGAGAAACACAATTTGAAGTGTTTCAGTACTAATTTAAACTGTCTCTATTGATAATGCTTGATAAGTAATTCACTGAAAGCTATTATTTGCTTAATCAACCTAATATATCGACCCTCAATGCGTTCTAGGTAAATTAGGTTTTAGTATTACTAATATGTCACATTCAATAGTCTTTTAGGGTTGGTACATGTTACCAATTTCATTTCCTTGTTTAGTGCATTTTATTGCAACTTGCTGGATTCCGGGATACTAGTTTGACCTAGCTGGACGACCTAGTTCCCTCGGTTTTCGGGTTTTGGTCAAAACTACAAACTTGTAGATCTATGTCTTATGGAACGCGGGGCAAAATTTCAGGTCATTCTGAGTTATGTAGACCAAGTTATGGTCATTTTACTATTGCTGGTCAAATTGCACCAAAATTGGTCACTTTAGGTCATTTTAGGTCATTTTAGGTTCGGTCAGTTTTTGGATCCGAACTTGTGCAAGCTGTTTGACTTGCTTATGGTCATTTCTGGGATTTGGTGTCTTCATAAGACTTGTATATATGGGTCTTAACTATTCATGGTTAAAATTTCAGGTCAATTGGAGCTGTTTTGAGTGAGTTATGGCCTAAACACTAACTGCTGCCCAAATGGTCAATTTTCAGGCCTCAATTGCACTTAATCCGGATTTGGTCATTTTTCAAGCTACCTTGCAAACAGAATTTTGGCAGGCTTCCTTCATGAAAGTTGGCACATTTTGTTCCTAGTTTCATCTCCAATTGGTCTCATACCAATTGGAGCCACACACTTAAAGTTATAGGCCTGAAACTAAAACTGCCTTATTGTAATTCTTGCATACATATCAAACATCACTTTTAACACTTACCAAACTCAACCTTCAAGCCAATTCTGGTTGTATCATGACCTAAACATAAGTCATAACACATTATAGGTCATTTTGGCAGCTTACAATTGCATTCAATGTACACCAACAAGTGCAGAATTTTTCAAACCTAATTTACAACAATTCAATCACCAATTTACACTCATTTACATGTCCCACTTCACACTACCATACACACACTCAAATTGCCATAACAACCAATACATTTTAACATTATTATTCCATAAACCAAGTATGAATTCCAGCATTCCTCAAGAGTTAGCAAACTGCCACAATGGTACACTTACATTCCATTACTTTCTAAGCTTTAAATTTCATTTTACATTTACATATACTAAGTATACATCACCCAAACAATTTCCTACACAATATACATTTAATCAATCATTTAATTCACCATTTACAAGCACAAATAACCTGCCTTCAAGTTATTTCCATGGCTGCCAAAATTACACATTCCCATTCAACATCAAACCTCAAAAAGTTTCTTCATAAATCAAACACCCATAACATCCTCACAAAATTTAACAAAGCAAGGATGAAGGAAATGGACATATACCTCAAGTGGAGCTTGTCAAACCTCTTCAAATCTCTCCCTTTTTGCTCCCAAAATACTGCCCAAGCTGTATACTCAAACTTTAATGAAGGAGACTTGAAGAAATTGTGGCTTGATCTTGAGTGGATGAAGCTCCACACATGGATGGCAATGGAGGTTTTGGGAGCTCTTCATCTACGGTAATGGAGATTTCTAAAGTTGAAGATGATGTTTTAGTGGAGCAATCTGCCCACTTAATACATTTTAAATTCCTTAGTGGTCCACTCACATAAAATCAATCTTATTTTATGTTTAAAATGTGTTAATTACCTAAATTGAACCCCATTTTTGCAATTTATATTAGGTACCCCTAAATTAATTTTTCATTATATTTTACAAGTGTAATATTATTTATTTTTAATGGACATTTAGGTCAAAAGACAATTCAGGATGTCAAATGACCACAATGCCCCTGTTCAGGTTGTATTCCCTATTTTTCGGTAACACCGGGTTTTGTTCGTTTTTCGATTTCTCACTTTTCTTTGTACTAATTATTTAATTTTTCTTTGATATTTCTAATGATATTTATACTTCAATAGACGTTTATTTAAGTCCTAAAAATATTTTTCAAGGTTCCCCGCGGTCCAGGGCTAGTCAACGGTCCACGCCGTGACTTCCCGGTGCGGTCACCCATCGCTAGGGTTCTCGGCTCGCTTAACTTGGTTACATTTCTTTGCTATTATTTTTCCTTTGTTTTTCTTGTATTTTATTTTCTTGTATTTCATTATTTTATGTCTCCTCACTCATAACGAAGTGTAGTTCTAGGCATCCTAGCTGTCCGGACAACACTGGTCACCGGAGCAGTAGAACGCACTACCGAACATAGGGGTGTTACAATATGAATGATGGTCTTTATTATTTAGATAATAATGACAAACACAAATTGAATGCAAGTGATCTAAAAGAATGCAATGCCGTGGTGAAAACCAACTCAAGCTCAAAATATATTTGGCACTTAAGGTTATGTCATGTTGCAGAAGATAGGATTGCAAAATTGGAGAAAATGGGGATTTTATCTTCATTGGGCTCTGAGCCTACTCCTACTTGTGAATCTTGCCTTCAGGGCAAAATGACTAGATCACCCTTTGTTGGACAAGGGCTAAGAGCTAAAAATATTTTGGAGCTAATACATAGTGGTGTATGTGATCCATTTAAGGAAATGGCTAGAGGCGGTTTTCATTATTTTATTACCTTTACTGATGATAAATCAAGGTTTGGGTATTTGTATTTGATGAAATACAAACATGAATCCTTTGAAAAGTTCAAAGAATTTAAATCTAAAGTAGAAAATCAAACAGGAAAGAGTATTAAAGCTCGTCGATCAGATCGTGGAGGTGAATATTTGAGTACTGAATTTGATGAATACTTAAGAGAGCACGGCATTGTTTCCCAGCTGACTCCTACAGGAACGCCACAGCTGAATGGTGTATCTGAAAGGAGAAATCGTACCCTATTGGATATGGTACGTAGTATGATGAGCTATACTGATATGCCAATCTCCTTTTGGGGATTTGCATTAGAATCAGCTTTGTATATTCTGAATAGGATTCCATCAAAATCAGTTTCTTCCACACCTTATGAGATATGGCATTGAAGAAAACCAAGTCTTAAGCATGTTAAGATTTGGGGTTGTCCAGCTTATATCAAAAAGCTGAACAATGATAAATTGGAAACCAGATCAGAAAAAGGTCGATTTGTTGGATATCCAAAAGATAGTTTTGGATATTATTTTTATTTTCCTACTTCACAAAAGGTTGTGATAAGCAGAGATGCCACATTTCTTGAACAACAGTTTGTTCAAGAAAGAAGCAAAGGAAGGCAAATAGAGTTGGAATTGGAGAATTCTGACCAATCAACAGATCAGATGGATATAGATCCATCTAGTCAACCTATACCCATTGATGAAACATCTACAGCTGTTCCTCGTAGAACAACTAGGGTATCTCACCCACCAGTGAGATATGGTTTCCTTCATGAAGAAGAACAAGAGTTGTTTACTCATAAAGAAGTAGATCATGGAGATAATCCACTCACCTATGAAGAAGCTATATCAGATATAGACTCTTCAAAATGAATTGATGCTATGAAATCCAAGATTGATTCCATGTATAAGAATCAAGTTTGGGGTCTTGTTGACCAACCTAAAGGTATTGTACTTATAGGGAACAAATGGGTTTTCAAGAATAAAATTGGATCTGATGGAAAGGTAGAGACCTATAAGGCAAGGCTAGTAGCGAAAGGGTTTCACCAAAGGCAAGGAATTGACTATGAGGAGACTTTCTCGCCTGTTGCCATGCTTAAATCAATTAGGATTCTATTAGCAATAGTTGCATACTATGATTATGAGATTTGGCAGATGGATATCAAAACAGCTTTTCTCAATGGATAAATTGAAGAAAACATTTTTATGGAACGACCTAGGGGTTTTGAATCCCAAGATGGTTCCAAGGTATGCAAGCTAAAGCGATCCATTTATGGGTTGAAGCAAGCTTCGAGGAGTTGGGACATTCATTTTGATAAAGCCATTAAATCCTTTGGTTTTATCAAAAATGAGGATGAGCCATGTGTATATAAGAAGATTAGTGACAATGCTATCACTTTCCTTGTCTTATATGTGGATGACATACTATTGATGGGTAATGACACAAGTATGTTGACAACTGTAAAGATATGGTTGTCAAATACATTCTTCATGAAAGACTTAGGGAAGGTAACCTATATTCTTGTGACACCCCTTACCCGACTACAGTGTAGCCGAGCAAGTTATGCCACTCAGTGTGCCGGAGCACTCTATTTTATCTGATTTCATTACAGTCCTTGATTTATTTATTCAAAAACTTTATTGAAGATTTAGGCTATTTTTACTTTTATCAAAATCTAACTAAGTTGGAAATTTCAAAAATTTTAACGATAATCCGACAAAGTGTCGGCTGTAATTTGGACTAATAGTTCTTCTGAACCTGTCAAAGACAATTTCAATATATACTCAATTTCTCAAACTTAATAGTCTCAAAAATTTTCAAACATAATGTATCTCAATGCAGTATCCAGATTTCTCAGAAATCTCATTAGATTTTCAATATTTCAATATTCACAAGTATAATCTCATTATAACTCAAATTCAATTCACATACTAAAATACTTACTTTGAATAGCTTCCATAATTCATAGGTTAATTACATGAGTTTATTTTGTACAAGATATACAAATAATTTACAATGTGCTAGGAATGAACAATATACATAACATGTATAAAATGAGCCCTATCTATATGCATTGCTGAGGAGGTGACAATCTTGAACTCTTCTGACACTTCTGCAGATCTGGACTCCAAAAATCTCATTCGATACCATCTGGTTTTACCTTGAAGACTGCGAGGAAGTCATTCCATCGCGCTAAGCATTTCTGCTTAGTGGTGCAATAATATAACCAGAAATAATATATACAAGTAAAGAAAGAAATAAATGATACTTCAGATACTCAAGAATCAATTTAATTTGGTATGGTATTTCTAGTATCAACGATCTTATATACTAGTTTGTTCCTCTTTGGAAGTGCTTAGTTTATAACTTTTCAGTAATACTGGCATGTATATAATTTATTCTATCTGTATTGTATTTCAAGTCTGTATGATTCTGCAATTTATATTTTTGTTATGTTTCTTTTGCTAATCTCTTTTGCTTATTCATTCAATACTTAATTTAATTGTACTGGATTTTCATTATACTTAACTTAACTTAGCTGCCTGAATTGAATAATACTTTAATTGACTGCCCAAGTAACCTATACTAGACGATCGGATCGATAACGGGTCGTTGGCACCGACACCGCGGTGCCTCGGCCGTCATACCATGGGACGCAGTAACGCCAACCACGTATAATCACGGTATGGCTAAAAAGCCATGATATCACATAATTGGCATAAAAGCCATGAATACGGGCATAAAGCCATGAATACAGGCATAAAGCCTTTCGTAGTACTGCTAACACAATACCCTATTGGCATGCCAAACTATCCAAACCAATCTTGTTAGGTATACTAGAGCATTTGATATTTTAAAATGTTAATATATTGTGCTTTATGACTTCATTTTTTTCATGATAAATTTCAATCATAATTCATACATTCATTTGATCATTTATATGATCACAATTCACATCAATTATTCTTTTATACCATTGTACTCAAAATACTTCTCCTCTTTACAATAATGAGAACTAATTTCTCATTTATACATTAATACGGTTTATTTGTCCATTCATTATGTTATTCATATTGATCACATCAATTACGTGACTTATCTTTCATGTTTCAAGTAATCCATGAATATTTCATGGATTTCAAATTTATGGCCTAAATTTCTTTTTAACAATTTTGACTAGGATGCATAGTCCATATTTGTCATACAATTCTAAGCATTTAAGCTTAGAATTGGTTTTAGGTCTTCATCTTAATTTACTAATCATTTTGATTACTATTCACCTTACTAGTCAACCAAAATGTTGACCTTTTTATACTTAATGAATATATTAATTCTTATTACACTAAGATCCCACATTTTGAGTTTTACATTTGCTAGTATTAATTGCCAATTGCAATTTAAAGTCCCCTAGATGCATTTCTAATTTCAAATTTTGAATTTCAAGTTTTGGTGTCACTATTCATTTCATTAGTCAACTAAAATGTTGACTTTTGCATAAACAATAGGTACATTGGTTTTAATACTCCCAACATACCACATTTTGTATTCAAAACTTGTTGGTTTTGGTCACTTTCTCAAAGCTTAGGTCATTTTGGCAAAATTGCCAATTTTTTTGTTTTGGTGACACTATTCACCTCATTGGTCAATAAAAATGTTGACTTTTTCATAGAAAATATGTACATTGACTTTGGCACTTCAAACATACCACATTTTTCATTTAAAACTTGTTGGCATTAAGAATTAATACCATTTCTAAGCTTAAACCAAGAGAAGCAAAATTTTCAATTTTGCTAACTCAACTTTACTATTCCATTGGGCACTATTGCAGTAGGAATTTGAGGAAATGGTAAACATGAAAGTTGTTCCTTATTTTGTCTAGTTGAATTTCTTTTTTTTAATCACTCCATTTGGAGTTTTGTAGCTCAAGTTATGGCCAAAATAAGTTTACTGTTCACGTGCAATCGCTCATGCTTTGAGATTTTGGTCCGCAGATTTTTGTCCAACTTTGGTCAGTAATTTGATCAAGTTAAGTTCATAATTTGGTCTAACTTTCTTCTTATGAAATGTTCTACCATACCTTAGGTTTCCATCGGTTCAAGAATCGCCTAAATCCGAGTTTTCTAGAGAGAGTTATAGTCCTCCAAACATTGCTGCTCAAATGAAAATCTGCAGAGTTGCAGGTTTGAACAGTAACTGTGACTGCCATTTGGGTTAGGTTCTGGTCATAATTTGGGGTAGGTTTCTTCATGAAAGTTGTTTTTCTATGTCTTAACTTGTTGCTGTAAAAATTTCAGGTCAATTGACCAAATCTACAGTGAGTTATGGCCAAATGAACAGTTACTGTTCATTTGGTCATTTCTGCAGGTGCTATTGCAGGGGATCCGGATTGGGGCCAAGTTTTAGTCCTCTTGCTTTGGTCTTTTGGGCATGATTTCTTCAGAAAAAATGTGTCATTATAAGCCTAGTTTCATGTCCAATTGGCCAAACACTAATTGGACCAACACAGCCCAAGTTATGGCTGTGTAATTGGACTGAATTTTCAGTCCCTCTACTGCTGTCCTAGGGCAGCCTACATCTTCACTTTGCAATCCTATTTTTCAGTCCAATTCATGGTCAACATACCTAAAATGGTCACTAATTGACCACTAAAATGTCCATTACTCAATTCAAATGCCAAGTCCAATTTTCACCCTTAAAACCCTAATTTCTCATTGCAATTCACCCATACACCTTAGTTACACACTTCCATTCATTATATATGTGTTTATACACTTTAAACATAAGCTCTAATTCATTCTAAGTCCATCATCAAAACTCAATCCTATTCCTTCCTTAGGGCAGCTGAAATCCATGGTATGTATACACATGAATTTAGTCCATTTAACTTACAATTTCATACTAAATTCAAGTCCTTAATTTGGAAATAAAGGAATATTAGCATAAGTAAGCACTAACCTCACTTTAACCTCTTGTAGGGCAGATTTCTTCAAGCTAAAACTTCACTTTCCTTCCTTTTCTAGGCTTCCAAACACTTCCCAAGAGGTAAAGACAAGTTTTTAGTGAAGGGACTTAGGGTTTTATAGTGCAAATTCATGGGAAAATGGAAGTAATTAAAGAAAACTTCCATGGAGGGTTATGGAGGAGAGGATCACGTTTTGAAGAAGAAGATGGCTGCTTGTTTTTGGTCTTCCTTGGTCTTTATTTATCTCTTTTATTAATTTGTCAAATGGTTACTTAATTGTGATTGGTTATGGCTTTTAAATGACATCATCAAGATGTCATAAATTGCTTTTTATTTCATTTTCCTTTTCTTTTATCCACTACTCATTTCCAATTTCATTTTTAGTAATGTTTATTCATATTTTATGTCATATTAATTATTTACTTAACTGGACAAGTCGGCCAAAAATCACCTCTGAAGGCGAAATGACCAAAATGCCCTCCGTTTGGCTTAACGGGTCAAAATTGTCTGTACCGATTGAAAAATTTTTCTAAATATTTTCTTGGCATTCTAATGCCATAGGAACCTCAATGACCCTTCTCTGGAGTCCCAAAAATTATTTTATAATTTTTCCCCCGGGTCTAGGGCTCCTCGTTGCGAGACCCGCAACTTACCTCTGGTTACCCATCGCTTGGGCACCGGCTCTTTTGACTTAACTGTATTTTATTTCTAAAATTTTTACTAAATTTTTCTCATTAATATTTGAGTTAATTATGGTCCCTCACTTTGATTTGAATATTTTTTCGGACGTTCTAGTCCGGATCGACACCGATCCAGGAGCAGTGATCATGGAATTGCTACCGGGAGGATGTTACATATTCTTGGGATTTGCATCTATAGAGATAGAGCAAAAAGAATAATTGGTTTATCCCAAAGTCTATACTTGGAAAAGGTGTTAAAGAGGTTTAACATTCTTGATTCCAAGAGAGGATTGTTACCAGTGAGACATGGTATCCATCTTTCTAAAGAGATGTCTCCAAAGACACCTGAAGAAAGAGATAAGATGGTCAGGATTCCATATGCTTCAACTATTGGAAGTTTAATGTATGCAATGTTGTGTACTAGGCCGAATATCGCATATGCTGTTAGTTTGACTAGCAGATATCAATCCAATCCAGGTTTGGAACACTGGATAGCTGTCAAGAATATCCTTAAGTACTTGAGAAGAACTAAGGATTTATTCTTGATATATGGAGGTGGAGACTTGCAATTGGATGGTTATACTGATTTTGATTTCCAATCAGATATCAATGATAGAAAGTCTACATCTGGATATGTGTTCATTTGCAATAGAGGTGCAGTCAGTTGGAAGAGTTCCAAACAGAGCACGATTACAGATTCCACTACAGAGGCTGTGTATATTGTTGCATCAGATGCTGCAAAGGAAGCTGTTTGGATAAAGAAGTTCATGACAGAACTTGCAGTAGTTCCTTCCATTGAGTCAGTAGTTCCATTACACTGTGACAACAATGGAGCAGTTATACAGGCTAAGGAACCAAGGTCTCACAAAAAATCCAAACACATAGAAAGGTGCTACCACATTATCAGAGAAATAATTGGGCAAGGCGATGTAGCCATGCAGAAAATAGCATCAGCTGAAAATCCAACTGATCCATTCACTAAGCCTATGTCGCAGACTCAGCTAGACCGTCATCTTGAGAAGATGGGTCTAAGATATTATAATGAATGGCTATAGTGCTAGTGGGAGATTGTTAGTAGTATGCCCTAGAGCATATCATTTAGTATGTATCTTGTACATATTTTTATTAATAAAAGGCATTTCCACTTTTCCGTTTACATAATATATTTATGTGTAATAGAAAAGGTCCTTTGATATTTTGTTAGAAATTCTATTCTTAAGTTGTTAAGAATATGAGTGACAGTATTTCTAATACAAAGTATCATAAATAGGTTCACAATCGAGGATACTTCATAATAAGGATATGACTTATCCAGAAAGATTGTATTCATGTTTGTTACCAAGTTATTTATATGAGATATAAATAAGATGGAATGGTGAGTCTCATGTCATATAGCAAACATGATAGGCACTTATAAATGATAAGTAGGCCGAACCAGTGACACTTATGACAAGCACATGGAGTCTACTCTTGTCAATATTTTGTCATAAATCATATCAGTGAATATAGTCTTTAGACCTAAAATAGCATAGTTATCTTGTATATAGGTAGTTTGAGTTTGATACTACTTTCATACTTGTACTGTGTATGGGTATATGGGCATGTGTTGGCTCCTACTAGTTATATATTGAGGTAGGTGTTGATCAAGATGGAATTTGTTCCTCTAAGTAAATAGGGATAAAATCCTATGTTCATTTAATTGTTCTTAATATTTCAAGTTCCTGGCCAGGACAGATAGATTTAATCAGAAAAGAGTTTCTGATGAGAAAATCTTTTTAATCAAGAACTGGAATTAAAAGAGAACATAATATTCATAGCAAATGGAGTTTGACATAAACCATGACTCCAGCTTGAGTTGGGATTTTATAACAGAGAGATTTTAGTGCATGGTAACATATGATTATAGGTTCATTTAAGGTAAACCTTATTACTAATTGGGTGGCCATGGCATGCTATGCTAGGTGTTAACCATGATCTATGGGGTGTATAAAATGATTTAGAGAAATCATTTATGGTAAGAAAGAGTTCTGATAATATTAAGAGTTGATATCATATCTTATTGCCAATTAGTGATGAGCCTAGTAAGTTACACATATACACAAGTTATCACCTAATTAAATATGATTTAATTAATTAATTAAAGAGTTTAATTGATTAATTAAATAGGTTTGGTTTGCAATTAGATTGGAAAGTCCCTAGCATGACTTGAAACCAAATCTAGATTATTGGATGTATATTATAAGTTAAATTTATATTTAAAGTGTTTAAATATGAATTTAATTAATGAGAAATTAATTAATAGAGATTAATTAATTAATTTATATTTGCTATAAATTAATTAGAAGAAGAGAAATAATTATTTTGGGTTGAGAACTCAAAATTAAGACACAGGGGCATTTTGGTCATTTCGTAGTGTGACACGTGGCACCATGAGATGGTGACAAATGATATTACACATAAGCTTGCCAAATGTCTTTTAATCATGTAAGATGATTAAAATTAAGATTAAATATAGGTTTGATAGTTGGCACAATGTGATTGGGTCACTTAAACCTAAAGCTAATCAAAGGGTGACATGTGGCAAGGGTTTAATGTGTTAACCTAGCTATATAAGTGTTATTATGAGAAAAATAAAAGACAACCAGCAGCCACACTCCTTTGTCATGCCATTTTGAAGCTCTCCCTCTCTTCCTCTTCATCTCTCATCAATTCAAAGAGATTAGCCATCAATCTCTTGAATTAAAAATATTAGAAATTGTTTCTAGTGTCCTGTTTACATCTCTAATCTTTTAAAAGGCAAAACTTGATTTTCTAATTAATAGAAAAAGCTTTAGAAGCTATTCAAGAGCTGCCATATGTGTTCTTGGTGTGGACAAGCTAGAGGGACAACATTTGGTGTCCTGAAGAAGAATCTCAAAGGTGCAAATACGCTGCAGTGCATCAAGAGGTTAGTGTAATCGTTCTTGATTTAATCTAGGGTTCTAAAATTAATCTGATTAATTTTAAAATCTTAAATGGAAAATATAGATCCAAAAATATATTAAAAGAGTTTAATATGTTGTTTATCATTGAAATTAAACAGATAAAAATAAATCTTGTATGATGCATGTGACCCTAGGTGAAATTTTTTTGAATTCAATGGTATAAACTTGTGTTTTTCACGCTTCCGTTCCTTCATTTCCAACCCAGCAAAAGCAATGAGTTTGGGGGAGAGGATAAAAAGGAAAAAGAAAAGAAGTCCCAAGATAAGTATCATGGAAGCATGCTTGGCAATATAAAAAGCCAAATGCCTTTCCTCTCCATGCAAAATATGTAGAAACAAACTCAGTATACTTGGATTTTATGCATACATGCTATCCTCATATTTGCATTCCCTAAAAACCTTTTCATTGGCAACCAAGTTTATCCCTCTAGCCCCATTACAACCCTTTTAAAAACCTTTTGATCTTTTAAAAACACACATTCTACATTAGTGGAGATAGAAAATTGATATATGCCTATGAAGTTGGAATTAAAATACTTTATCTCAATTACTCACGAAAGAGGCAGATTTGGGGGAGTTAGTGTTTCTTAATTCTATCTCGATAAATCAGGTTGTTTGTGGCTTATTAATGGTCTTGTATAGAGGAATAATTAGTCGAAACACCATAAAACGAGGTGAAGTTCCAAACAGACAGCTATTAGAACCCTTATGCCTTGCAAGAGGGAAATTGGTATGAAGGTTTGAGGAGTTCAATTTTATGCTTATTAAATTGATGGTTGTATTCCTAAGTATTCCCAGAAATGTGTTCTAAAACAGAGTTTTGCTTTGCTTGAGGACAAGCAAAAGTTTGAGTTTGGGGGTATTTGATACACTTGAATTGTATAGATGTTTTTAAACACATTTGCATACTATTTTATAGCATTTAGGCAAGTATTTTCATACATGATAGTTAATTTCATGAGTTTTGTAAATTCTATTGCCAAGCCCTTAATTCCATGTTTTCTGTATTATTTCAGGTGTTTGGGTGAATCCCCAAAGAATGGGAGTGCAAAGGAAAGCTTGGAGAGGTAAAAAGACAGAGAATTGCTGCTGATACAAAGTACACGTGTAACACCCTCTCGGTAGCAACTTCGTACATTCTTCTGTTCCGTTGACCGGTGTCGGTCCAGATAGCTAGAACGTCCAGAAAAATATTTAAACTAAAGTCAGGAACCATAATTAACTCAAATATTAATAAGAAAAATTTAGTAAAAATTTTTGAAATAAAATACAACCAAGTTAAACGAGCCGGTGCCCAAACGATGGGTAACCAGAGGGAAGTTGCGGTTCTCGCAACGAGGAGCCCAAGACCTGGGGAAAAATTCATAAAATAATTTTTGGGACTCCAGAGAAGGGTCATTGAGGTTCCTATGGCATTAGAATGCCAAGAAAATATTTAGAAAAAATTTTCAATCGGTACAGACAATTTTGACCCGTTAAGCCAAACGGAGGGCATTTTGGTCATTTCGCCTTCAGAGACAATTTTTGGCCGACTTGTCCAGTTAAGTAAATAATTATTATGACATAAAATGTGAATAAATATTGCTAAAAATTGAATTGAAAATGAGTAGCAAAGAAAAGAAAAAAAAATGAATTAAAATTACAATTTTGACCTCATGCTTATGTCACTAAGCACTCTCACCCAATCACATTGTGACACATGTCCATCAACCACTTAAAATGAGTCAAATGGGCAGAAAATTGAAATGAAAAACTGAATTCTCCTTCCTAATTTCACGTCCACCATAGCCAAAAAAGCTTTCTCTCCATTTTTTTTTTTTAAGGTTGATTTTCCTAAGCTTCCTCACCTCAAAACCTTATCCTTCCTTCACTAAAAATTATACCCACACCAAGGAGAAGTGTTTGACAGCCAAGAAAACAAAAGAAAGTGAAGAATTAACAAGAGAAAATTCTGCCACTAAGGTTAGTGCTATATCTCTCCATTTTTCTCTTTAAATTTGAAGTTAGGTATATGGATTTAGTTAGAAATTCATGAAATCAAAAGAACATATCCATGTATGGACCACTTAAAAAATTGTTGGCAGCCTTAGTGATGGAAGTGTTGATGAGTGTTGAATGAATTTAAGTTGTATATGGGTGGTCTTGAACATGAGTATGAGACATAAACATCATTAAGTATGTTGAATTGATGTATGTGCATTAATGGTTATTTGAGAATTAGGGTTTTAGAGAGAAATTTGGACTTTGTGTATGTGATGTTGAAAGAACATTTTAATGGTCGATTAGTGACCATTTGAGATAAGTTGACCATAATTTGAAGTGCATTAGAGGGTTACAAAAAGTTTTGCTAGGCTGCCTAAAGACGGCAGAAATGAGGCTGTGAGTCCAGCCTGTTTGGACTGCCATATCTTTGGCTGTGTAGGTACAATTGGTGTTTGGCAAATTGGACATGAAACTAGACTTATAATGGCACATTTTTTCTGAAGAAACCATGCCCAAAAGACCAAAGCAAGAGGACCAAAAGTTGGCCCCAATCCGGATACCCTGCAAGCTGATTCTGCAGAATGACCAACTGTTCATTTAGCCATAACTCACTGTAGATATGGTCAATTGACCTGCAATTTTTACAGCAACAAGATAAGACATAGACAAACAACTTTCATGAAGAAACCTACCCCAAATTATGGCCAGAACCCATTCAACAAGACAGTGGCAATCACTGTTCATGGTACTGTAGATTTGGTAAATTCTGCAGAATTGAAATCCGGCCAGCTATGGTTTTTGGACCATATCTGGAGCTAAAAAACTCCAAATGGAGTGATTCAAAAAAATAAATTCAACTAGACAAAATAAGGAACAACTTTCATGTTTACCATTTCCTCAAATTCCCACTGCAACAGGACCCAATGGAACAGTAAAGTTGGGTCACAAAAACTGAAAATTCTGCTCTCTTGGTTTTAGGTTTGGAAATGGATTTGGTGGTTAATTTCAACAAGTTTTAAATATAAAATGTGGTACATTGGGGGTGCTAAAACCAATGTACCTATTTTCTATCCAAAAGTCAACATTTTTGTTGACCAATGAGGTGAATAGTGACACCAAAACTTGAAATTCAAAATTTGAAATTAGAAATACATCTAGGGGACTTTAAATTGCAATTGGCAATTAATACTAGCAAATGTAAAACTCAAAATGTGGTATCTTGGAGAACTTAGGTTCAATAAATTTATTATGTATTAAAAAGTCAACATTTTGGTTGACTAGTAAGGTAAATAGTAATCAAAATAATTAGCAAAATAATATGAAGACCTAGAACCAATTCTAAGCTTCAATGCTTAGAATTGTATGACAAATGTGGACTATGCATCCTAGTCAAAATTGTTAAAAAGAAATTAAGGCCATAAATTTGAAATCCATGAAATATTCATGGATTACTTGAAACATGAAAAATAAGTCACCTAATTGATGTGAATAGATAGCTAGGGCTTATATGCCCATCACAAATGGAATTCATAAAATATTAGTAACTCAACTTGAAATATAAAATTTGTAATTACATAAGTAGATTCTTGAATGTATAAATGAGAAAGGAAAAATGTTTTGAATACAATGGTATATGTGAACCATTGTTTAGAATTGTGATCAATATGAATAACATAATGAATAAATAAATAAACCATATTAATGTATAAATGAGACATTAGTTCTCATTATTGTAGAGAGGAGGAGTATTTTGAGTAAAATGGTATAAAAGGATAATTGATGTGAATTGTGATCATATAAATGATCAAATAAATGTATGAATTATAATTGAAATTTATCATGAAATAATAAAGTCATAAAACACAATATATTAATATTTAATGATATTATGTGCCCTTGTATTACCTAGACATGTGTGTCAGATTGGATAGTTTGGCATGCCAATAGGGTATTGTTTTAGCAGTACTGCGAAAGGCTTTATGCCTGTATTCATGGCTTTATGCCCGTATTCATGGCTTTATGCCTGCACTCATGGCTTAATGCCCGATTAGGTAATATCATGGCTTCTTAGCCATACTGACTGCATACGTGGTTGACGTTCTGCGTCCCATGGTATGACGGCCTGAGACACCGCGGTGTTCGGTGCCAACGACCCGTTATCCAGTTTAGTCAGCCTGTCATAGGTTACTTGGGCAGTGAAATTTATTGAAATAAGTTAAGAATATTAGTAATTATAAATATTAGAAATTAAGTAAATGAGTAGGATGACCTAAAATAAATTGGAATAATTATTTATTAGAAATAAATCGAAATGAATTGGACCGATATCAAAATTTACTTATTATGAAATAATCTGAGACAACCTAGAAAGTATTGAGAAATGCTAAAAATTATAACACACATAAATATTGCAAATGTGACTTACACGATAAAATAAGCATATATTTATTATTTTTAGATCATTTTTCTTTGTACATTATTACTGTACATTGGCGAAATAAACACTTCCAAAGAAGACTAAATTAGGATAAAACATATTAAATTTTAGAAACCGCATGTGAAGTATAAATAAATCTTAATTATCCGAATTTTGTTTCTATCTTTATTTATATATTATTTCCTTGTTATATTATTGCACCACTAAGCAGCAATGCTTAGCGCGATGGAATTGTTTCCTCGCGCAGGTACTGAAGTTAAAGCCCAGCGAATACTAAACAGAGATTTTGGAGTTTTGATCTGTAGAGCGTTCAAGGTTGTCACCTCTTCAGCAATGCATGTAGATAGGGCTCACCTTAAGCATATCATGTATTTTGTGTATGTTATTTATTTCTTATATTGTAATATAAATTAGCAAATTGTAATTAATTTGTATATCATGTAAATTATGAAATTTTGTAATTATTTTGTAAATTATGTAAATTAAGGAAATTTGAAAATTTTGCTCATAAAATTTGAGAATGTTTACATATGAATTGAGTATGAATGGAAATGTATGGAAATGATTATAAAATTGAAATGTATGGATGAGATTTGAAATATGAGATAATTATGATTAGCATGGATAAGATTTTATTTTGGAAATATTATTGAATTTCAAACAGGTGAATATTGAAATATGTCAAATGATAATAAAATAGGAGAAACTCCGCTAGTTTCTCCGTCGAAAAAAATAATTGATGTCAAATTTAACGAATTCAAAATTATTAAAAAAATAAAGTAAGATAAATTAGGGTGCTTCTGCACCGATTGTAGCACGCCTTGCTCGGCTACACTGTAGACGGGTGAGGGGTGTTACAACACGGGTCATGTAAACCAAGCCCCAAACCCGTGTAACTCTCTGCCAGAAGGAAGCCAAGAGAATCGATGAGAAACACAAGTACATGGGCCGTGTAAGTAGACCCGTGTAATTTGCAGGGACCCGTGCAAGTCTCTACTGGGAAACAACTTAAAGAACCTTATGAGAATAATAGTACATGGCCCGTGTAGTTGGCACAGACCCTTGTAACTTTCTATGCCAAAACAAGATTTCGCAATTCTCCTCTAGCAAGTTACACGGCCCTACATTGCGGGACCCGTGTAGAGACACACGGGCCATGTACTATGCTGCAGCCAGTTTTGTAACTCGAATTCCCCTCCTGTTTCCTGATTCAAATGAGACTCCTAAAGCCTTTTGGACTCAAAGTGACCTAACCCTAGAGCAACCAATATAAATAGAAAAGAAAATACTAGAAGAACAGGGTTCGGAGGAAGTGTTGCTGAAGGCTGCTGCTGTCGTGCTTTGCACTAATACCAAAAGAAGTTTTCGAGCTGAAGCTCCACAAGATCAAAGCTACAAATTATCTTTGTTTCCTTCATTTCATCTCCCTTTATAGAATTCTATTGCTTTATTTCTTTTACATGATTTTCTTTTTACTATTTTTTTTTTTTACCTCTTATCATGATATTTGTTGAACTCACTATGAGTGAGTAGTTTCCTTATTCTGGATTTGGGAGAGTAATGCTTGTAATTATTATTATAGGTGAACATTAAGTTTTATTCACTGGATTTGAGATTTATTTCTTAATTTAATTTCTTGTGATCCTAATGCATGCTAGGTGATGGTACCCACTTAGACATGATTGTAGATGTTGATTGAAGGACTGAAAGATGAAGATTAACATTAGAAAATCAAGATCTTAAACCTAGGAAATCTGACCTAGACATAGGCTGATGCTTTTGTGGAACCCAAAAATTGGTCAAAGGTCTTAAAGGATTTTTAATTAATTTGATCACTACGAAAGTAGGGTTTGAGTTAATTAAAATACACCCTAGATGCCTTGAGAGAGGATTTAGGATAACTTAGGACTAATTTCCATTAAGGAAAACGATCCTCAATTCAGTAAATAAATGAGATAACATCCCTAACAAGATTCAAGTGTGAAATCTTAACTCCAGAATTGTTCCAAAAATAGATTACTTCATTCTAAGTTTACTATTCTAGTGTTTAAAGTTAACAAACTTCATTCCCTAAATATTCAATAGCCTAGATAGTCAAAATTACTATGTAGATTGGTACTTGCTAAACAAAGGTCCTCGTGGGAACGATACTCTACTTATCACTTTATTACTTATTAGCGATCCGTGCACTTGCGGTGTTGTAAAACCAGTAAACATCTGCCAAGAGTTTGGATGCACCTGGGCTACACAAACATGGTGGAACTTCAGAACGGCTTTATAAAATCCATCTAGGGGAAACTGACGCTCGGTGTTTAATTGCTCTTCATACTCCATGATCAAGTTGGTTTTATCAAAGAAATGATAAGCCCGAAGATCGCTATGGCATCTAATAAGTTAAGAAGAGTCGATCGGAAGATTGTACTTATGGCTAATAGACTAGAGATCGGCCTCCCCGAGGACTAATGGCAGTTCATCCACGGGTAGGTTCTCTTTCCTTTAAGTCGATGCTTGTTTCGGTCTACTCGCTTGATCGGAGACTGGAATAATGGCTGTGATAGGTTCAGGTCGCCCACTTGGCCGGACCATATCACCTTCTTCTGAGGTCCATAAAAAGTGAATGGAAGAGGGGCTTGCAACTCCCTGACCTTTGGTACTGCTCATTTTTTAAGAATAAAAAAGAAACTGATCAGAAAAAGATTAAAGCTCTTATCGGAGTATAAATCGGTGCCAGAAAACTTTAGAAAACGAGAGAGAGTGTCAAAATCATTGAGGAAATCTGAAAATGGCATAAGTGGAAAAATGGCTAACCCTTTCCTATTTATATCTGTCCGAGCATTAAATGCTCACGAAGCCCTAAGTGACACATAGGTTAGTGAGATCTGACCATTTTAATGACACATCAAAATAAAATTCCAAAAGCAGGAAAAGATCAGACGTAGGAAGAACGGATGAAGATCGGAATAAGAAGTCTCAGATTAGTCAACCATAATGAGAGATCGGGTAGATCAAGGAATGACCTATAGGGATCGAAGGTTCTTAAGGAGTCGAATCATTTCCAATCATGACCTTTAATTTATAAGTTAAACTCCTTACCGTTGGATTGCAAGAGTTTAAAGCAGTTTAGTGTATCCCAATTTACACCGTTGATCATAATTGTAAGGATGGGTTTGAAACCCTTAGATCAAAAAGTGAATAAATAATTCAGCACCTTTTGTTCCTAGCCCTTGGATCCATTTTGTAAGGGGGGATTACTAATCGTTGGATGAAAGGACAGAGATCCTGAATGAAATCCTAACCTTCAATTTTGATTCTTTTTAATTCTAAGATGTAGGATCGTGTCCTTTTAGATCCAAACCCTTCATCTCCTCCTGCTAAAATCTTGACCTTCTATTTTTGAGCACCCATCTCCTATAAATACCTGCATGCAATACTATGGAGGAGGTGGTGATTATTAAGGAAAAACCCTGAAATTTTGTTGTAGCTTTATTGTTTTTCAATTAGAAACTCCTAAGGTTTCTAGAGACTTTAGAAACAAGTTTTCTAAAGGATCTTGTTACTAAAGCTATGGGTCTTGCAATCTATATCCTTAACAACCATGCACCATCTTGAAAACCCAAGCACAACCCATCAATAAGATCTCACTTTCATCACCTCTGGCACCTCTAAGTCACCTTACCATCTTAGCTTTAGTAGCTCTGGATTCGCAAGGACATCAGTACCAGCTCACCCGTTATTTCAGCTCTTTACAGGTAAGCGTTTAACTTATCATTCTCAAGGTATCACTAGCTTATGTTCATAACATGAGTATTTTTAAGGTTCTTCATCACACCGAATCTTCAGAATAAGTTTACATCAAATTTAACTTATCTCACAAATATAACCTTTATTTTTTATTGCGACGTTCGCAAGTTTTACTTTTATCTTTATTTTATTCTTAATTTTCTTCATTTTATTTCGTATGAGAAATGACAGTTTGAGTCACTGATATTCCATAAGTACCATAAGGAGTATGGATGGAAGTGATGATATGGAGATTCCTGATCTGAGCAAAAAAAAAAATGATGAGGAAAAGTTTGGACAAATTGAGAGGTCGACTACTTAGACTAGCTCGGAAATGTAAAGAATGAGATCGAGAACCGAGATTAGCTCAGTCGGGCAAACTAAGAAATTGATAAGATTTCAGACAATGAGACGAGATGAGTTCGGACAATAAATCATGAGATCAGAAAATAAGTAAGTTCAAATAAGTGACGCACACTATGCCATCGTTTTAGTTTTAAAGTAGGGTTGAAAAGAGTTTGGTTCCATGTCCGAGACCTTTAGAATTCACCTTTAACAAATTAGGGGGACCGGGAGAATCCTTTCCTGGAACTCATGTAATTTAACCTTTTATAAATGGTTCGATTTTATATCAGAGAGACCTAGAGAGGGTCCTTTTCTAAATTCTCTTAGCCAAAGTTCTAATAAAACTATTTTAATAAAACTATTTTAAGAGATCGGGAGAGAGTCATTTCCTAAATTCTCTTAGCCAAAGTTCTAATAAAACTATTTTAAGAGATCGAGAGAGAGTCCTTTCTTGAATTCTCTTGGCTAAAGTTCTAATAAAAATGTTTTGTATAAATTAGGGAAGATCGAGAGAGAGTCCTTTCCTTTCTAACCCAATACTTTTTTTATAAAATTCAACACATATTCTAAACAATGGGTCTGCGGGAGAGTCCTTCCAAAGAATCCTGAATCTTATATTGAGGCCTAATGGAAAGTCCTCCTCAAGGCCCTCATAGTTATATTATTAGGGTAGAGTTCTTCCTTGAGTTTGGCTTAATAAAAAAAAAATATATTGTAATTCCAAAAACATTAAATTACTTTAAGATGAAATGATATGGGCAAAGTTTTCACTGGTAATTATGTCGATGATGGGACCTTCCTCTATTAACTGAGAGTCCTCATTAATAAAGGGAATTCTCTCGGTTTTAATTAACACATCCCTTTTGAATTAGAGTCCTAATTAAAAGGAATGAAAATCTATACCCATATCAATTCTCAAAGTATCCATTACACACACCGCACCCTCAGTTATTTGAATGCCAATGATGAGGTACATAATGTGTGAGCTGAGAGTTCTCCTCACTCGTTATGAATCTTTAGGGACCAAATAACACCTCTTTGGAATTAGAGTCCAAATTCGACGAGGGAGGAACTTAACAAATACATAACAAATTAAACAAATACAATATCAATTTACTGTAGGGTCATCCCATATACTAGTGTTCTTGGGTAACCCAAAATAGTGAAATATCAAATATCCCTTTTATCAATAATAGGGACCAACATCATAATAGTAACCCCAAAATTATCGATCTTAAATTATAATGAGCACATCGTTAAATCTGTTTTTCCTCATTGAGGGACGAGGTGAGTAGCCTAATACCTTGCCTACACATACATGGACCCCAAGCCTAGAATCTCTATTTTAGAAGTGATTTTATAAATTTTTATTTTCATAAATGATTTTCTTTAATTTCCCTCAAAATTAAAGTGGCGACTCCTCACTTTCTCCACCTCAGTGAGAATCATCCGGCGACCGCAAAACCCTTACGATAACACTAAAAGCAGAAAACAAAAATAGAATAAATTATAACTATTTTCACATATATAAGGAGAAAAAATTGAACTTAAATTTAATTATGTGATAATTAAGCTTCCTGCATAATCAAAGTGCTTGTAGTTTGTAGGGATAGCAATGGACAAGCTACTTATGAAAATCATCCTATCAAAATCTAAACTTGATTGATATTCTTAATACTTGAACTCATCCCAAATCTGATATTATTACTTGAATCCATTTAATTTTACATATTCTAATTAATAATCTATAAAAAAAATATTAATAATTTATATTTTAAAATTTTAATAGTTTTATGAAATATTTAAATTCTATTTATTTAAAATATAATGTATATTAATTTTTATTATTATAAAAAAACATATATTTTATATTTAATTTATTATTTATAAAAATGAGTTTGAGTAACAGATACCCAACATGCAAAACTCAAACTCGACCAAACCCATCATGGGTATTATTGTAATACCCCTCACCTGACTACAGTGTAGCTGAGCAAGGCGTGCTACATTCGGTGCCGGAGCACCTTAACTTATCTTACTTTATTTCTTTAAAGATTTTGTTCTCATTATATTTAATATCGATTATTTTTCGATGGAGAAACTAACGAAGTTTCCTCTATTTTATTATCGTTTGACGTGTTTTGCTATTCACCTGTTAGAAAATTTCAATAATATTTTACAATAAAAATCTCATCAATTGTTCTCATAATCATCTCACAATTCACATCTCATTCATATATCTCAATTTCATATTCATTTCTATGCATTTCCATTCATGCACAATTTATATATATAAGTTCTCAAGTTTCATTAATTTACATGATTTACAGACTGATTATATAAATTCATAATTTACATAATCCACAAATTAATTATAGTTCCATAATCTATATTTCAACATACAATTCATAGTTTACATTACAAATAATAACTAATTATAATGTACAAAATATATAATATGATCTATATGGGCCCTATCTACATGCATTGCTGAGGAGGTGACAACCTTGAATACTCTGCAGATTAGACTCCAAAATCTTTGTTTAGTATTCGCTGGGCTTTAACTTCAGTACCTGCGTGAGGAAGCAAATCCATCGCGCTAAGCATTGCTGCTTAGTGGTGCAATAATACAGCAAGAAAAAAAAAATAAAATACAAATAAAGGTAAAAATAAACCATAGTTCGAATAATTTAGATTTATAATTAATTTAGCTTCTAATATTAACTGTCCTCTATCCTGTCATGTTCTTCTTTGGAGGTTCACAGTTCAGAAATTTGCATTAATAATGTACTAGATACGAATAATCTAAAATTTAAACTTATACTTATATTCTTATGTAAGTCACATTTGCAATATTATTCAAGTTATAATTCTTCTACTAGTCTTTTTATCACTTCCTTGATACTTTCTAAGTTGTTTACAATCATTTCATAATATTTAAAATTTTTTTTGGAACTAATTTAATTTACTTTAGACCATCTAAGAAACAATTTTTGGTGCTAATCTAATTTATTTTAGAACTTCATACTCATTTATTTGCTTTTTAACATTTTTAATTGCTAATATTCATAAATTATTTAAATAAATTAGACTGCCCAAGTAACCTACGATAGGCTAACTAAATTGGATAACGAGTCATTGGCACTGGACATCGCGGTGCCTCGGGCCGTCATACCATGGGATGCAGAACGTCAACCACGTATGCAGTCAGTATGGCTAAAAAGCCATGATAACACATAATCGGGCATAAAGCCATAAGTGCGGGCATAAAGCCATGAATGTGTGCATAAAGCCATGAATGCGTGCAACCCGATTATGTGTTTTATGACTTCATTGTTTCATGATAAATTTCAATTATAATTTATACATTCATTTGATCATTTATACGATCACAATTCACATCAATTATCCTTTTATATCATTGTACTCAACGTACTTTTCTTTTCTACAATAATGAGAACTAATTTCTCATTCATACATTAATATGGTTCATTTATTCATTCATTATGTTATTCATATTGATCACAATTCAAAACAATGGTTCACATGTACCATTGTATTTAAAACATTTTTCCCTTCTCATTTATTCATTTTATGAATTCTATTTGTGATGGGCATATAAGCCCTAACTAACTATTCACATCAATTAGGTGGCTTACTTTTCATGTTTCAAGCAATCCATGAACATTTTGTAACACCCTCCCGGTAACTACTCCGTACATTCTACTGTTCCGGTGACCGGTGTCGGTCCGGACAGCTAGAACGTCCGAAAAAATATTTAAACTAAAGTCAGGAACCATAATTAACTCAAATATTAGTAAGAAAAATTTAGTAAAAATTTTAGAAATAAAATACAAACAAGTTAAACGAGCCGGTGCCCTAGCAATGGGTAACCCGGAGGGAAGTTGCGGTTCTCGCAACTAGGAGCCCTAGACCCGAGGGAAAAATTATAAAATAATTTTTGGGACTCCAAAGAAGGGTTGTTGAGATTCCCATGGCATTAGAATGCCAAGAAAATACTTAGAAAATTTTTTCAATCGGTACAGACAATTTTGACCAGTTAAGCCAAACGGAGGGTATTTTGGTCATTTCGCCTTCAGAGGTGATTTTTGGCCGACTTGTCCAGTTGAGTAAATAATTAATATGACATAAAATATGAATAAATATTACTAAAAATGAAATTGAAAATGAGTAGTGATGAAAAGAAAAGAAAAATCAATAAAAAGCCAAATATGACATCATTATGATGTCATTTAAAAGCTTCCACCAATCATAATTAGACAACCCTTTAATTAACCAATAAAAGAGACAAGCAAGACCAAAGAATTAAAAATACAATCTGCCATTCTTCTTCCCCAACCAGCCGCACCCATGCCCTTGCCCTAAACCACCATTAACACTCCATCAAGCTCCATTTCCCCTCTTCATTCCACCATAAAATCCCTTCTTCTCTTCATTAAAATTTGTCCACTCATCTTGGGAGAGTGTTTCGCAACCAAGAAAAGGAAAGAAAGTGAAGTTTTGAGCTTGGGAAAATTCTGCCACTTAAAGGTTAGTGCACTATATACCTAAAACTCTTTAATTTCATGAATAGGGACTTGAACTTAGTAAGAAAATGTAATTTAAATGAACAAAACTCATGTGTATGTGTACATGAATTTCGGCTGCCCTATTGAAGGAATAGGAATGAGTGTTTTGTTGGACTTAGAGTGAATTAGAAATGATGTTTAAGATATATATCTACATGGATAATAAATTGGTATGCTAACTAAGGCATTTTTGTAGAAAACATAATATGAAGCTAGGGTTTTGAGAAGTGAAAATTTGGCTTGGCTTAGGAAATTGTTAGAGAACATTTTAAGGGTCAATTAGTGACCATTTTAGGTAAGTTGACCATAATATGGACTGAAAAATAGCATGGCAAAGAGAATGACTATGCTGCCTAGGGACAGCAGCAATGGTGACTGAGATTCCAGTCCAATTAGATAGCCATAACTTTGGCTGTGTTGGTCCAATTGGTGTTTGGCCAATTGGACATGAAACTAGGCTTATAATGGCACATTTTTTCTGAAGAAACCATGCCCAAAAGACCAAAGCAAGAGGACCAAAAGATGGCCCCAATCCGGATACCCTGCAACAGCACCTGCAGAAATGACCAAATGAATAGTAACTGTTCATTTGGCCATAATTCACTGTAGATTTGGTCAATTGACCTGAAATTTTTACAGCAACAAGTTAAGACATAGACAAACAACTTTCATGAAGGAACATACCCCAAATTATGACCAGAACCAATTCAAAAATGCAATCACAGTCACTGTTCATGTTACTATAGATTTGGTAATTCTGCAGTTTTGCCAATCCGGCCAGCTGTGGTTTTTGGACCATATCTGGAGCTACAAAACTCCAAATGGAGTGATTCAAAAAATGAAATTCAACTAGACAAAATAAGGAACAACTTTCATGTTTTTCATTTCTTCAAATTCCCACTGCAACAGTGCTTAATGGAACAGTAAACTTATGCTTCAAAAACTGAAATTTTCTACCCTCTTGGTTTTAAGTTAGAAATGGTAATGGTGACCAATTCTAACAAGTTTTAAATGTAAAATGTGGTATATTGGGAGTGCCAAAGTCAATGTACATATTGTCTATCCAAAAGTCAACATTTTTGTTGACCAATGAGGTGGATAGTAACACCAAAACTTGAAATTCACCAATTGAAGAATTTAAAAGTTTCAAATGCCCTAGTATACCTAACAAGATTGGTTTGGATAGTTTGGCATGCCAATAGGGTTCAGTTAGCAGTACTGCACATGGCAATATGCTGTTTTGTGATTTCATGGCTTTTAGCCATTCTGACCTTGCATCGAGATTTGGCCTTGTGCCTGAGATTATTTACAGCTTGGTAGCTGTTCTGTTGCACACCGGGAGATGCATATGTGACCGATGGTGTGACGGCCCGAGGTACTAGATACCCAGTGCCAGTTTACTCGTTATCCAGTCCAGTCGTCTAGTGTAGGTTACTTGGGCAACCAAATGAATGAAAATGGACAAAGATAATGTAATAACGGATACACCAATACCAAACAAAGAAATCATACACATTCTATACATACTTATTTTTTTGCTATTTTCTTTTATTATACTATTGCACCACTAAGCATTATTGCTTAGCGCGTTGCTTTTGCCACGCGTAGGTACTGGAGATACAGATCGTGAGCCCAGTAGACCGCAGACTGGGTGAGTCTGTCCGTCATTTCTTCTGAGTGTCCGTGTCACCTCAACTTCTGCAGTGCATTGGTAGGACACTAGGTGTCATTTTGATATTTTGTAGCTAATTTTTACTTTCTCATATGTATTTGAACTTATGTAATGTATTCTGATGTTCATGCAAATAATGAAAGTTATGGCTATGAATGCAAAATTTGAGCATTTATTTATTGTTTGTATATGAGTATTATGAGAAATGGATGTTTGAGAAATGAAAAGGTTATTGAGAACTGAAATTGAGATTTTGTTGATGAACTGAAGTTGGGATTGTTTGGAAATTATTTGGAAGTGTTTTTAACAGGTTCCGAAGAACTGTTTTCTCCATTTTTAGCCGGTACTCTGCCGGATTTTCTTTAAAATTTTCGAAACCTCAAATAAATTATGATTTCAATAAATGACTTAAATGAGTTATCTTTTACAAATTATATTCAAAAGCATGATATAAATTAATTAAGGTATATTAGAGTGTGTCGGTACACCGTGTGGCATTACTTACTCGGGTATACTATACACGGGTAAGGGGTGTCACATATTTCATGGATTTCAAATTAAGGGCCTTAATTTCCCTTTAACAATGTAGTTCTTACACTTTGTGTCTTTGTATTATTATTCACATTACTATTCACTCAAATTATTGACTTTTTAATACATAATAAATTTATTGAACTTAAGTTCACCAAGATACCACATTTTGTATTCTAAAGTTGTTGGTATTGGTTGCCAATACCATTTCAAAGCTTAGTGTTGGTTACTTTATAATTTTCAGATTTCAAGCACTAAGTTTATTGTTCCATTAGTCGTCTATACAGTAGGAATTTCACAAAATTGTCTGCATGAAAGTTGTTGCTTATTGTGTCTAGTTACATTTCTTTTTTTCAATTATTTCATTTGGAGTTTTGTAGCTCAAGTTATAGCCTAAAAACCATAACTGGCCGAAATGCAAATTTCTAGATTTTTCTTGGCAGAACCAATTCTGCAGGTTTTGTACACTGACTACAGGTCAGTTTTTGGACATGTTATGGTCAAAATTTGGGTTTGTTTTCTTCATCAAAGTTGTAGGGCTATGTCTCAGGTTGCTGCTGGTAAATTTCAGGTCAATTGGACCTTTCTACACTGAGTTAGGACCAAATGAATGAATACTGGTCATTTGATCATTTTGCCCAGGCAGAATGTAAGTCACCCGGATTAGGGCAATTTTTAGGTCAACTTGGTTTGGTTTTCTGGGTAGGGTTTCTCCACCAAAGTTGTGTCATTATGTGTCTAGTTTCATGTCTAATCAGCCTTGCACCAATTGAACCTATACAACTCCATTTATGGCTACCCAAACCAGCTAGACTCACAACCAGTCCTGCAGGTCACCAAGGGCAGCATGCCTAAACTCAACTCCATTATCCTTGCTCACTTCAATTCCTCCTCGCATACATTTAAATGGCCACTAATTGACCATTACAAGGTTAATATACCACTTCATAAGTAAAACTCTAATTTTTCATAAACCCTAATTTCCAAAGTGTCCATTTCATGCTATCCATGCTAGCTAACACATCCAATCACAAATACCTACTAAGCAACTCCAATAAACCCATTTTATTTTGATTTAAATTCACCAATTCCCATAGGTACACATGCTGGCTAAAATTCTTCTTCCATCAAACATGAATAATTTCTCAATTTTTTTCTTGTAATTCTTTCCATTTTCATGCTCAAATTTAAGTTTACTAAAAGAATATGGAAGAAAATAGCACTAACCTTATTAGAGCTAACTCCCAAGTTTGCAAACTTCCTTTTTCCTTCTTCAAATTGCTGTCCAAGGCTTGTTCTAGTGTTAGGGACAATTTTTCATGAAGAGAAGTTAGAGTTTTATGGTGGAAAAGTGAGGGTTATCAAGAGAGACAAGAGAGCTCTAATGGAGGTAGTGAGGGAAAGTGAGGCTGCCAAATTACAAGGTTGAAGATGAGCAGAATGTGTTGAAATTTTATCTCATTTTTACCTCTTCTAATTGGGTTTATAAGTAGGTGTCACAATGGGATTGGGTGGGAGTGTTTTAATGACATCATATGATGTCATAATCCATAATTTCTTTCATTTTTCTTTCCTTTTCTTTTCTACTCACTTCCAATTCAATTTTTAGTAATATTTATTCATATTTTAGATCATAATAATTATTTATTTAACTGGACAAGTAGGCCAACAATCATCTCTGAAGACGAAATGACCAAAATGCCCTTCATTTGGCTTATTAAGCCAAAATCGTCTGTACCGATCTAAAAATTTTTCTAAACCTTTTCTTGGCATTCTAATGCCATAAAAACCTCAATGACTCTTCTCTGGAGTCCCAAAAATTATTTCATAAATTTTCTCCAGGGTTTAGGGCTTCTAGTTACGAAGACCGCAACTTCCCACTGTGTTACCCATCGCTAGGGCACCGGCTCATTTAACTTGGTTGTATTTTATTTCTAAATTTTTTTCTAAATTTTTCCTATTAATATTTGAGTTATTCATGGCTCCTCACTTTAGTCTAAATATTTTTCCAGGCGTTCTAGCTATCCGGACTGACACCGGTCACCGGAACAGTAGAATGTACGGAATTGCTACAGTGAGGGTGTTACAATTCTTCCCCTCTAACAAAAATTTCGTCCTTGAAATTTACCTGACATAAGCAATCGATTAACTGCTACCTCCTTACTTCTACACCTTTCTGTGTTATCATACCTTACTTTCTCCTTAGTCTCAATCCTATCCTCAAACAGTTTTGTACTCATCCTTTTTTATCTTAAATACAGTCTCCTTCTATTCTCCATTCACTATCTCATTGTCTCTTCACTCTCTTATTCCATACCTTAACCTAAAATAAATGGGAAATACAGATCTGCAATAGTGTCACCTTGACTCTTATGAATGCAATGCATGATATGCAGTCTATTTAGGTCCAGAAACACCTAAACCGCGCTCTGATACCAATAAATGTAACACCCCTCACCCGACTATAGTGTAGCCGAGCAAGGCGTGCTACATTCAGTTCCGGAGCACCCTAACTTATCTTACTTTATTTCTTTAAAAATTTTCTTCTCATTATATTTAATATCGATTATTTTTCAATGGAGAAACTAACAAAGTTTCCCCTATTTTATCATCGTTTCACGTGTTTTGCTATTCACCTATTTGAAAATTTCAATAATATTTTGCAATAAAAATCTCATCAATTATTCTCATAATCATCTCATAATTCACATCTCATTCATATATCTCAATTTCATATTCATTTTCATGCATTTTCATTCATGCACAATTTATATATATAAGTTCTTAAGTTTCATTAATTTATATGATTTACAGACTGATTATATAAATTCATAATTTACATGATCTACGAATTAATTACAGTTCCATAATCTATATTTCAACATACAATTCATAGTTTACATTATAAATAATAACTAATTATAATATACAAAATACATAATATGATATATATGGGCCCTATCTACATGCATTGCTGAGAAGGTAACAACCTTGAACACTTTGCAGATCATACTCCAAAATCTTTGTTTAGTATTCGCTAGGCTTGAACTTCAGTACCTGTGCAAGGAAGCAAATTCATCGCGCTAAGTATTGCTGCTTAGTGGTGCAATAATATAGCAAGAAAATAATAATATACAAATAAATGTAGAAATAAACCATAGTTCGAATAATTTAGATTTATAATTAATTTAGTTTCTAATATTAACTGTCCTCTATCCTGCCATGTTCTTCTTTGAAGGTGCTCAGTTCAGAAATTTGCATTAATAATGTACCAGATACGAGTAATCTAAAATTTAAACTTATACTTATATTCTTATGCAACTCACATTTGTAATATTATTTAAGTTATAATTCATCTACTAGTCTTTTTATCACTTCCTTGATACTTTCTAAGTTGTTTACAATCATTTCATAATATTTGAAATTTTTTTTGGAACTAATTTAATTTACTTCAGACCATTCTAAGAAACAAATTTTTGATGCTAAATTAATTTATTTCAGAACTTCATACTCATTTATTTGCTTTCTAGCATGTTTAATTCTAATATTCATAACTTATTTTAATAAATTAGCCTGCCCAAGTAACCTACGACAGGCTGACTAAATTGGATAATGGGTCATTGGCACTGGACACTGCGGTACCTCAGGCCGTCATGCCATAGGACGCAGAACGTTAACCACGTATGCAGTCAGTATGGTTAAAAAGCCATGATAACACATAATCGGGCATAAAGCCATGAGTGCGGGCATAAAGCCGTGAATGCGGGCATAAAGCCATGAGTGCGGGCATAAAGCCGTGAATGCGGGCATAAAGCCATGAATACAGGCATAAAGCCTTTTGCAATACTGCTATAACAATACCCTATTGGCATGCCAAACTATCCAATCTGACACACATGTCTAGGCAATACAAGGGCACATAATATCATTAAATATTATATATATTGTGTTTTATGACTTCATTCTTTCATGATAAATTTCAATTATAATTTATACATTCATTTGATCATTTATACGATCACAATTCACATCAATTATCCTTTTATATCATTGTACTCAAGGTACTTTTCCTTTCTACAATAATGAGAACTAATGTCTCATTCATACATTAATATGGTTTATTTATTCACTCGTTATGTTATTCATGTTGATCACAATTCAAAACAATGGTTCACATGTACCATTGTATTTAAAACATTTTTCCCTTCTCATTTATTCATTTTATGAATTCTATTTGTTATGGGCATATAAGCCTTAACTACCTATTCACATCAATTAGGTGGCTTACTTTTCATGTATCAAGCAATCCATGAACATTTCATGGATTTCAAATTAAGAGCCTTAATTTCCCTTTAACAATGTAGTTCTTACACTTTGTGTCTTTGTATTATTATTCACATTACTATTCACTCAAATTATTGACTTTTTAATACATAATAAATTTATTGAACCTAAGTTCACCAAGATACCACATTTTGCATTCTAAAGTTGTTGGTATTGGTTGCCAATACCATTTCAAAGCTTAGTGTTGGTTACTTTATAATTTTCAGATTTCAAGTACTAAGTTTACTATTCCATTAGTCATTTGTACAGTAGGAATTTGACAAAAATGTCTTCATGAAAGTTGTTGCTTTTTGTGTCTAGTTACATTTCTTTTTTTGAATCACTTCATTTAGAGTTTTGTAGCTCAAGTTATGGCTTAAAAACCATAACTGGCCGGATTGCAAATTTCCAAATTTTTCTGGGCAGAACCAATTCTGCAGGTTTTGTACACTGATTATAGGTCAGTTTTTGGACATGTTATGGTCAAAATTTGGGTTTGTTTTCATCATCAAATTTGTAGGGCTATTTCTCAGCTTACTGCTGGTAAAATTTCAGGTCAATTGGACCTTTCTACACAAAGTTATGACCAAATGAATTAATACTGTTCATTTGATCATTTTGCCCAGGCAGAATGTAAGTCACCCGGATTAGGGCAATTTTTAGGTCAACTTGGTTTGTTTTCTGGGCAGGGTTTCTTCACCAAAGTTGTGTCATTATGTGTCTAGTTTCATGTCCAATTGGCCTTGCACCAATTGAACCCATACAACTCAATTTATGGCTGCCCAAACCTGCTGGACTCACAACTAGTCCTGCAGGTCACCAAAGGCAGCATGCCTAAACTCAACTCGATTATCCTTACTCACTTTAATTCCTTCTCACACACATTCAAATGGCCACTAATTGACCATTACAAGGTTAATATACCACTTCATAAGTAAAATTCTAATTTTTCACAAACCCTAATTTCCAAAGTGTCCATTTCATGCTATCCATGCCATCTAACACATCCAATCACAAATACCTACTAAGCAACTCCAATAAACACATTTTATTTCATTTATATTCATCAATTCCCATAGGTACACATGTTGACCAAAATTCTTCTTCCATCAAACATGAATAATTTCTAAATTTTTTTCTTGTAATTCTTTCCATTTTCATGCTCAAATTTCAGTTTACTAAAAGAATATGGAAGAAAATAGCACTAACCTTATTAGAGCTAACTCCCAAGCTTGCAGACTTCCTTTTTCCTTCTTCAAACTACTGTCCAAGGCTTGCTCTAGTGGTAGGGACAATTTTTCATGAAGAGAAGTTAGGATTTTATGGTGGAAAGTGAGGGTTATCAAGAGAGAGAAGAGAGCTCTAATGGAGGCAGTGAGGGAAAGTGAGGCTACTAAATTACAAGGTTGAAGATGAGCTGAATGTGTTGAAAATTTATCTCATTTTTACCTCTTTTAATTGGATTTGTAAGTAGGTGTCACAATGGGATTGGGTTGGAGTGTTTTAATGACATCATATGATGTCACAATCCATAATTTCTTTCATTTTTTTTCCTTTTCTTTTCTACTCATTTCCAATTCAATTTTTAGTAATATTTATTCATTTTTTAGATTATAATAATTATTTACTTAACTGGACAAGTAGGCCAAAAATCATCTCTGAAGACGAAATGACCAAAATGCCCTTCGTTTGGCTTATTAAGCCAAAATCGTCTGTACCAATCTAAAAATTTTTCTAAACCTTTTCTTGGCATTCTAATGCCATAGAAACCTCAATAACTCTTCTATGGAGTCCCAAAAATTATTTCATGAATTTTCTCCAGGGTTTAGGGCTTCTAGTTACGAAGACCGCAACTTCCCAATGGGTTACCCATCGCTAGGGCACCGGCTCATTTAACTTGGTTGTATTTTATTTCTAAAATTTTTTCTAAATTTTTCTTATTAATATTTGAGTTATTTATGGCTCCTCACTTTAGTCTAAATATTTTTCTAGACATTTTAGCTGTCCGGACTGACACCGGTCATCGGAACAGTAGAATGCACAGAATTGCTACATTGAGGGTGTTATAATTCTTCCCCTCTAAAAAAATTTTGTCCTCGAAATTTACCTGACATAAGCAATCGATAAATTGCTACCTCCTTACTTCTACACGTTCTCGTGTTATCATACTTCACTTTCTCCTTAGTCTCAATCCTATCCTCAAACAGTTCTGTACTAATCCTTTTTTTTATCTTAAATACAGTCTCCTTCTCATCTCCATTCACTATCTCATTGTCTATTCACTCTCTTATTCCATACCTTTACCAAAAATAAATGGGAAATACAGATCTGCAATAGTATCACGTCGACTCTTATGAATGCAATGCATGATATGCAGTCTATCTATGTCCAGAAATGCCTAAACCGTGCCCTGATACCAATAAATATAACACCCCTCACCCGACTACAGTGTAGCCGAGCAAGGCGTGCTACATTCGGTGCCGAAGCACCCTAACTTATCTTACTTTATTTCTTTAAAAATTTCATTCTCATTATATTTAATATCGATTATTTTTCAACAGAGAAACTAACGAAGTTTTCCCTATTTTATTATCGTTTGACGTGTTTTGCTATTCACCTATTTGAAAATTTCAATAATATTTTACAATAAAAATCTCATCAATTATTCTCATAATCATCTCATAATTCACATCTCATTCATCTATCTCAATTTCATATTCATTTCCATGCATTTCTATTCATGCACAATTTATATATATAAGTTCTCAAGTTTCATTAATTTACATGATTTACGGACTGATTACATAAATTCATAGTTTACATGATCTACAAATTAATTACAGTTCCATAATCTATATTTTAACATACAATTCATAGTTTACATTATAAATAATAATTAATTATAATGTACAAAATACATAATATGATCTATATGGGCCCTATCTACATGCATGGCTGAGGAGGTGACAACCTTGAACACACTGCAGATCAGACTCCAAAATCTTTGTTTAGTATTCGCTGGGCTTTAACTTCAGTACCTGCACGAGGAAGCAAATCCATCGCGCTAAGCATTGCTGCTTAGTAGTGCAATAGTATAGTAAGAAAATAATAATAGACAAATAAGGTAGAAATAATCCATAGTTCGAATAATTTAGATTTATAATTAATTTAGTTTCTCATATTAAGTGTCCTCTATCCTGCCATGTTCTTCTTTGGAGGTGTTCAGTTCAGAAATTTGCATTAATAATGTACCAAATACGAATAATCTAAAATTTAAACTTACACTTATATTCTTATGTAAGTCACATTTGTAATATTATTTAAGTTATAATTCTTCTACTAGTCTTTTTATCACTTCCTTAATACTTTCTAAGTTGTTTACAATCATTTTGTAATATTTTAAATTTTTTTTTGAACTAATTTAATTTACTTCAGACCATCCTAAGAAACAAATTTTTAGTGCTAATCTAATTTATTTCAGAACTTCATACTCATTTATTTGCTTTCTAGCATTTTTAATTGCTAATATTCATAACTTATTTTAATAAATTAGACTGCCCAAGTAACCTATGATAGGGTGACTAAATTGGACAACGGGTCGTTGGCACTGGCCATCGCGGTGCCTTGGGCCGTCATACCATGGGACATTGAACGTTAACCACGTATGCATTTAGTATGGCTAAAAAGCCATGATAATACATAATCGGGCATAAAGCCATGAGTGCGGCATAAAGCCATGAATGCGGCCATAAAGCCATGAATAGAAGCATAAAGCCTTTCGCAATACTACTATAATAATACCCTATTGGCATGCCAAACTATCCAATCTGACACACATGTCTAGGCAATACAAGGGCACATAATATTATTAAATATTCATATATTGCGTTTTATGACTTCTTTGATTCATGATAAATTTTAATTATAATTTATACATTCATTTGATCATTTATGCGATCACAATTCACATCAATTATCCTTTTATATCATTGTACTCAAAGTACTTTTCCTTTCTACAATAATGAGAACTAATGTCTCATTCATACATTAATATGGTTCATTTATTCATTCATTATGTTATTCATATTGATCACAATTCAAAACAATGGTTCACATGTACCATTGTATTCAAAACATTTTTCCCTTCTCATTTATTCATTTTATGTATTCTAATTGTGATGAGCATATAAGCCCTAACTACCTATTCACATCAACTAGGCGACTTACTTTTCATGTTTCAAGCAATCCATGAACATTTCATGGATTTCAAATTTACGGCCTTAATTTCCATTTAACAATGTAGTTCTTACACTTTGTATCTTTGTATTACTATTCACATTACTATTCACTCAAATTATTGACTTTTTAATATATAATAAATTTATTGAATCTAAGTTCACCAAGATATCACATTTTTCATTCTAAAGTTGTTGGTATTGGTTGCCAATACCATTTCAAAGCTTAGTGTTGGTTACTTTATAATTTTCAGATTTCAAGCACTAAGTTTAATGTCCCATTAGTCATTTATACAGTAGGAATTTGACAAAATTGTCTTCAAGAAAGTTGTTGCTTATTGTGTCTAGTTACATTTCTTCTTTTGAATCACTTCATTTGAAGTTTTGTAGCTCAAGTTATGGCCTAAACACCATAACTGGCCGGATTGCAAATTTCCAGATTTTCTGGGTAGAACCAATTCTGCATGTTTTGTACACTGATTACAGGTCAGTTTTTGGGCATGTTATAGTCAAAATTTGGGTTTTTTTTTTCTTCATCAAAGTTGTAGGGCTATGTGTCAGCTTTCTGTTAGTAAAATTCAAGTCAATTGGACCTTTCTATACTGAGTTATCACCAAATGAATAAATACTGCTCATTTGGTGATTTTGCCCAGGCAGAATATAAGTCACCCAGATTAGGGCAATTTTTACGTCAATTTAGTTTGGTTTTCTGGGCAAGGTTTCTTCACTAAAGTTGTGTCATTATGTGTCTAGGTTCATGTCCAATTAGCCTTGCACTAATTGAACCTATATAACTCCATTTATAGCTGCCCAAACCTACTGAACTCACAACCAGTCCTGCAGGTCACCAAGGGCAGCATGCCTAAACTCAACTCCATTATCCTTACTCACTTCAATTCCTCCTCACACACATTCAAATGGTCACTAATTGACCATTACAAGGTTAATATACCATTTCATAAGTAAAACTCTAATTTTTCATAAACCCTAATTTCCAAAGTGTCCATTTCATGCTATCCATGCCATCTAACACATCCAATAAAAAATACCTACTAAGCAACTCCAATAAACACACTTTATTTCATTTAAATTCATCAATTCCCATAGGTACACATGCTGACCAAAATTCTTCTTCCATCAAACATGAATAATTTCTCAATTTTTTTCTTGTAATTCTTTCCATTTTCATGCTCAAATTTAAGTTTACTAAAAGAATATGGAAGAAAATAGCACTAACCTTATTAGAGCTAACTCCCAAGTTTGCAAACTTCCTTTTTCCTTCTTCAAATTGCTGTCCAAGGCTTGCTCTAGTGATAGGGACAATTTTTCATGAAGAGAAGTTAGGGTTTTATGGTGGAAATGTGAGGGTTATCAAGAGAGAGAAGAGAGCTCTAATGGAGGTAGTGAGGGAAAGTGAGGCTGTTGAATTACAAGGGTGAAGATGAGCTGAATGTGTTGAAATTTTATCTCATTTTTACCTCTTTTAATTGGGTTTATAAGCAGGTGTCATAATGGGATTGGGTGGGATTGTTTTACTGACATCATATGATGTCATAATCCCTAATTTCTTTCATTTTTCTTTCCTTTTCTTTTCTACTTATTTTCAATTCAATTTTTAGTAATATTTATTCATATTTTATATCATAATAATTATTTACTTAACTGGAGAAGTAGGCCAAAAATCATCTCTGAAGACGAAATAACCAAAATGCCCTTCGTTTGGCTTAATAAGCTAAAATCGTCTGTACCGATCTAAAAATTTTTCTAAACCTTTTCTTGGCATTCTAATGCCATAGAAACCTCAAGAACTCTTCTCTGGAGTTCCAAAAATTATTTCATGAATTTTCTCCAAGGTTTAGGGCTTCTAGTTATGAAGACCACAACTTCCCACTGGGTTACCCATCGCTAGGGCACCAGCTCATTTAACTTGGTTGTATTTTATTTCTAAAATTTTTTCTAAATTTTTCTTATTAATATTTGAGTTATTTATGACTCCTCACTTTAGTCTAAATATTTTTCCAGACGTTCTAGCTGTCCGGACTAACACTGATCACCGGAACAGTAGAATATACGGAATTACTACAGTGAGGGTGTTACAATTCTTCCTTAAACCTAATCCTAAACGTGATTATATACTATTCAAACATGTCCTATTAGGTTTTGGTTGGATTGGATATCCACAAATACCCGATCGTTTGCCATCCTTAGTAGTTTGGTTATCTAAAAAATTATAAATTTCAATTACCTTTGTATTTCATTAGTTCCAAAAGTGCCTTGACTTGTGAAGTTATCATCAGTGTTATCGATTTTATTTTCTTATTGATGATTTTCTACTTTTATTCAATCATCCAAACAAGCATATGCTTATAATAATTTGGGCTTCATATTAGATCGATATTCATCTAATATTTTGCCTGGCACTAAAGGTTGTTCAACTGTAATTATTTAAAACAGATCTACTAATAATTTTTTCTCCATCTTAGCTAACATCGAAAATTCTAATTCATGTCATTTCCATCAATGGAACATGTAAAAGGCAGAATCATTATTGTTACCAAATATATATACACACACACCTTTGCAATAAGTATTGTGACACTCATTTTCCTACATTGGATGATTAGTGTGAAACTATTGCATTGGCTGTAGTTGCAGTTGCTAAGTTGCTGAGTTTTGTCTTACCTATTTTTAAAATATCTATTTTAACTTCATTACACTGATGATAGTCAACCAGTAAATCATATATATTATCTAATTTAAGTTTAGTATCAAAAAAATTAGTAATAAGATAAATTAAAGGAATTTCTTTAAAAAAGCTCCAACATTTTTCTTCATTATTTATATATTTTTTTTTTTCAAATTTGAATCATTTACATGATCCTTTAAAAAAGCAATAATATTAATATATTCAATTAAAAATAAATGAGAAGTTAGCTCATAAGCATGCAAAAAAGATAGTAAATTATATAAACAATATCTTAATTTAAGGGTATGTAATTGTAAGGTATCTAAACTTCAATTTGTAATATAAAACCTCTGATCTTTAATTTAAGTAACATAAAACTCCCTGATATTTAATTTAAGAGACATAAAACCCCCTATGATCTTCAGTAACTGGTTTGTGGGTTATTTTTGTTAGTAATATGGCCCAGAACATATCATTGTATTGTATCTTGTACATATTTATTCTCATTAATGGAAAATATCTTTTTCTTTTAAATTTGAATGGTTTAAATTTAATTAAAAATGTCCTTTAATATCTTGTTAGATGTTCTATTATTAAGTTATTAAGAATATGAGTGACAGAACATTCCAGTATAAGTATTATAAATTTTGGTTTACAATCAAGGATATCTCATTAGGTATGATTTATCTGAAAATATTATCATTTTTGTTTGTTTCCATAGATTAGTATGAGATACTAATGGAATGGAATGGTGAGTCTCATGCCATATAACAAACATGATGGGCACTTATGAGATAAGTAGGCCGAACCAGTAATATAAGATTACTTGTACATGGAGTTTACTCTTGTCAACACATAGTCATCTGGATCATAATAGTGCATATAATCCCTTAACCTAAGATAACACAGTTATCTTGTATATAGATGGTTTGAGTTTGATACTACTTTTATGCTTGTACTATGTATGAGTATATGGGTATGTGTTGGCTCTGACTAGTTATATATAAAGATAGGTATTAGTCAAGATGGGATCCATTACCCTAAGTAAATAAGGATAAAATCCTATGTGCATTTGAATTGCTCTTGATGATTGAAGTTCCTAGCCATGATAGGTAGACTTAATCAGAAAAGAGTTTCTGACAGGAAAGTATTATTAATCAAGAATTAGGATTAAAAGAGGACATATGATTCTAAGTATAAGAGTTTAATATAAACCATGACTCGAGCTAGAATCAAAATTTTGCAATGGAGAGATTTTAGTACATGGTATGTATGATCAAGGTTTATAAATTAAGGGAATTAATTCATAACTAATTGAGTAGTCATAGTACAATATGCTAGATGTCAACCATGATTTATAAGAACTTAAATGAAAAGGGAATTTCATTTTAAGTTTGAAATGGTTCCAATAATATTAAAGAGTTAACATTATTCTCATTGACAATTAGTAATGAACCTAGTAAGTCACACACATTGTCACACCTTACCCTCTTGTAAGATATAATATGATCTTTTAGTACACCTAATGAATTACCAAACTTCGCCTACTGATAACCTATTAAATACGCTATAAGGAATTTTAAACAAATCCAATACATTTTTAGTTAAGGAATAAATTAAATATTTTTAAAAATCAAGAAAATTTCTATGAAAAATTGGCATGGTGGTGGATGTAATTTTAATAAATCAAAATTTAAAACCTGTTAAAACTCAACCTGTAACAATTTATATAATTCATTCTCATCAATTTCCATCATATAAAATAAATTCATCATTAACACAATCCAGAAAGAAATTTAAACATTTACATTCATTGGAAATGAAAAGTTAGTATTACAAGGATTTACATTTGGATAAAATCTCAAAATAATATTTCAAATATTTACAATCTTAAAGTATTATCACAATGCTTTTTATACAATTTTTCATTGTCTGTGCATACATACATATAGCTACAATCATCCAAAATAAAATTACAAAAGTGAATACCTAATATATAGCCAAAATCAAATCCAAACACTACTCCGCTGCCTTTTACTCTGCAGCTTTATCCTATCCTTTACCTGCGATAGCATAAAATAGCTATCGCTGAGCATTGAACTCAGTGGTGCACAACTATAATTTTTAATTCAATATAAAACATGCTTTATCAAACTCCACCTGAGTAGTTTGTGCTTAACCGGTCCCAAGCCCGGATAAAGGAGGAGGGTTGCAGTAGATGACAACCAGCGTAAAAATTTCATCATACCTTATGATATGGATTCAAATGATATAAATGTTGGGGCATCCTCTACTAATGATGCGCTACATCGGAGCCAGGGTGTAGTGAGAAATATGCAAGGGTGTAGGGCGTTCACCGAAAGCGACACGCCATGCCGGCGGCCGGGTGTGGTGTTAAGTGAGCAAGGGTTCCCACATCATGGACTGGTGTGGGTAAAGAAGTTAGTCCATAGGATAGATAGTAGAACAGATAGTGAAACAGAGCATAAGATAGACATATAAAACAATAAAAGATATCATAAGAGACCAATTAGGAAGGAACCGGATAGGAGGAGGATCAGGGTTGGTACTTGGAATGTTGGATCACTTACAGAAAAATTATGGAGCTTGTGGATACCTTGGAAAGGAGAAGGGTGAATATTGCTTGCATTCAAGGGACTAAATGGGTAGGAGAGAAAAGCAAGGAAGTGGGTAATTCATGGTACAAACTGTTGTTTACCGAAAAGGAGAGAAATAAGAACGGAGTGGGCATAATCATAGACAGGACATTGAAAAGCGCTGTAATAGCTGTGAAAAGAGTAGGAGATAGAATTATACTAGTAAAGCTAGTACGAAAAGGAAAAACAATAAATGTAGTTAGTGCTTACGCCCCATAAATAGGACTAGATAGTGAGAGTAAACAAAGGTTTTGGGAAGATGTGAATGATTTAATGCAAAGCATACCGAATGAAGAGAATATTTTCATTGGTTGAGATTTGAATGGACATGTAGGAAGTGATAGGCAAGGCTATGAGAATGTTCATGGGGGTTTTGGTTTTGGCAGTTGAAATGAGGAGGGAAAATGCATCCTGGATTTTGCTATGGCATACGACCTAATACTAGCAAATACCTACTTTATAAAAAGAGAGTTACATTTAGTGACTTTCAAAAGTGGGCAACATAGAAGCCAAATTGACTTCCTCTTAACCAGGAAGACAAATAGAGCTCTATGCAAGGATTATAAGGTCATTCCATAAGAGGCTCTAACAAGTCAACATCGGTTAGTGGTCTTGGATGTCAAGTTTAGGAACAATTCAAGTAAGGTCAAAAGAAATAGTGTAGCTAGAACAAAATGATTGGAGTTCAAAGGAGTAAAGCAAGTGAAGTTCAAAAATGAGCTTCTCGAGTTAGAAGCATGGAAGCTGAATATGGAGGCCAATGATATGTGGATATATATGGCATCAAAGGTTAGAGAAGTAGCTAGAAAAGTACTTGGAGAGTTTAAAGGACATGGACCACCCTCAAAAGAGAGATAGTGGTGGAATGAGGAAGTACAAAAGGCAGTGAAGAGAAAAAGGGAATGGTATAAGAAATTACCTAAATGTGATAATAATGAAGCATATGAACATTACAAGATAGCAAAGAAAGAGGCAAAAAAGGCAGTTAGTCAAGCAAGAGCACAGGCCTTTGAAAAGTTATATGAGAAACTTAGAACTTAAGAAGGGGAGAAAGATATTTATAGATTAGCAAGGAGGAGAGAAAGGAAATGTCAAGATCTCAATCAAGTTAGGTGCATTAAGGATAAAGAAGGAAAAGTGTTGGTGAAAGATGAAGACATTAAAGAAAGATGGAGAAATTATTTTAATGATCTCTTTAATAATAGTCAAAATGGTAATAACGTGAATATAGATTATAGAACGATAGAAGAGAATGTGAATTATACTAAAAGGATTAGATCTTTAGAAGTAAAGGAAGCACTTAAGAGAATGAAAATGGTTAAAGCCTGTGGGCCCGATGGAATACCAATTGAAGTGTGGAAGTGTTTGGGAGATATGGGAGTGTCATGGTTAACTAAATTATTTAATAAGATTCTAAACTCAAAGAAAATGCCTGATGAATGGAGGAGGAGTATTTTAGTACCTATTTCTAAAAATAAGGGAGACATGCAGAGTTACTCGAACTATAGGGGAATTGAACTCATGAGCCATACTATGAAGTTGTGGGAGAGAGTTGTGGAGCATCGACTACGTCATGATATTTCTATCTCTCTCAATCAATTTGGCTTCATGCCTGGTCGTTCAACTATGGAAGCGATCTTTCTCATTAGAAGCTTGATGGAGAAATATAGAGATGTGAAGAAAGATCTACACATGGTTTTTAGATTTGGAGAAGGCTTATGATAGTGTTCCAAGAGATGTCCTATAGAGTATGTTAGAACAAAAAAGGATATCTATTAGGTACATACAAGTGTTGAAAGATATGTATGAAGGAGCAACTACTATTGTGCACATAGTGGGAGGGGACACAAGAGATTTTCCAATGGATCAGCTATAAGCCCTTACCTTTTTACATTAGTTTTAAATGAATTGATGAAATTAGTGCATGATGTTTGCGGATGATATTGTTCTGATAGATGAGACACAAGAAGGAGTCAATAGAAAGTTAGAGCTTTGGAGAAGTACTCTAGAGTCAAAGGGCTTTAAGTTAAGTAGAACAAAGACAGAATACATGCATTGCAAGTTCAGTGAAGGCCAAACTAGTGGTAGGGAAGGAGTTAGTTTGGATGGAGTGGTACTGTCCCAAAGTAATCACTTTAAATATCTCAACTCAGTCCTTTAAGTAGATGGGGGATGTGAAGAGGATGTTAGTCATAGGATTAAAGCCGGATGGTTGAAGTGGAGACGTGCCATGGGAGTTTTATGTGATCGCAAGATTCCTAGTAAGTTGAAAGGAAAATTTTACCGTACAGCCATACGACCGGCTATGTCATATGGTAATGAGTGTTGGGCATTGAAGGAGTCGTATGCATCTAAGATAAGAGTTGCAGAGATGAGAATGTTAAGGTGGATGAGTGGCCATACTAGACTAGATAAAGTCCGTAATGAGAGTATTAGAGAAAAAGTAGGAGTGGTACCAATTGAGGATAAGTTGAGAGAAGGGAGATTGAGGTGGTTGGGTCATGTAAAGCATAGACATATGGAGGCTCCAGTTAGACAAGTAGAGCACATTAGGTTAGAGGATAGAAAAAAAAAGGGGTAGACCTAAATTGACTTGGAGGAGAGTAGTACAACATGACCTAGAAGCATTACAAATTTCTGAGGATTTAACCCAAAATCGTTTAGAGTGGAGAAAGTGAATCCATATAGCCAACCCCAAATTTATGAGATAAAGGCTTAGTTGAGTTGAGTTGAGTTGAGTATAAAACATGCTTTATCAATGCATAACAAAGATTTTGAAATTTCTATATTTTCCATAAGTCTTAAAACCAATGTTACAATTTTCAATCATACAAATCATTTATTTCAATCACATTTTATCAAAGCATTCACAATCAGTTGTGTTGCCAACAATCACACAGTTAGGTCCATGATACAAAATTTCACAATCAATAACACGTTGTACACTACGACAAAGCAATTTATAACCTCACTAATCATAATTAATGAGGGAGGTGGCTAGCTAGCAATATAAGTACTTGTAATGCCCTCACTTTAGGTAGTCTATACATTCTACTGTTCTGATGACTAATGTCTATTCGAATAGCTAGGGTGTCTGGAACTATACTCAAACTAGAGTGAGAAGGCATAAATTGACTAAATAAAGACTGAAAAATTAAGAAAAAAAAATTAATTGTAAATGAGTTAAACGAGCCGGAGTCACAGTGATGGGTGATCATACTGGGAAGCTACTGTAAAGACAGTTGCCGACCCCAGACCCACGAGAAACCCTAGGAAATAATTTTTGGGACATAATTAAAGGTTTATGAGGTATAAATGACATTAAAAATATCAAAGAAAATTCAAGAAAATTTAGTTAATCGGTAGAGATAAAAATAAACCAACAAGCATAACGAAGGACATTTTGGTCATTTCACCTTTAGAGTTGAATTTTGACCAAAATTTCAATTAAATTAAGTGAGAATAAAATATTTAAAAATGAATTAAAAATTATAAATTTGTGTAATAGAAAAGAAGAAAGGAAAAGAAAGAAAAAGGAAATACAAAGAAATAATGACATAAGCATGATGTTAGGATGACCTCATTAATAGTTTGGAAAAATAGGAAATAAACACACATATAAAAAGAGATAAACATCAAATTAAAAATAAAATTTAGTCTTCTTCTTCCTCTTGTTCTTCTTGGCCCAACCATAGGAGCTCCTCTCTTCCACCATTTTTCTTCTTTGCATGCTTGAGTTTCTATGCTTTTCTCACTATAAAACCCTAAGTTCTCTTCATTAAAAATTATCCTCATACCTTGGAGAAGCTAGTAGTAGTAACAAGAAGCGAAGAAATTGGAGTTTGGCAACTTGAAGAAGTGTCCATAAGAGGTTAGTGCTTACTCTTCCTTCCCTCCTTCATTAAACCTTTGAATTGAGGTCATGATGAGTTGATATTGCATGAGAAATTGAGAAAACAATGGGTATGTGAGGGACCAAAAATTTCAGCAGCCATGGAATAGGGGGAATTTGATGATTTTGATTGTTTTAAAATTGTTAGTAATGGTATGTGATGAGGGTACTTAAGTTAGATGGTGAATTACATGTGTATTACATGAATTGAAATATGTTGAGTTAGGGTTTAACCTAACTATTAGAAATTTTATGTTATTGCTTGAAATTGGCATTTTTGAGATTGATTGTTGACCTTTAGAAGTGCTATGAATGCCAAATTGAAGTTTGGGAGATTGGAGGAAATGAATTGGGAGTGTACATTTTCATGCAGGTTTGGGACTCTATAAGTCCAGTGAGTGTTTTGAGTCATAACTTGAATTGTGTTGCTCCAATTGGTATGAAGATAATTGGAGATGAAACTAGGGCCAAAATAATCCATTTTTCATGAAGAAATCATGCCCAAATTCTGTCTTCAAATTGACCTAATTACTGCTTGAATCTGGCTTACCAAATCCTGAACCCAGAAAAATGACCAAGTGAATAGTACATGTTCATTTGGCCATAACTCCCTCTAGACAGGTCTAAATGACCTGATTTTTTTACCATTAGAAAGCTTAGATATAGGAATAAAACTTTCATGAAGAACATAGAGCCCAGAAATGCCTCTAACCAAATCAAATTGCTGGCCAAAATTAGGTCACAAAACTGTCTAGAACCATACTGCCCAGAATTTACTGGACGTAGGCCTACCCGACCAGTTTTGGAAAAATGGCCATAACTTGGTCTACAAAAATCCAAATGCAATGAAACTAGTGGAAAATTTTCTATAAGACATATATCTACAACATTGGTGTTTTGACCAAAACCCAGAAATCAAGGGAACTAGGTCAATTGGCTAGGTCAAGTTAATATGCAAATTTTGGAAATTGCCTAAGTGACCACTTGACCCCAAAATAGTTTTTTAGTCATATCTCCCACTAGGAAACTCCAATTGGGATAATCCATACTGTTATGGAAACTTAAGAAATAGGGATCCAACTTTGTATTGGAAACCTTCCTTAAATTATGAGTGTAAGAACCCTAAAAGTTGAGTCAAATCCACTGACCTGAACTGGAATCCTATTCGTACAAGGTACATGAGTCCAGGTCAATTAGTTGGCTATAATTAATTCTACAAAACTTGAAAAATTGCAATTCAAAATTTTGAGTGACCATAAGACATAGGGCAACAAATTATATGAAGAACTCCATGCCTAAAAGTTGCTACAACATGTTCAATTAAATTAGAAAATTGTAACTCCAAAACCTACCTAGCTAAGGAACCAAATTTAGGAAATAAACTAGTTATGGTTATTTGACCATAAAATGAGTTCTAAAAATCTAAATGACCTGATTCAGAAAGGAAAACAAAGATAAGACATAGAGGGACAACTTCCTTTAAGGAAGTATAACCAAGCAGTGGCCACATCTTAACCAATTTGTTAGGTGAATTTAAGACATCAAATCTTGATCTTGAGAAAGGTTCATAAAATGATTTGTTATATGATATGAAGTTAATCAAAATGGATTGTAAAACATAAAAGTGACATAAAAATGCTATGAAATACAATTAGTACATAATATGAAATAATAAAACTATAAGTACTTAAAAATATTATTTTGCCCAAAGTATACCTAGACTTACATATATAGTATGGATCGATTGGTATACCAATTAGAGACTACAGATTGCAGTACTGCCCACAGGAATAATCATTGATAGATAATATATGTATGATAGGATTGTTCTACTGGCTTTATGCCTGCTCGTTAACCATTGTGCCTAATTTTATTTTTGACTTTATGCCTGCCCGCTGGCCTTGTTCCTGATATGATAGGCGTATACATGTTAGACATATGGATGTTTAACTAGTATGCTCTCATGTATGTAGTCTTTATAGTTTTTTATAGGTTACTTGGGCATAAATATGAGTAATAAGTCTTAAATTTAAATAATTACAAGAAGAGATTACAGATATGAATAATAAGATTAAAAATGACATAAATAAACAAAGAAGATCCTAATAATTTACTTGCTCCTAAAATTTTATAAAATATGTAAATGACTTAGAAGTTTATGAAATTACACATAGAATAATTATTTTAATTGTTTAGTTATTTTTCTTTTATTTTATGCACCACTAAGCGTTGTGCTTAGCGCGTTGGTTTTTTCATCGCGTAGGTACAGGAGACCACCAGCAGCCGCAGTAGAGCTTAGACAGGACTTTGATCAGATCTGCTATAGTGTAGATTGTCACTTCAGTAGTCCATTTTGGTAGGGCTCATGTATAGTTAAATTTTGCATTTTGGTTATTGAATATAAGTAAATAATGTAAATCATTTTGTGATTATAAATAAGATTGTAAATATTGTACTTGATTTTATATGAATGAAATGAGGTATTTTATTTACTTGAAATGATTATGAGTATTATGATGACATGACATGGTTTATGGAAAATGATATGGATATGGGATTTTTAACAGGTAAATAATAGAACCCACCATGCACTAATAAAAAAAAAATAGAGGAGACTTCATTCAAGTCTCCACAAAAATAAGATATAATAAAAAAAAATTTCCCCATACATGGAATAATATAAATAAATGGAATTTAAATTAATATGGTATAAGACAAGACCAAAAAGGGTATTCCGGCACTGAATGTAGCATGCGTTACTTGACTACACTATAGACTGGGTAAGGGGTATTATAGTACTCATCCAAACTCAACCTCAACTGGCAAGCCAAAGAGGGAGGAACACAATATTAATTTCACCTCAAATAATAAGGGACACAAATCAAATTGCAATGCCAACTGTGGTTTCAAAACAAATTCAAATAATTTCATTCAAAGAATCACATTGCAAATCAAATAATCACATTTCATTCATCAAATTCCCCTTATAGGGTTGGCAACACATCAAGTACTTAAATACTTCTAAAAACATTCAAAATCCGGCTCAACCCCTTGCTACAATAAAATTGATAGCCAACATCCGCCTTTCCATAATATAATTTTATTTCACAATTTAAAATCCTCAAAATAAGGTAAGCAATTATTAAATGCATAAGGAAAAACATACTTGAATCATACAAAATTCATTTAATACATTTACAATATTAAGACAAAAAGGAAAGTTTAGTTGTGCGCAAACCTTCTTTGAATTCTCTTTTCTTGGTTTAGTCCTTCCCTTCCTTATAAGGCTCCTTTTCCACTAAAATTACACAATTGTGAAGTCTTAATACTCATTCTAAACTTTACTAATAGCTAATCAAATAATTTCCTAAGTTACCATGCAATTTAATGATTTTTAGGTTTAGGGTAGATTCAGGACCTGACATTAGAACCCAATTCTAACCTAGTTTTAGTCATAATTTGGGATGGTGATCTTGATGAAAGTTGTTTCTCTATGTATTAATTTTATTTTCCTTTTTGAATCACTCAATTTGGAGTTTTGGATCTCAAGTTATGGCCAAATTACTAAACACTATTCCTGGTGTCATATCTTGAAATTCCAAGTTTTCTAGATTTGTACCTTAAAATTGCATTCTATATCTGGGCTCCTTAATCTCATAGTTTGGCCCTAGTCCCACAAAACAATGTTTTAGGACTTTGTCTTAGTTTTCCAAAGCATTTGGAATCGCTTCAATTGGAGTTTTGTAGAGGAAGTTATGGCCTAATAACCATTCGGAGGTCACAGGGCAATTTGGCTAAGGTGTAGGAATTCCAGATTTGACATTCCTAATTTACCCTAATAATTCTCGTGCTTTGCCCTTAGAACTAGGTTTAGGTTAAAACATAAAGTTTTTAGTTCTATGTCTTATGAGTATTTTGACTTTGGAATCACCTAATTTTCTATTGTATAACTTAAGTAATGGGAATTTTGCCAAAATAGGTCAGATGCCTAATCCTTCACATTTTCCAAGTTCAGTCCACCATTATGGTAGATTTGCTGGACTAATTTTGTCTAGCAATTTGGTCAAGTTAGTGTCATAATTTGGTTTTATGGTCTTCATAAGAACTGTTCTCCTATGTCTCAAGATTCCATATGTTTAAGAATCACCTAAATTGGAGCTTTCTAGTGTGAGTTATGCTTAATTGAATAAGTACTATTCATATAGTCATTTTCTCCAGGTCTAGAATTAGTAACCCAGATTCAAGTCTAATTTCAGGTATCGTATGGTCATTTTCTAGGTAGACTCTCTTCATGAAAGTTGGAGCATTATGTCTTAGGTTTCATTTCTAATTGGTTTCACACCAATTGCAGTTGTGTAGCACAACTTATAGGCTTCTAAACACATTGGACTCAAGTGTCCAGATTCCAGGCCTAATGCACCCTATCCAATTCATCGCTTCCCTCACCAAAACAATGTCAATTCACACTCAATGTAGTTCAAATGACCATAATTTTCCATTATAAATATTAATTGCACTTCTTATCACAAAAGCCCTAATTCTCCAAAATCCTAATTTCACATCTTCCTAATTCATGCAATTTCATGGAATTTCAACGCACCAATCATATATACAAGCTCAATTAAGCTAGAATTGTAACACCCTCATACTAAGTAGTCTTGTATATTCTACTGTTCTAATGACTAATGTCTGTCCGGACAGCTAGAATATCTAGAACTATACTTAAATCACATTGAGAAACCATAAATAAAATTGATAAAGATCGAAAGAAGTTGGATTAAAATAAGAGAAACAAAGCACAAATCGATTAAATGAGCCAAAGGTCCCGGCGATAAGTGATCGACCCGAGAAAGTGACTGCGAGCTCAGTTGCTACTCTAAATTCGTGTGGGATGCCATGACATCCTTATTTGAGGGTTAATTGCAAAACTACTGGGAATTAGAAAATCCAAGAAATAAAAAGGGAATAAGTAAAATTAAGTGAATCAAAACCTTAGGACTCATCGGGCATTATGGAAGAAGATGTACTATAACCCGATGAGGGGCATTTTGGTCAATTCACTTCAAGAGGTGAATTTTGACCTAAATGTCCATTAAATTGTATGAGATTAAAATATTGAAAAAGAATTAAAAATATAGAAATGTGTACTAAAATTTAGAAAAGGATATATAAGAAATTAGAATTTTATTATTTATGACATAAGCATGACATGTTTATGACATAATTAAAATTATAAATTAAATAAACTAATATTGGGGACAAATATAAAAGGGAAAAGACATAAATTTAAATCAAAAAAATCCTTCTTCTTCAACCTTCCATTTGGCCGGCCACTTTCTCTCTTAAGCTCCCTCCATTTTTACTTGGTTCGAAGCTCATAAACCCTAAGTTCTTCCATAAATCACTTAGCTTACTTCATGAAAACTTGATCTTGGAGCTTGATTAAGAGATTGGGAGTTGAAGTAGCAAGAAAATTGAAGAGTTTTGGAGGATAAAAATTCTGCTCAATAAGGTAAGTGTAAGTTAACCTTGGATTAGTTTTGTAGCTCTTGAAATTAAGTTGAATTGAGTGGAAATTGAATGAGAAAACTTGAAAAACATGGATGAATACTAAACCTAGATTTCAGCCAAATTGTTAGGGTTAGGGGTTTGATGAGTTTCATCTAAATTAAACATGTATTATAATGTTTTATGATATGGTATACATGATTGGTGAAGTGTAATTGCATGGGATTGCATGAATTGTGAAGTTGGGGGAAATTAGGGTTTTGGTGGAGTTAGGGTTTTCATGTATGAAGTACAATTAATATGTCTAATGTTGAATTAAGGTTAATTAATGTGTGTATTGATCAGAAATGAAGTTGGTTGGTGAAGAAATCAATGGAGTAGTAATGGGGTCCATATGCTAGAATTCTAGATAGCTTGAGTCCAGTCTACTTAGTTGCTTATAAGTTGAGTTACACAACTCCAATCAGTGTGAATGCAATTGGAGATAAATGATGAGATATAATGTCAAAATTTTTATGAATAAAAACCCTGTCCAGAAAAATGACCATAGGTTGCCCTAATTGGACCTTGAATCTGGAATGCAAATTCTAGACTTGACTGAAATGACCAAATGAATAGTACTTAATAAATTAGGCAAAACTCACTCTAGGAAACTCCAAAAGACCTGATTCTTGAACCAATGGAATCTGGAAACATAGGAGAGCAAATCATATGAAGATTTTAGAGCCAAATTATGACCCTAACTCAACCAATTTGCTAGACAAAGTTGGTCCAGCAATTTTATCCATATTCTAGACCTGAATTAAGAAACCCTGAACAAGTGGCTATATGACTAGTTTTGGAAAAATTAACATAACTTGGGCTACAAAACTGAAAATGCAGTAATTCTAGAGCCAAAATTCTTATAACACATAGAACTACAACTTTTGTGTTTTGACCAGAATCCAGATCTTAGGGCAACTTAGGGAAATTGCTAGAGCAATTTAGGAATGCATAAGCTGGACTTCTTGCAATTCAGCTAAATGGTCTTATGACCCCCTGATGGTTAATTAGTCATAACTTCCTCTACAAAACTCTAATTGAAGTGATTCAAAATAATTTGGAAACCTAAGACAAATATCTATAACATTGGTTTAGGGACTAGGGCCAAATTATAAGCTTAAGATGCCTGGATATAAAATGCAAAGTTAAGGTACAAATCTGAAAACCTAGAGTTTTAGGATATAGTACCTGGAATAATATTTAATATTTTGGCCATAACTTGGGATCTAGAACACCAAATTGAGTGATTCAAATTGGAAAATAAAACTAACACATAGAGGAACAATTTTCATGAAGAACATGTCACCAAATTATGACTAGAACTTGGTTGAACATGGATTTAAAAGTCAGGGCATAAAACTATCCAAAACTCAAACTCCTAGAATTTGCATAAGCAACTTAGGTATTCATTTGATTAGTTATTAGAGATGATTGGGAAAAGTATTGAGACATTTCCATTGTGTATTTTCAGTGAAAAATGAGCCTCCTAAAGAGGGAAAAAGTTGAACTAAGTCAGAGGAGTATAAAGAGGTTTGTGCACAACTAAAATCTCCCCTTGTTTTTAAATTGTAAATTGTTTGAATGAACACATTAATTTTGTAAAATGAGTTGATGATTTTAGAAAGGTGGATGTTGGCCATTTTGTACCATTGTAGTAGGGGGTGGGCCGGTTTTGAATGAAATTTGAAGTGTTTTGAGAAATTGTGTGTTGCCAACCCTTTTTGGGTAATTGTTTTGAATGAAATGAGATTGTGAATTGATAAATACATTTTGATGAATGGAAATTGTTTGAATATGGTTTGAAACCACAGTTGACATGACTATGTGATTTGTATTCCTCAGTAGCTTGCCTAGTGAGACAACTTGGATTTGTTTTTCCTTTCTGGCTAGAGAGGTGTGTTGCCAGTTTAGGACAACATGGATGGGTTAGTAGTATGCCCTAGAGCATATCATTTAGTATATATCTTGTACATATTTATTAATAAAAGGCAATTTCACTTTTCCATTTACATAATATATTTATGTGTAATAGAAAAAGTCTATTGATATTTTTTTAGAAATTCTATTCTTAAGTCGTTAAGAATATGAGTGACAGTATTTCTAGCACAAAGTATCATAAATTGGTTTACAATCGAGGATACTTCACACAGGACATGACTTATCTAGAAAGATTGTATTTATGTTTGTTCCCAAGGTATTTATATGAGATATAAATAAGATGGAATAGTGAGTCTCATGCCACATAACAAACATGATAGGCACTTATACATGATAAGTAGGCCGAACCAGTGACGCATATGATAAGCACATGGAGTTTACTCTTGTCAATGTATTGTCGTATATCATATCAGTGCATATAATCTTTAGACCTGAGATAATACAGTTATCTTATATATAGGTGGTTTGAGTTAGATATTGCTTTCATACTTATACTGTGCATGGGTATATGGGTATGTGTTGGCTCCTACTAGTTATATATGGAGGTAGGTGTTGATCAAGATGGAATCTGTTACCCTAACTAAATAGGGATAAAGTCTTACGTTCATTTAATTATTCTTGATGTTTCAAGTTCCTGGCCAGGACAGATAGATTTAGTCAGAAAAGAGTTTCTGACAAGAAAATCTAATTAATCAAGAACTGGAATTAAAAGAGAATATAATACTCATAGCAAATGGGGTTTGACATAAACCATGACTCTAACTCGAATAGGGATTTTGTAACAGAGAGATTCTAGTGCATGGTAACATATGATTAAAGGTTCATTTAAGGTATTTCTTCTTACTGATTGGGTGGCCATGGCACGCTATGCTAGGTGTCAACCATGGTCTATGAGATGCCTAAAATGATTTAGAGAAATCATTTATGGTAAGAAAGAGTTCTGATGATATTAAAAGTTAATATCATATCTCATTGCCAATTAGTGATAAGCCTACTGAGTCACACACATATACAAGATAATCACCAAGTAAAATGTGATTTAATTGATTAATTAAAGAGTTTAATTAATTAATTAAATAGGTTTAGTTTGCAATAAGATTGCAAAGTCCCTAGCATGACTTGAAACCAAATTTAGGTTATTGGATGTATAGTATAAGTTAAATTTATATTTAAAGTATTTAAATATGAATTTAATTGTGAGAAATTAATTAATAGAGATTAATTAATTAATTGTATTTGATATAAATTGATTTGAAGAGGAGAAATAATGATTTTGGGTTGAGAACTCAAAATTACAACATAAGGGTAATTTGGTCATTTCACATGGTGACATGTGGCACCATGAGATGGTGACACATGGCACCATATTAGCTTGCCATTTGTCTTTCTATCATGTAAGATGATCAATGTCAAGATTAAGTCTAGCTTTGACACTTGGCTTAATGTGATTGAGTCAATTAAAAATAAGATGCAATGTGGAGATGACATGTGGCATAGGGTTTAAGTGACTTAATGACCTCATTATAAAAGGAAAAAGAAAGAAGAATATAACACATCATTCTCTCTTGTCTATGTGTGGCGGCACCTCTTTCTTCCTCTCCTCTTTTCATCTTTTCTCATCAATTCAAAGAGAATCACTCCATTCCCTTTGAATTAAAATTGCTAGAAATTGTTTCTAGTGTCCTATACACACATACAACCTCTCTAAAGGTAAAAACCTAATTTATAATTGGTTGGAAAAGGCTTGTGAAGCAAATTGGGGGCTGCCCATTAGTGATCTTAGTGTGGACAAGCTAGAGGGACAACAATTGGGGTCCTAGGTGCTTCCTAAAGGTGCCAACTATATCCATAGTGCATCAAAGAGGTTAGTGCTCTAACTTTTCCTTTAAACTAGGGTTTAAATGAATTAATTTATTAATTCACAATCTGGAATGGCAAACATAGATCTAATAAAAGTGTTTTAATATGCAATTGAGCATTGAAATTAATTAGGCACATAAGAGATGTGGTATGATGCATGTAACCCTAGAAGAAATTTTTTGAAATTCAATGCTCTAATGAACCAATTTTCATGCTTTCGCTCCTTAAATTGGTATCAGAGCCACTATATTTGCCATTTACATTGATTATTGAGATTTAATTGTGTGAATTGAATTGATCTAAAGCTATTTAGATTCACCATGTGTGGCAGTAAAGAGGTGTTTGTGCCCAAAGGTGGCGGCATGTTTTGAGTAATCAAGGGTGCACATGGTTATGGCCTAATTATACAATTGTTATATATTTTAAAGATCCATAATCATTCTTATACCTAATTAAATTATTTAATTAGGAATTTTAATCACATAATTAAATTTTGATTGAATTGTTTGAATGAGATTCATATCTGAATTTTTTAATTTGTTTAAATGAGATTCAAATCTGAATTTTTTAGTTGAATATGAGATATTCAATTTAATTTTATTATGTATGTTTTATTTAATTATTAAATGGTAATATGCATGATGGATGATCATGGACAATAAAAGACCAATGTGATTGGATTTATTTCTTTTATTTTTCTTTGGGTTGTAAAATAATTAATTTTATTTTTGGTGGCATGTATTATAAGTGTTGTAATAATTTGGGTTATAATTTCATTTATTTGAGGACTTTAAAGTCCATATTCTTGTAAATTCACCTTGGTATGCCAAGGATTACAATGTAATTGGATTGCAAGACGATCAAGGAGGTCAAGAACATTGGTGGGACTAGTGGGAGGAATTCAATATCAAGTGTTAATTATGTACTCCTTCAGCAACTCTTATAAAATGAATGAATGAAATGCACTTAGGAATGCCCTAATTCAATTCTTGGTGGCTCAAAATTGAATCCCTTAGAAAGCACATGATCATACCATATTTATTGTTTATCCATGTATGCATGAGATGTATGGGAATGTATGCACGTATATGATATATGCATGCTAAATGGATAATGTACAAAGTGAGACCATAATAGTAATTAAGTCGACCACTAAATCTTCCAAATAAATGATTAAGTTAGAAATTGTATAATTAAAGTAATTATATCATGGGCCCTCTATTAAGGCAATTATTTTAAGAAATTTTAAATACTTGCAATTGATGCATTTAATTTAAGAGATTTTCTTAAGAATAATTATTAAGTATGAGATGTTGTAAATATGTAAATAAGTTGATGCCCAAGAATGGATGTGCTTGAGGACATTAAAGTTATTTTCATGTTTACTGGCTTAATGGGATCAACTTAACTAATGCAACATGAATCAATAATGGATATGCCTGAGATTTTGAGCATTAGGGGCTGGATAAAGGATTGAACCTCACATGAGATGTGATGGGCAAGGAGTTGCTCACTTATAGTTTATTGTAATTCCAATAATGGATGTGCCTGAGGATGATCAATAAGACTATAAGAATTCAATCACCCACTAGAAATCCATCCAACTAGGATTTTCGTTTCGTACTTTGGAAGTGTAGGATTCACCAAGTTAGTGGGAGGACCAATTTGATTAAAATACCATAATCATTTTGGTTAATTACTTGATATATAACTAATTAATCTAGTTATTTTTTGCAGTTATTCTTCTGATAATAATGAGCACACAACAAGCACCACCATCCAATATCCTTGTAAGCATACTTTATCACAATAGGTTGACAGGACCTAATCTTTTTGATTGGCTAAAAAATTTAAAACTTGTCTTGAACCTATAACGTATTGGATATGTTCTAGACTCAAATGTTCCCGGTCCCTTACCTCTAGAGGCCACTCAAGAGGAATATAACACTTTGGACAAGTGGAAGGAGCATGATATGAGAGCCAAGTGTTACATGCTTGCTTCTATGAGTAATGAGTAACAGAAGCAGCATGAAAATATGCAAAGTGCTAGTGAGATCCTCCTTCACCTACAAGAGTTGTATGGTAAGCATAGCAGGAATGCTAGGTATGAGATATCTAGGTAGCTATTTCGAATGAGGATGTCTGAGGGACAGAATGTTGGGGATCACGTCCACAAGATGATTCAACTTATACAGCAACTGGAACATCTTGACTTTAACATGGATTTCCAGCTGCAGACGGATTTGATTCTTCAGTCCCTACCTAAGTCATTTGGGAATTTTGTGACAAATTTTCATATGACTAAGTAGGAATACACCTTGGCTGGTTTACTTAACATGCTAGTTATTTTCCAAAAGAATATGTCGAGCAATAAAGGAAAAGAGGTAGCTTTGATTGCATCTTCTTTTGCTAGAACGTCCAACAAGAAGAAGGGCAATAAGAAAAAGAAACCTCAAGTTCTAGGACCTTTTAAGAAGATAGCCAAACAGAAAGTGAACACCAAAGCTGATGGAGGCAAGGGAAAGTGTTTCCACTGCCAGAAGGATGGGCACTGGAAAAGGAACTACCTAGAGTATCTTACTTCTCCGAAGGATAAGAAGGATACACCTTCAGAAGGTATGTCTATATCTTATTATTTAGATGCTGATGATGCTCATAGTTCATCTACATCTTGGGTTTTAGATACTGGTGCCAGTTCTCACATTTCTTATGATATTCAGGAACTAGCAAACAATAGCAGTTTGCATGCTCGAGATGTTAGACTCCGGATTGGCGATGGCTCAACTGTTGAAGCTTTAGCCATAGGATCTAAATCATTTTACATGTGTGGATATGTTTTGTGTTTGAATAATATTTTATAGGTTCCTGATGCTTTTAAGAACATCATTTCTATATCTAGTTTAACTAGAAATGGTTATGAATTTCAGTTCACAGATGATGTTTGCAATATTTATTTTGAAAATAAATATGTTAGCTCAGGTTATATGCAAGATGGTCTTTATTATTTGGATAATAATTATAAACACAAAATGAATGCAAGAAATATAAAAGAATGCAATGCCATGATGAAAATCAACTCAAGTTCAAAATATATTTGGCACTTAAGATTAGGTCATGTTGCAGAAGATAAGATTGCAAAACTAGAGAAAATGGGGATTTCATCCTCATTGGGTTCTGAAACTACTCTAACTTGTGAATCCTATCTTCAGGGCAAAATGACTAGATCACCATTTATTGGACAAGGACTAAGAGCTAAAAATATTTTGGAGCTAATACATAGTGATGTGTGACACCCCTTACCCGACTACAGTGTAGCCGAGCAAGTTATGCCACTTAGTGTGCCGGAGCACTCTATTTTACCTTAATTTTTTTTTATCATAGTTTTGAAAATAACTTGTGAAATATAATTCATTTATTGAAATTGTAATTTATTTGAGGTTTCGAAAATTTTAAAGAAAATCCGGCGGAGTACCGGCTAAAAATGGAGAAAACAGTTCTTCGGAACCTGTGAAAAACACTTCCTATGATCATATTCAATCATCTCTTCACTCTCAAACTTCAATATCAAAATCTCAACATTTTTCACCATTCATTTCTCAATCATTCATCTCATGTGATAATCATGTACAAGTCTCAGTTATGTATTCACTTTTCCTTTCACAAACACAATTTTCTTAACAATTCCTCTATTTGTCATTCATTCATTTCACATCATCATTAGACTCAAATCATAAATAAATTCTCACATGTGATTTATAATCACAAATTACAAGTACTTACATTAATACAAAATTATATTACATTTGTTTCAAATACACATGATAAAATAAGAGTTTAATTACAAAATTTACAAAAATTCTCAAAATACAAAATGGGACCTAGTGTCCTACCAATGCACTGTGGATGGTGAGGTGACACGGACACTATGCAGAAAATTTAACTGCCTTACCGAATCTGTGGTCTACTGGGCCCTCTGTCCAAATCTTCAGTACCTACGCGTTGCAAAAGCGACGCGCTAAGCATAAAGCTTAGTGGTGCCAATAATACAAGAAAATATAATATGCAAATAAAAATAATAATTTCCTTGCTATTGTGTTCATAAGAAATGAGTAATTACTAACTTATTGTTTAGTCGAGGGCTAATCATGTTTTATGATATTAACTTCTTCATGCATTTCGTTAATTATTTTCTTCATGATATTGAGCTTCTTTGTATTTTTGTAATCATTCATGATACTTAATTTTCGTATTTTCTTTAATAATCAGTTCACAGTTATACTTTTCCATGCCCAAGTAAACTATCTGACGATCGGATGGATAACGGTCGTTGGCACCGACACGCGGTGCCTCTGGCCGTCATACCATGGGACGCAGAACGTCAACCACGTATGCAGTCAGTATGGCTAAAAAGCCATGATATCACATAATTGGCATAAAAGCCATGAATACGGGCATAAAGCCATGAATACGAGCATAAAGCCATGAATACGGCATAAAGCCTTTCGCAGTACTGCTAAAACAATACCCTATTGGCATGCCAATCTATCCAAACCAATCACATTAGGCCTACTAGGGCATTTTGCACTTTTAAGTTTCACAATTTTTGAATTTCAAGTTTTCATGTCACTATTCATTTCATTAGTCAACTAAAATGTTGACTTTTGCATAAACAATAGGTACATTGGTTTTGACACTCCCAACATACCACATTTTGCATTCAAAACTTGTTGGTTTTAGTCACTTTCTCAAAGCTTAGGTCATTTTGGCAAAATTGCCAATTTTTAGTTTTGGTGTCACTATTCACCTCATTGGTCAACAAAAATGTTGACTTTTGGATAGAAAATAGGTGTATTGGTTTTAACACCCCAAACATACCACATTTTGTATTTAAAACTTGTTGGTATTGGTTGCCAATACCATTTCTAAGCTTAATGCTAATTGAACAAAATTTTCAGATTTGGTGCTTCATCTTTACTGTTCCATTTGTTATTTTTACAGTGGGAATTTGAGGAAATGGTAAACATAAAAGTTGTTCCTTATTCTGTATAGTTGAATTTCCTTTTTTGAATCACTCCATTTGGAGTTTTTTAGCTCAAGTTATGGCCAAAATAAGTTTACTGTTCACGTGCACTGTTCATGCTGCACTTTTGGCTTTTGGCAGATTTTGGTCCAAATTTGGTCAGTAATTTGATCAAGTTAAGTTCATAATTTGGCCTAACTTTCTTCATATGAAATGTTCTACTATGCCTTAGGTTTTCATCGGTTCAAGAATCGCCTAAATCCGAGTTTTCTAGAGAGAGTTATAGCCATCCAAACATTACTGCTCAAATGAAAATTCTAAAAATCTTAGTACAGTAAACTTCACTTTGCTCAATGATTTGATTAGGTTAATGGCATAATTTAGATTAGTGTCCTTCATGAAAGTTGTTTGTCTATATCTTATCTTGTTGCTGTAAAAATTTCAGGTCAATTGACCATATCTACAGTGAGTTATGGCCAAATGAACAGTTACTGTTCATTTGGTCATTTCTGCAGGGGCTGTTTGCAGGGTATCCGGATTGGGGCCAACTTTTGGTCCTCTTGCTTTGGTCTTTTGGGCATGGTTTCTTCAGTAAAAATGTGCCATTATAAGCCTAGTTTCATGTCCAATTGTCCAAACATCAATTGGACTAACACAGCCCAAGTTATGGCAGTCCAAGTGGACTGAATTTTCAGTCACTCTGCTGCACTAACAAGGCAGCCTACACATTCACTTGGCTATACTATTTTTCAGTCCAATTCATGGTCAACATAACTAAAATGGTCACTAATTGACCATTAAGATGTTCTCTAACAATTTCCTAAGCCAAGTCAATTTTTCACTTCTCAAAACCCTAGTTTTCCCTTATGATTCACACATACACCTAATTAAGCACTTCCATTCATTATTTATGTGTATATACACCTTAAACATAATCTCTAATTCATTCTAAGTCCATTAAAACCATCAAAAACACTCCACCTTTGTTCCTTCCTTAGGGCAGCTGAAATTGATGGCATACATACACATAGTTTTTATTCATTTTACTTACAATTCCTTACTTATTTCAAGTCTTTAACATAGAAATAAAGAGTTTTAAATAGATAGGTGCACTAACCTTGAATGGGGCAGAATTTCCAGCCACCCAAACTCCTTTCTTTCTTCCTCTTTTGGCTGCCTAGAGATTGCTCAAGTTGCTAGGTTAATTTTTTGTGAAGCTAGGTTATGATTTTGTTGGGTAGAAATGGGTGAATCAAGCTTTGAAAAGCTTGAATATGCTTAGCTATGGAAGAGGTAACGTATTGGAAGAAGATGAAGAAGAAGAAGAGCAGAATTTTTAGGTCCATTTGTCTCTTTTATTGGTTAAGTAAATAGTTGGTTAAATGTGATTGGTGGGAAACTCTTAGATGACATCATATGATGTCAAAATTGACATTTATTGTCATTTTTCTTTCCTCTTCTTCTCTACCCATTTTCACTTTAATTTTTAGTAATATTTATTCATATTTTAGACCATAATAATTATTTACTTAACTGGACAAGTCGGCCAAAAATCACCTCTGAAGGCAAAATGACCAAAATGCCCTCCGTTTGGCTTAACGGGTCAAAATTATCTGTACCGATTGAAAAATTTTTCTAAATATTTTCTTGGCATTCTAATGCCATAGGAACCTCAATGACCCTTCTCTAGAGTCCCAAAAATTATTTTATGAATTTTTCCCCGGGTCTAGGGCTCCTCGTTGCGAGAACCGCAACTTCCCTCTGGTTACCCATCGCTTGGGCACCGGCTCGTTTAACTTGGTTGTATTTTATTTCTAAAATTTTTACTAAATTTTTCTTATTAATATTTGAGTTAATTATGGTTCCTCACTTAAGTTTAAATATTTTTCCGAACGTTCTAGCTGTCCGGACTGACACCGATCACCGGAACAGTAGGATGTACGGAGTGGTTACCGGGAGGGTGTTACAACTCTTCCCCTCTAATTTAAATTTCGTCCTCGAAATTCACCTGACTTAAGTAATCGGGGAGTTGCTACCTCCTTGTTTCTTCACTTCCTTGTATCGCCTCATCAGTGTCTGGGTTTGGCTCTTCCTGAGCTTCCATAGCATATACTTGTGGTGCCACCCTGACTTCGGGCTTTTCAACTGTCTCAGAAACAATCTTCTGTGAAATGTCAGCCGTTTCTGTTCTACCCGATCCTTTACCCTTTTGAACTATAGGGGAAGGCCTATGAACTTGTACAGGAGCTATTGAGCCACTCCTCTGAGGGCAATCTCTTATGAAATGATCCGTAGCCCCACACTTGAAACACTCTCCAGTTAACAGTCGACACTCCCCTCTGTGTCTTCTACCACAATGCATACATTCAGGCATTAGGGTTGATCCCCTTGTTATTGTGCCCGGGGAACTAGCTATAGATATTCCCATCTGGCCTCTGTGGCCCTGTGTCTGATCTTGTGAACTAGGACCCTTAAACTTCTTACTATCAGTTGGTATATTTTACTGTCCTGGTCCAAATTCCCTCTTACGCTGCCTATCTTTCCTATTTTGTTCATTTATTCTCACTTTCTCCACTTTTAATGCAGCTTCCACTAACTTGGTGAAGTCTGTGATCCCCAAGGCAGTGATCATAATCTTTATATTGTCATTCAGTCCCTCTTCGAATCTCTTGCACCTTTCAGCTTCATTAGGGACTATCTCCCTTCCATAGCGGCTCAATCTTATGAATTCTTTCTCATACTCAGCCACTGACAGCTGTCTCTGCCTCAGGTTAATGAACTCTCTTCTTCTCTCTTCCAGGTATACACTACCCACATATTTCTTCTTGAATTCGGAGAGGAAGAAATCCCAAGTTACTATTTCCTATTGTACTTCACTGGACACCGTGTCCCACCACTCGTATGCATCATCTTGCAACAAAGATATGGCAGCTTCCAGGTTTTGTTCAGGGGTGCAGTGGAGTTGTTTTAGAACTCTGCCTGTTCTGTTCAACCAATTCTCGGCTGCAACAGAATCATCTTCTCTCTTGCCATAGAAATCCATTACTCCAAACTTTCTTAGCCTTTCCAGATGTGATTTCTGCTGTGGAGCTGGTGGTGGTGGTGGTGCTGGCATTACCCCGGCCATTTGTCTAAAGAAATCGGCCATTTGCTGAAACATGGCCTGTGGAGGCTGAGCAGGCTCTGCTTGAGCTGGCGGAGCAGATTCTCTCATGCCCCCAGTCTCGGGCCTGCAGTGGAGCATGACTCTCCACTTCCTCCTCGACTGCTCTCTAAGATGAAGGGTCCATCTCCTATTCAAAATAAGAAAGATAAACAGATCTGCATTAGTGTCACCTCGACTCTTACAAATGCAATGCATGGTATGGACTCAATCTAGGCCCAGAAATGCCTAAACCATGCTCTGATACCACTAAATGTGACACCCCTTACCCGACTACAGTGTAGCCGAGCAAGTTATGCCACTTAGTGTGCCGGAGCACTCTATTTTATCTTAATTTTTTTTTATCATAGTTTTGAAAATAACTTGTGAAATATAATTCATTTATTGAAATTGTAATTTATTTGAGGTTCCGAAAATTTTAAAGAAAATCCGGCGGAGTACCGGCTAAAAATGGAGAAAACAGTTCTTCGGAACCTGTGAAAAGCACTTCCTATGATCATATTCAATCATCTCTTCACTCTCAAACTTCAATATCAAAATCTCAACATTTTTCACCATTCATTTCTCAATCATTCATCTCATGTGATAATCATGTACAAGTCTCAATTATGTATTCACTTTTCCTTTCACAAACACAATTTTCTTAACAATTCCTCTATTTGTCATTCATTCATTTCACATCATCATTAGACTCAAATCATAAATAAATTCTCACATGTGATTTATAATCACAAATTACAAGTACTTACATTAATACAAAATTATATTACATTTGTTTCAAATACACATGATAAAATAAGAGTTTAATTACAAAATTTACAAAAATTCTCAAAATACAAAATGGGACCTAGTGTCCTACCAATGCACTGTGGATGGTGAGGTGACACGGATACTATGCAGAACTGTGAACTGCCTTACCGAATCTGTGGTCTACTGGGCCCTCTGTCCAAATCTTCAGTACCTACGCGTTGCAAAAGCGACGCGCTAAGCATAAAGCTTAGTGGTGCCAATAATACAAGAAAATATAATATGCAAATAAAAATAATAATTTCCTTGCTATTGTGTTCATAAGAAATGAGTAATTACTAACTTATTGTTTAGTCGAGGGCTAATCATGTTTTATGATATTAACTTCTTCATGCATTTCGTTAATTATTTTCTTCATGATATTGAGCTTCTTTGTATTTTTGTAATCATTCATGATACTTAATTTTCATATTTTCTTTAATAATCAGTTCACAGTTATACTTTTCCATGCCCAAGTAACCTATCTTTGACGATCGGATCGATAACGGTCGTTAACTGGACACCGCGGTGCCTCGGGCCGTCATACCATGGGACGCAGAACGTCAACCACGTATGCAGTCAGTATGGCTAAAAAGCCATGATATCACATAATTGGCATAAAAGCCATGAATACGGGCATAAAAGCCATGAATACGGGCATAAAGCCATGAATACGGGCATAAAGCCATGAATACGGCATAAAGCCTTTCGCAGTACTGCTAAAACAATACCCTATTGGCATGCCAATCTATCCAAACCAATCACATTAGGCCTACTAGGGCATTTTGCACTTTTAAGTTTCACAATTTTTGAATTTCAAGTTTTCATGTCACTATTCATTTCATTAGTCAACTAAAATGTTGACTTTTGCATAAACAATAGGTACATTTGTTTTGACACTCCCAACATACCACATTTTGCATTCAAAACTTATTGGTTTTAGTCACTTTCTCAAAGCTTAGGTCATTTTGGCAAAATTGCCAATTTTTGGTTTTGGTGTCACTATTCACCTCATTGGTCAACAAAAATGTTGACTTTTGGATAGAAAATAGGTGTATTGGTTTTAACACCCCAAACATACCACATTTTGTATTTAAAACTTGTTGGTATTGGTTGCCAATACCATTTCTAAGCTTAATGCTAATTGAACAAAATTTTCAGATTTGGTGCTTCATCTTTACTATTCCATTTGTTATTTTTACAGTGGGAATTTGAGGAAATGGTAAACATGAAAGTTGTTCCTTATTCTGTCTAGTTGAATTTCCTTTTTTGAATCACTCCATTTGGAGTTTTGTAGCTCAAGTTATGGCCAAAATAAGTTTACTGTTCACGTGCACTGTTCATGCTGCACTTTTGGCTTTTGGCAGATTTTGGTCCAACTTTGGTCAGTAATTTGATCAAGTTAAGTTTATCCCAAAGTTTATACTTGGTTTAAGTTGTTAAAGAGGTTTAACATGCTTGATTGCAAGAGAGGATTATTACCAGTGAGACATGGTATCCACCTTTCTAAAGAGATGTCTCTAAAGACACCTGAAGAAAGAGATAAAATGGCTAAGATTTCATATACTTCGGCTACTAGAAGTTTGATGTATGCAATGAGGTGTACTAGGCCAGATATCGCACATGCTGTTAGTTTGACTAGTAGGTTTCAATCTAATCTAGGTTTGGAATACTAGATAGCTGTCAAGAATATCCTTATGTACTTGAGAAGAACTAAGGATTTATTCTTGATTTATGGAGGTGGTGACTTGCAATTGGATGGTTATACTGATTTTGATTTCCAATCAGATATGATAGAAAGTCTACCTTTGGGTTTGTGTTCATTTGTAATGGAGGTGCAGTTAGTTGGAAGAGTTCCAAATAGACTACTACTGCTGATTCCACTACAGAGGCTAAGTACATTGCTACATCAGATGCTACAAAAGAAGCTGTTTGGATAAAGAAGTTCGTTACAGAACTTGTAGTAGTTCCTTCCATTGAGTCAATAGTTCCACTCTACTGTGACAGTAATGGAGCAGTCATACAGGCTAAGGAACCCCGGTCTCACCAGAAATCCAAACACATAGAAAGGTGCTACCACATTATCAGAGAAATAGTTGGGTGAGGCAATGTAGCTATGTAGAAAATAGCATCAGCTGAAAATCTAGTTGATCCATTCACGAAGCCTATGTCACAAGCTCAGTTAGACCAACATCTTGAGAAGATGGGTATAAGATATTGTAATGAATGGCTCTAGTGCTAGTGGGAGATTGTTAGTAGTATGCCCTAGAGCATATCATTTTGTATGTATCTTGTACATATTTTATTAATAAAAGGCAATTTCACTTTTCTGTTTACATAATATATTTATGTGTAATAGAAAAGGTACATTGATATTTTATTAGAAATTCTATTCTTAAGTTGTTAAGAATATGAGTGACAGTATTTCTGGCACAAAGTATCATAAATTGGTTCACAATCGAGGATACTTCACATAGGACATGTCTTATCCAGAAAGATTGTATTCATGTTTGTTCCCAAGGTATTTATATGAGATATAAATAAGATAGAATGGTGAGTCTCATGCCACATAACAAACATGATAGGCACTTATACATGATAAGTAGGCCGAACCAGTGATGCGTATGACAAGCAAATGGAGTTTACTCTTGTCAATGCATTGTCATATATCATATCAGTGCATATAATCTTTAGACCTAAGATAACACAGTTATCTTGTATATAGGTGGTTTGAGTTTGATATCGCTTTCATACTTATACTGTGCATGGGTATATGGGCATGTGTTGGCTCCTACTAGTTATATATGGAGGCAGGTGTTGATCAAGATGGAACCTGTTACCCTAAGTAAATAGGGATAAAGTCCTATGTTTATTTAATTATTCTTGATGTTTCAAGTTCTTGGCTAGGACAGATAGATTTAGTCAGAAAAGAGTTTCTGACAAGAAAATCTAATTAATTAAGAACTGGAATTAAAAGAGAACATAATATTCATAGCAAATGGGGTTTGACATAAACTATGACTCCAGCTCAAATTGAGATTTTGTAACAGAGAGATTCTAATGCATGGTAAAATAAGATTAAAGGTTCATTTAACGTATTCCTTATTACTGATTGGGTGGCCATGGCATGCTATGCTAGGTGTCAATCATGGTCTATGAGATGCCTAAAATGATTTAGAGAAATCATTTATGGTAAGAAAGAGTTCTGATAATATTAAGAGTTAATATCATATCTCATTGCTAATTAGTGATGAGCCTAGTGAGTCACACACATACACAAGATAATCACCAAGTAAAATGCGATTTAATTAATTAATTAAAGAGTTTAATTAATTAATTAAATAGGTTTGGTTTGCAATAAGATTGCAAAGTCCCTAGCATGACTTGAAACTAAATCTAGGTTATTGGATGTATAGTATAAGTTAAATTTATATTTAAAGTGTTTAAATATTAATTTAATTGTGATAAATTAAATAATGGAGACTAATTAATTAATTTATATTTGATATAAATTGATTTGAAGAGGAGAAATAATAATTTTGGGTTGAGAACTCAAAATTACAACATAAGGGTAATTTGGTCATTTCACATGGTGACATGTGGCACCATGAGATGGTGACATGTGGCACCATGAGATGGTGACACATGGAACCATATTAGCTTGCCATTTGTCTTTCTATCATGTAAGATAATCAAGGTCAAGATTAACACTAGCTTTGACACTTGGCTTAATGTGATTGAGTCAATTAAAAATAAGATGCAATGTGTAGATGATATGTGGCATAGGGTTTAAGTGACTTAATGACCTAATTATAAAAGGAAAAAGAAAGAAGAACAAAACGCATCATTCTCTCTTGTCTATGTGTGATTGAGTCAATTAAAAATAAGATGCAATGTGGATATGATATGTGGCATAGGGTTTAAGTGACTTAATGACACTAGAAAGTATGATATGTTCCCTTTGAATTAAAATTGCTAGAAATTGTTTCTAGTGTCCTATACACACATACAAACTCGCTAAAGGTAAAAACCCAATTTATAATTAGTTGGAAAAGGCTTGAGAAGCAAATTGGGGGCTGCCCATTGGTGATCTTAGTGTGGACAAGCTAGAGGGACAACACTTGGGGTCCTAGGTGCTTCCTAAAGGTGCCAACTACATCCATAGTGCATCAAAGAGGTTAGTGCTCTAACTTCTCCTTTAAACTAGGGTTTAAACTAGGGTTTAAATAAATTAATTTGTTAATTCACAATCTTGAATGGTAAACATAGATTCTAATACATATTAAAAGTGTTTTAATATGTAATTGAGCATTGAAATTAATTAGGCACATAAGAGATATGGTATGATGCATGTAACCCTAGAAGAAATTTTTTGAAATTCAATACTCTAATGAACTAACTTTCATGATTCCGCTCCTTCAAGATGATTACTCATATATATGCTAGTTAGCCCTTGGGTTCCCCATTAGCCTTTGGTTATTAGGACGACTTAGAAATTTATGTCATATTCTAAACTGTGTGATTTTTAGCAAAACTTGTGTTTTATGATTGTTTGGAATAAAATTTGATTTTATTAAATGATTTTGCTTTTTTAGAAATATTGTGATATTTTTCATGTGTTTGAAAATTATGATTGATTAAGTTTTGATAAATTATGATTTATATTGAGTTTTAAAAATTTAAGTTGTACACCACTAAGTGTAATACTCAGCGATGAGTTGTTTATGCTGTCACAGGTAAGAGCAAGGAAAGAACTACTGAGTAGTTTACTGGTAGCAGTAGTTGGAGCAGTTGTGATTTGATCCTAGGTATATACTAGGTATGCCCTTATAAATTATTTTAATATATTTTGTATTTATATGTATTTGCATAGACATTGAACAGTTGCATAAAAAGTCTTGTATAACATTTTGAGTTTGTAAATATTGTAATTTTATTTCTTTAGTAACTTTAACTATGTAAATTATGGTAACATAAACTCCCTTGGTTTTCATGAATAAATATTGTTTCCTTTTGAGATGAGAATGAGAAGATGATGGAAATGTTGAGATTTAATTTTGTGCACTATTTTATATTGTTATTTTACAGGTGAAAAGAAGAACTGTTTTCTTAAATTTTAGTCGTTACCATGCCGAAAGTTTTGTAAAATCTAAAAAAAAAAAAAGCCAAATTAATTCAAAATAAAATTTATGGCATAAACCTCAATTAAAAGCACTTCAATAACTATTTATCATCACTTCAAACTTTAAAATGAATTGAATTTGTTTTCAAATCCTTTATAGTATATTTAATAGATTATCGGGAGGTGAAGTTCGGTAATTTATTAGATATGCTATGGGATCATGTCATGCCTTACAGAGGGGTAAGGTGTTACATGTGTTATTGGTATCAGAGCTTTGGTTTTGAACTATGATTTTGAAATATTTTTTATTAGTATAACTGCTCAAATGTCATTGATTGATACATACGGTAGATTTACATCTTGAATATAGACTAATGGAGAGAATTCTCCTTTTCGTTGGTTGCTAGGAAGTAGAAATCCATGTGAATTGAAATGGAAGAAGGGGATCACTCAGTAGAGCAGTCAGTTGCAGCTAAGGCACAAAGGAGGCCCCAGCTCCTCAAAATGTTGGTGGGTTAGCTACACCAATTCCCCCTCTACAGTTTTTTGCTCAGTTCACTCAGCAAATGACTGTGTTATTCCAACAAATGACTCGCAATGTACCAGTCCAAGCCCCAATGCAAGCATCGCCAGTGCAACCCCTACGGCAGTATAATAAATTAATAAAGTATGGGGCATCAAAATTCAAGGGCACAGTGGATCCTTTGGAAGCAGAATAGTGGCTTGAGAGGATGAAAAGAGTATTCAAAAAGCTCCATTGCATTATGAATTGAAATTTGAGTACTCAATTTCCCTACTACATGGGAATGCATATGAATGGTGGAAAACCACTCTCCATAGTCTAGTAAAGCCACCAGTCCTGACTTGGGAGGATTTTTTAAGAGAATTTAGACAGAAATACGTTCCCGACACATATGTAGATATGAAGCTACAGGAGTTTCTTAGTTTGAACTAAGGGGATAAGACTATAGCTAAGTATGGGAGAGAATTCTCCTGCTTAAGCCACTATTCGGGGAATTTGCTTACCACCAGTAGAGACCGATGCAAACAGTTTGAAGCTGGTTTGATGCCCAGCTTAAGGTTACAAGTAGTTGGGTTCCGACATGAGAACTTTTCTGAACTGATATCTCAAGCCCTAGAGTTAGAGAGAATAGAATCAGAAGGAGCACTTGAGAAGGGAACGACTGAAAAAGACAAAAGTGGGAAGACCACTGGTAAGGGTTCAAGTAGTAATTTGGGTAAGAGAAAGAGCTTTGGGGGATCGAGTAATAGAAGATCTGGTAGGGGGAGATTCTCAGGATAGAAGCCACCTAAATCTAGCCAGTAGACACCCAGGAGTTCCTTTCCTATACATTTATATGAGATGTGTGGCAAGACACATGGAGGAGTATGCTATAAGGCCATTAATTCTTATTACAACTGTGGTAGTATGAGGCATTTTGTTAAAGACTGTACCAGTGCCCGTAGATCTGGGCCACCTATTACCACAACTGAAGGATCTGTTTAAGGATCTGCCACCAGAGGTTCACAGTCAGCTAGTAGAGGTAGAGGTAGAGACAGAGGTAGGGGCAGCACTTCTAGCAGCCAGGGCACAGTAAACCAGCCAGAGCAGAGTGGCGCCCTAGCTAGAGTGTATACAATGCGTCAGAGAGAAGAGGTCGAGACTTCAAATGTAGTGGATAGTATATTCTCCATCTTTAGTAGAAATGTTTATGTGTTATTTGATCTCGGCTCCACACACTCATATGCTAGTGCTAGTATTGTTTGCTTTGCTGTTATGCCTTGCTTGAAAATGGACTTTGATGTGCTAGTGACTAGTCCATTAGGCCAAGAGGTTAGGGTGAACAGATTGTATAAGGATTGTCCATTGGTGATCTAAGCTCATACTTTTTTATCTGATATGATTGAAATGCCCTTCCAAGATTATGATTTCATCTTGGGCATGGATTGGCTAGCCAAGCATCATGCTATGATTGACTGTAGTTTGAAGATAGTCATTTTTAGTCTTTTCGAGTATGCAGATTTAGTAATACATGGGAAGAAGCAGTTATTGCCATCAAATCTCATTTTAGCTGCACTTGCTAGAAGAATGATTCAGAAGTGGTGTGAAGCATATTTGGCTCATGTGATAGACACATAAGTAGGGAGTCCAGAATTGAGGGATATTCCTACTGTATGTGATTTTCTAGACGTTTTTCTTGAAGAACTGCTAGGATTACCTCCAGAAAGAGAGGTACAGCTTGAAATAGAGATTATGCTTGGTGTGGAACCAATTTCCATTACTCCATATAGAATGGAAGCTGCTAAGTTAAAAGAGTTGAAGGTGCAATTACAAGAGTTGCTAGATAAGGGTTTCATTCGCCCTAGTGTGTCACCTTGGGGAGCACCAATTTTGTTTGTCAAGAAGAAGGATGGTACTCTCCATCTATGCATTGACTATAGACAGTTGAACAAAGTGACAATAAAGAATAGATATCCTCTACCACATATTGATGATTTGTTTGATCAGCTGAAAGATGCAGCTATGCTTTCCAAAATCGACTTGAGATCGGGTTATTATTAGTTAAGGGTGCAGGAGCAGAGCATTCTTAAAACTACCTTCAAGACTCGCTATGGCCACTATGAGTTTCTAGTGATGCTATTCGGGTTGACTAATGCTCCAGCTGCTTTCATAGACCTGATGACCACTATCTTCAAGCCATATGTAGAGCAATTTGTTGTAGTGTTCATTGATGACATTTTGGTATACTTGAAGAATACAGAGGAGCATGACAAGCACCTGAGGATAGTACTGCAGACTTTGAGGGAAAAATGGTTGTATGCCAAACTATAGAAATGTGAGTTTTAGCTGAAGGAAATTGCCTTTTTGGGGCACATTGTATCAGTTGAGTGTAACACCCCTATGTTCATTAGTTCTATACATTTCACTGTTCCGGTGACTAGTGCTGGTCCGGACAGTCAAGAGGCTTAGAACCATATTTAAATCACCTAGAAAAGCTATAAACCAAAATTAATAGAAATTATATGAAGGAAAAATAGAAATAAGAAAAACAAAGCATAAAAGGTTAAATGAGCTAAGGCCACAGTGATGGGTGACTGTACCGGAAAGTGACTGCGAGATCAGTCATTGCCCTATTTTTGAGTGGGACATTGTAACACCCCAGGCCTAAGAATTATTGCGAAGCTAGGAGAAATGTGAAAACCACGAAAATGAGTTGAGGACAAGGTAAAATAATTAAATCAGAGTTCAGGAAGTAATACAATATTATTGAAAAAATGGGTCAAACTGGTAAGGGGCAATTTGGTCAATTCACCCTTAATGGTGACTCATGGCCTAAATGTCTAATAAAATGTGGGAAATTAAAATTATAAAACGTAGATTCAAAGTGAAGAGGTATGTAAAAGAAAAAGAAAAAGAAAATTTTAAATGAAAAAGCATTATGCATCATACATTGCCCAAGCATAATGCAATAAATTTTAATTTTTAAAATTTAAAAAGAGGGGATAATTACTTAATTAAAATAACCAATAAAAAAATTAAGAGACAAATGAAGTCTTCTTCTCTTCATTGTAGTCATCCCTCTCCTCTCCCTCTTCTCTCTCTCTAATTTCCTCTATGGCCATGAATTTTCAAACTTTCAAAGCTTGAATCAACCCCATAAATCCCACAAATTTCCTAAATAAATCTTGTTCTTGCATCTTGGCAAGCATATTGAGAACAAAAAGGAAGAAGAAATTAGAAGAATTGGAGCATTGGAAACACTTCATTAGAGGTTAGTCATGAATCTTCTAAATTCTCTTTATATTCATGAATATGCACTTGAAGTGAATGAGAATTTGATGTAAATGAAACAAAAATGATAAGTTTAGGGACATAGTGAAATTGGGCATGCATGAGTACTTGAGGGAAATGTTGTGCTTTAATGTAATTAACCTTGTATACAAGTTTAATTAAGTAAGTAAAGGTGATTAGTAGGCTTTAATTTGAATGAATTGAGTTAATTGGTGAATTAGGGTTTGTGACCATTGAAAATTTGGGGGGAAAATTGAGAATTTGAGGAATTGATGCCAATTGACCTAATTGAGGCTTAAATTGGTCAATTGGGTTGATTTGGAGTGTGAGTGAATGAGTAAAATTGGAATGGATGGTGAATGGTAATGGGCTAATGTGGATAGCCTGACCATGGTCAACTTAAATGGCCATAATTGAAATTCTGTTGCTCCAATTGGTGTGAGATCAATTGGAGATGAAAGACCCAAAGCAACAATTTTCATGTAGAAACCCAGCCCTAAAACTGACCATAAGTGGGTGTAAAATTAGGTTGAATCTGGATTTCACACACTGACACTGTACAAAACTGACCTTATGAACAGTACTTGTTCAAATGGTCATAACTTAGTATAGACAGGTCCAAATGACCTAATTTTTGAACCATTGGAAAGTAGGACATGGTAGAAAAATTTTCATGAAGAACACAAACCCAAATTCTGACCATAACTAAGTTAAATTGACAACCAAAGTTAGTTCCTAAAATCTGCCAGAACCCTAATTGCCTAGAATTTCTGAGTTTGGATCCATTCCGGCCAGCCACCTTAGAAATAGCATAACTTGAGCTACAAAACTCCAAATGGAGTGATTCAAAAAGAGAATTAAAGCTAAGGCATTAAGGAACAACTTTGATGGAGGAAAGTTGGCCAAAATTCTACTGTAAAAAGACCAATGGAATAGTAAAATCAAGTGACCAAAAATTGAAAATTTACAATTTCTCCTAGGAAACCTTAAATTGAGTTTGGTAATCAATACCAACAAAAATGTGACAAAAAATGTGGTATGTAGGTGTAATTAGAACTAGTACACCCCTTAAGTATGAAAAGTCAACATTTTACTGAATTGGTCAAATGAATAGTAACCACAATTACACCAAGTACAAAGGACTAAATTTTATGGGGTAGATGAAGTTCACAAAATTTAATTCTTAGATTACTTATTAGAAATTAATTGAATTAGTATTGAAACACTTTGAATTGTGTGTTTCAGTAGAATGAGACACTAGGAAGGACAAAGAAAAAGTGAGTCAAGGTCAAGAGGCAACTCATTTGAGGTTTGTGCACAATAACTAGTTCATTTTCGAATTTCAATTTGGATTTTGATTTGAAGGAATTATGAAATTAAATTATTTAATTTATGACCTCATTTATATCGAATATTTGAAACAATACAATTTATGTATTGTTGGCCCAAATGTTGGGAAATTGGTTTGAATGTGAATTAATGGCTATTTTGATGTTTGAAAATTGGTTAAAATGGTTTGAAACCACAACAATTGTGATTAATTGTTTGAATTCCTCACTAGCTTACTTAGTGGGATGAATTGGTTTTGAATTCCCTCTCTGGCTGAAGTGTTGAGGTGTGTGCCAGTTGAGGACGAATTGAACAAGCACTCATATATCGTGTTAGCTAGCCTTGGTATTCCTCATTATCCTTAGGCTATTGTGATGAATAGGATATTTGGGTCATGATTAAGCTGTGTGACATTTCAAAAGAAATTGTTATGTGATTTGATTTATTTTAAGAAATTTTCTGGCTTTAGAAATAAGCGTGATTTTATATGCGTTAATATCTCAATTGATTTAACTTGAACAATTGTGATTTATGTGCTGTTTAATTTATTATTTTTTTAAAGTTGTGCACCATTGAGTCTTTGACTCAGCGATAACTTTTTATTACTGTCATAGGTAGAGAGATAGATAAAGCAGCAGAGTAGGCTGCTTGTGACTTGAAGTGATCAACAATTTGGATATTTACCAGGTATATAGATTATGCCCTTGTATATTTTCATTTTGATATATATGTCACTATATGTAGGTGCATTAGACTTGAGTAGTTGTGTAATAAATTTTGTAGTTTACATTTGATTTGTGTAAATGTTGTAATACAAACCTCTTATTTTATTTAATGAAATGCTTAGTTTATTTTGAATTTTTTTTTTTTTTTTTTTTTTTTTTATGAATTGCTTGAAATGGTGCTGAATTGAGATTGATTTGTATTGACACTATTAGAGGTTGGGATTGAAATATTTCATATTGGGAGTGTTTTCATAGGTTTTTGAAGATCTGTTTTCCCAACTTATAGACGGCACTCTGTTGAATTTTCAGTAAAAATTATAGAGATCTTAAATTAATTAAAAATTTTATTATGACTTAACTTCGATTAAAGGTTTTAATACCTGTTCAAAACAACCCACCACTTTAAAAGGGAAAGAAAATTGGTTTAAAATCCCTTGTTGTGTATTTAATGGGTTATCGGTAGGCAAAGTTCGATAATTCATTAGGTATACTATGAGATCATGTTATGCCTTGCAAAGGGGCAAGGTGTGACACTGTGGTGGCTGTCGAATCCACCAGAAATTAAATTAACTGAAATTACCAATTATGAAATATTTTCTGCAGTAAGTGGTAAATCCAGGTCAAACCCTAGAGACTGAATTATTAAATTTTGTGCACTTGTGTAAGGGAAAAAGAAACAAAGGTTGGGGGAGTAATTCACAGTCCAAAGAAGAAATAAAAAATCTGAAATTAAGAACTAAAATAAAATATAAAACTCTCAAATTAAATAAACTTCAGTACAAGGTATTTCACATTCCAATGCATGATTTGATCATAGACAAAAGAAATACAATTATCTCTTATTGAATACTTAACGTAGATTTACCAAACAGCGAGGTAAAACCCCTAACTTCCCTATACTCATCAACTCCAGCCTAGCACTCTTATTGACTCTAATTATTAACTGAATTGGTATTAAACAATCCTCATCAAATTAATAATTGCTTTAAAAAAAGGAAGTAGTTAAGCTAAACAACAATTTATGAAGTATAAATCATTTAATTCATCATATTGTTTCCTTAGGTTATTATCAAAAACTTAAATCATAATCAATAAAACCTAATTGCTACTCATGTTCAATCTTAACAATAATTACAGATTATGAAGATGAACTAGCAATTGATCTCATCAAACAATTAACTAATAGGCCTTTTTAGCAAATCATTCAATAGATAAAAAATAATGAAATTAGAAAATAATAGATATTCAAAAAGACATAAATTAAATTAAGAACCTGGTCTCACAAATCATGCATAAGAACTAGAATCCCTTGAGCTGAATTAAGAACTTAGCCACTCATGTTCATGGCTTACAGAAAATTAAGAACCACTCATGGTCATGACACATCAAGTCTAGGCTTTTGCAATAGATCCATAGCTCATTTTGTCAATCTTGGAGACTGATTTGGGCTTTGGTCCCTCTTTATCATTTGTAGTGCTCTATCTTAGCTTTTCAATGGATTAAATAGCACTCAATTTAGAGACCCACAACTTTAGAAATACCTGAAAAATACAGCAAACGTCAAATGCTGAAAATTTCTCCATTTAACACAATTATTCCAACAACTATCTAAAAATATGCCTAAATGATAAATATACGTTAATCAACTGAATTATGCATAAAAACACACTAGAAACACTAAATATGATGAGAGTAAAATTAATAAATTATGTACTTATCAAATTCCCCCACACTTATTCCATGCTTGTCCTCAAGCATGACTTAAACTCTCAATCAACTCCTCTTAGAAGTTCACTTAACTTTACCCTATCACAATATTCTCTAACAAAAGATTAAAAGTTTGAAAGAAGAGGCAAGTAAGGTAATAACCATCACAACAAATTCCATCAACACCATACCAATATATCAACAATTCTCCAACCAAAAACAAAAGGCTTGAAATCAATTAAGCTCACACAATTAAAGTTCAATAAAAGTTTAAAACAATACACACCAAAACACAAGGCTAATTTATCAAGGCACAACAATTATAGTTCTTTGCAAATTTTAGGGGATATAGAAATGGGCTTTTTTTTATATATATATATTTGATATTGGTACTTCTCTCTCATCACAGTTACTTTTTTTTTTTTTCAACCATCACCTTCAGAAAAGTATCTTACTCATATTCTAGCTAGCTTTTGGCCTGAGAATCGACATGGGGTTCATAAAGACCCTGGTTAGTTTGCTTAACTAAAATAGCGAAGCAATTTTCAATTTCAGCTTTTTATTTCCCCCAATTTATGCATCTACATATTATAAAGTGCCCTGATAGATTAAACAAAGTTCTGAAATATGCATGACACTAGTTTAAAGCACATAACTAATCATTTCGCCATTAAATCAAGCTTAAATGATTTATGCAAGAAAAAAAATTGCTCTATGGTATGGTGAAGAGGGAAAATCCATCATTAAAGTTATTATTACCTTGCTAAAATTTCAAAAATTTAACCTAAAGTAAAAAAGTCATTTCAAGGACAAAGCACTTCTCTCCGAGAGTTAATATAGAATCATGAATCAAGCTTATGAGAATAATATTTTTTTTTTTTGGCAACAAATTTCTCCTTCCCCACACTTAAAACTTACATTCTCCCCAATGTAAAGCCCAAATATAAAAGAAAAGGAAAAAAAATGCTAGAAAATAAAATAAGATGAGGGAAAGAAAACAAATTTGGTTGTGGCTAACAAGCCACCCATGGGTTGCCTCCCAAGAAATGCTTTTGTTTATTGTCGTTAGCTCGACATGGCAAAGCTCCTTAATCCACTGAATGCTCTTGAAACCCCTCATAAAATGGCTTGAGTTCATGACCGTTGACCTTGAATACTTTGTTAGTTCCTAAACTTTGAATTTCAACTGCACCATAAGGAAACACATTAGTAACAACATAGGGTCCAATCCAACGAGAACGCAACTTACCAGGCATCAGCTTCAATCTGGAATTATACAATAAAACTTTTTGCCCAATCACAAACTGCTTCCTTAGTTTGTCATGGAATGCCTTTGTCTTTTCCTTATAGATCCTAGAATTCTCATAAGCCTTAAGGCGAATTTCCTCTAATTCATGCAATTGTAATTTTCTTTCTAACTCATTCTCCATGCTTAACTCAAACATCCTGCACAAATGTATCAACAACATTAATAGAAAAGACAAAATGATTATCAGCAGGATATTTCATGGTATCAAAGATATTAAATTTGACAGTCTCTCCATCAAACTCCATAGTTAAGGTACCCTCATCCACATTAATTTTTGATTTGGCAGTTCTTCGGAAAGGTCTTCCAAACAAAATCAAAGCTGACTTTGATGTGGGAACACTATCCTTCATATCCAGAATGAAAAAATCTGTAGGAAAAATCAATTCTCTAACCTGCACCAAAAAATCCTCAACTACTCCCAATGGGTAAGCATTAGAATGATCAGCTAATTGAATAATGACACTGGTTTCTTTCAAAGGACCCAAATTCAAAGTCTGGAAAACTGAATATGACATGACATTAATAGATGCTCCTAAGTCTGCCATTGCATGTTCAAATCTAGAATCACCTATTTTGCAGGGAATAGAAAACGAACTTGGATCCTTACATTTAGGGTGTAATTTCCGCTGAATCAATGCTGGCACATTTTCCCTCATCTCATTATTCCTCAACTTGCACTTTGTAGTGTATAATTCTTTAAGGAATTTAGCATACCTGGGGATTTGTTTGATCGCATCAAGTAAAGGTATATTAACTTCTACCTTTCTGAAAGTTTCCAAATTTTCTTTCTCTTGTTCTTCTTTCTTATTCTTAACCAACTTGCAAGGGAATGGAGAAAGAACAGAATTATTAACCTTATTTAGTTTAGGTTCAGTATTTACCTCAACTTCAGGAACTTCAGACTCTTTTGCTCCTTGCTTCTTCTTTTTCATTGGCTCATGTGGAGTCTGATTATCAACTTCTTTCTCACTTTGCAACATTATAGCACTCGCATTTTCTCTGGGATTCATGACTGTTTGTGATGGAAGCTTTCCAGAACCTTGAGCTTCCAGCTTACTCACAGATGAAGCTAATATACCAATCTGCCTTTCAATGTTTTGAATGCTATTTCTAGTCTCCTGTTGAAACTGTTGTGTATTGTTAGCCAAAGCCTTAACAATTTCATCAAGTGACATACCTTGATTTGAGGGAGGCGGAGGTGGTTGATTCACTTGTCTCTGTTGCTGGTATCAGTTTTGCACCGATTAATTCCCATAATTCAGATTAGGATGATCTCGCCATCCTGGATTATAAGTATTAGAAAAGGGATCATACCTGCGTTGTGGCTGTCCATAATTGCCTACTGCATTAACATGTTGCATTGATTCATCCTCTTATAATGCAAGACATATGTTAGTAGCATGACCCGAACCCGAACAAATCTCACATACCTTAACAGTTTGCATTTTCCCTACAACCAACTGCCTCACCAAAGAAGTTCAATCAGAAATCTATTTCTCAAGGTTGGATGTACTTACCTCATTAACCTTCTTAGGTGTGTGATCCATTCTCATACCAAACTGCTGAGAATTTACTGCCATGTTAGCAATCAGCCTCCTTGCCTCTTCTGGTGTCTTGTCAACCAAAGCTCCTCCACTAGCAGCATCTATCATACTATGGTCCATTCGTAGAAGTCCCTCATAGAAATACTGAATCAATAGCTGCTCACTTATTTGATGATTGGGACAGCTTGCACACAATTTCTTAAATCGTTCCCAATACTCATACAAACTCTGTCCATTGTACTGCCGGATGCCACAAATTTCTTTTCTTATGTTGGCAGCATGGGAAGCAGGAAAATTCTTTTTCAGAAATATCTGTTTAATCCCATTCCATGAGTTCACAGTTCCGGAAGGAAGGTAATACAACTAATCTTTAGCTGTGCCTTCCAGGGAGAAAGGAAAAGCTCGAAGCTTAATCTGGTCCTCGGAAACTCCTTGAGGTTTCATGCTGGAACACACAACATGAAATTCCTTTAAATGCTTATGTGGATCTTCACCTACAAGACCATGAAATTTAGGCAACAAATGGACTAGTCCAGATTTTAACTCAAAAGCAACATTTAAAGCAGGGTATTGAATACACAAAGGCTGTTGGTTTATATCAGGAGCAACCAACTCTTTCAAATTTCTAGCAGTCATAGTTTCATTTGCAGAATTTGAATTTGAATCTGAATCCAAACTTAATTCCCTTGGAGATTGGACTCCTTCAAATGTACTCGGTATCTGCTTAGCCTGCTTAGCCAATTTTCTCAACTGTTTAGCTATTTTTTCTACTTCTAGATCAAAGATCAACTCACTAGATTGAGAAGTTCTTGTCATAAACAAAAAGAAATCAAAGTAAAAATAGAAAAGTGCCTCAAAACCCTAGAAAACGATGGAATTTAGCCTCAAGAGGGTGGGGCCAAAGAATCTTATGGATTGATTGGTCTTGATCAGAACGTCATTTCCTTCAAAATAGGTATGGCCCACCCTCCAAATTCAACCAAAAATCTATCGATGAATAGTAACGCTGTAATTTTTTCGAAAACCTGAAAACAGCAACACTTCACAAACAAAATTAATAACATAATATATTAACATTAAAAACATAAAATCCAATAAATTTCAGTCCCCGGCAACGGTGCCAAATTTCTTGGTGGCTGTCGAATCCACCAGAAATTAAATTAACTGAAATCACCAGTTACGAAATATTTTCTGCAGTAAGTGGTAAATTCAGGTCGAACCCTAGAGAATGAATTATTAAATTTTATGCACTTGTGTAATGGAAAAAGAAACAAAGGTTAGGGGGGTAATTCGCAGTCCAAAGAAGAAATAAAAAATCAGAAATTAAGAACTAAAATTAAATATGAAACTCTTAAATTAAACAAACTTCAGCCCAAAGTAATTCACATTCCAATGCATGATTTGATCATAGACAAAAGAAATACAATTATCTCTTATTGAATACTTAACGTAGATTTACCAAACAATGAGAAAAAACTCCTAACTTCCCTATACTCATCAACTCAAGTCCAGCACTCTTATTGACTCTAATTATTAACTGAATTGGTATTAAGCAATCCTCGTCAAATTAATAATTACTTTAAGAAAAGGAAGTAGTTAAGCTGAACAACAATTTATAAAGCATAAATCATTTAATTCATCCTATTATTTCCTTAGGTTATTATCGAAAACTTGGATCATAATTTATAAAACCTAATTGTTATTCATGTTCAATCTTACACAACAATTACGGATTATGAAGATGAACTAGCAATTGATCTCATCAAATAATTAACTAATAGGCCTTTTTAGCAAATCATTCAATAGATCAAAAACAATGAAATTAGAAACAATAGATATTCAAAAAGGCATAAATTAAATTAAGAACCTGATCTCACAAATCACGCATAAAAAGCTAGAATCCCTTAAACTGAATTAAGAAATTAGCCACTCATGTTCATGGCTTACAGAAAATTGAAAAAAAATAAAGAAGAAAACTAAGAAGATAATGGAGAATAAAGGTCTTTTATTATGTGTTTTCGGCTGCTGCCCAAAGATGCCCTTATAATAAAAAATCTAATCCCAAAGATAGGAACCAAACTAGGAAAAGTTTTGAAAATCAAAAGATAGATTTTCAGCCTGTACTCATGTCTCTGCAATCAATGCCATTTTTTAGCCACTTCCCTTTCGAATCTGTCTCTTCCCTCTTCAGGAAAGTTGTAGCCCTATTTCTTAGCTTTCCAACGGGTACTTAATTGCCCAAATCCGAGGTCTGCAGCCCAAGTTATGGCTTAAAAACCAATATTGATTCTGATAGACGGTCTAGCTAATAATGACGAATTCATTGCCATTTTTGACAATTAAAACGGTCTTATCTTGCTTCCAGCGCTTCATAGAAGTTGTAGAGGTGGCTCTTAAGGTTCAATTGGGCTTAAGCTTGCTTCATTTGGACGTCTAGAACTCTAGATACAAAATAAATACTGAAACTAGTCGTGACACATCAAGTCTGGGCTTTTGCAATAGATCTATAGCTCATTTTGTCAACCTTGGAGACTAATTTGGACTTTGGTCCCTCTTTATTAGTTGTAGTGCTTTATCTTAGCTTTTCAATGGATTAAACAACACTCAATTTGGAGACCCACAACTTTAGAAACACCTAAAAAATACAGCAAAGGTCGAATGCTGAAAATTTCTCCATTTAACACAATTATTCCAAAAACTATCTAAAAATATGCCTAAATGATAAATATACTTTAATCAACTGAATTATGCATAAAAACTCACTAGAAACACTAAATGTGATGGGAGTAAAATTAATAAATTATGCACTTATCACACTGAGGGTATCAAGGTGGATTCTAGTAAGATAAAAACTACTCTTAATTGGAAGCTGCCGAGAAATGTCACAAAAGTTTGAAGTTTCCTTAGTTTTTTTAGTTATTACCATAGATTTGTGAAGGGATTCTCCATGTTAGTATCTCCACTGACCAAGTTACTTCAAAAAGATGTGAAATTTCAGTAGACTGATTAGTGCCAGAAAAGTTTTGATGAGTTGAAACACTATTTGACTAAAGCTCCAGTACTGACTTTACCTACACCGAGTAAAGAGTACATTATATATAGTGATGCTTCTCATAATGATTTAGGCTGTGTACTAATGTAAGATAGAAATGTCATTGCCTATGCTTCACACTAGCTTAAGCCACATGAGAGGAATTATCCTACACATGACTTGGAGCTAGCAGCTATTATATTTGCTCTGAAGATCTAGAGACACTACTTGTATGGAAAGAAGTGTTACATCTACACAGATCATAAGAGCTTAAAGTAGCTAGGTACACAAAAAGAATTGAATTTGAGGTAGAGAAGGTGATTAGAGCTGATAAAAGATTATGACTGCTTGATAGACTACTAGCCAAGGAAAGCAAACGTGGTGGTAGAAGCCTTAAGTTGCAAGACTATGGCTAGTATGAGGGTTTCACCTTTGTCCATGGTGTATGACTTAAGGGCCTTGCATGCTAATTTGGTGATTGATGATGAGGGGTGAATGGTAGCTACTCGGCAAGTGAAGCCAATGCTGATTGATCAGATTAAAACGGTTGCTCAGAATGATGAAAAATATTTGAAATTAATGGAAGAAGCTCGGGATGGCAAGAAACCTAGATTTTCAGTGAATGAAGATGGCTTATTGCTATACCATGATAAAATGTGCGTTCCTAATGACGTTAAATTGAGGCAAATCATCTTGAAGGAAACACATGACTCAACATTTGCTATGCACCTTAGTGGAACCAAAATGTATAGAAACATGAAAGAACACTATTGGAGGATGGGTATAAAAAAAGATATTACAGAGTATGTCTCCAAATGCTTAACTTGTCAGTAAGTAAAGACAGAACACCAAGTGCCAGCAGGGTTGCTATAGCCATTGCTAATTCCTGAGTAGAAATGAGAATGGATTACTATAGATTTTGTGATGGGACTTCCACGGACACAAAAGAATCATAATATAGTTTGGGTCATTGTGGATAGTTAACCAAATTTGCAGATTTTCTACCATTGAGGATGGACTACAGTCTAAAAAGATTGGCAAAATTGTACATTGATGAAGTGGTGAGGTTGCATGGAGAGCTAGTGTGCATTGTATCAGATATAGATCCAAGGTTCACTTCTAGATTCTGGGGTAGTCTCCAAAAAGCCCTAGGAATTAGATTGAACTTTTGCACCACATTGCCCCCATAGACAGATAGCCAGTCTGAGAGAATCATCTAGATTTTGGAGGATATGCTTTAGGCTTGTGTGATTGAATTTGAAGGAAGTTGGGATACACACTTACCTTTGATTAAATTTGCTTACAACAATAGCTATCAGTCAAGCATTGGGATGCCTCCATATGAAGCACTCTATGGTAGAAAGTGTAGAACTCCCTTATGTTAAGATGAAGTGGGTGAGAAAAAGTTGATTAGCCAAAAATTGTGCAGCAAACAGAAGAGAAGATTAAGATCATTTGAGACAGACTCAAGGCTACATCAGACAGATAGAAGTCCTACATTGATCTAAAGTGAAGAGATATTGAGTATGCTGTGGGTGGCAAGGTGTTCCTTAAAGTTTCCCCTTGGAAGAAAATTATGAGGTTTGGTAGGAAGGGAAAGCTGAGTCCTCGCTTCATCGAGCCATATGAGGTTCTGGAAAGAGTGGGTCTGTTAGCATACAGACTTGCATTACCTCCAGAGTTGGAGAAGATTCATAATGTCTTCCATGTCTCCATGTTAAGGGGGTATCGATCAGACCCCTCACACATCTTACCAATAGAGGAGATTGAAGTGAATCTAGACCTTACTTATGATGAAGAGCCAATAAAGATCTTGGCATATGAGGTGAAACAACTGAGAAACAAGCAAATACCACTAGTCAAAGTGCTGTGGAACCATCATTCAGGCCAGGAGGCTATATGGGAGCGGGAGGAGGACATGAGGAGACAACACTCACAACTATTTAGAAACTGATACCAGGTAAATTTTTGGAACAAAATTTTCTTTTAAGGAGGGAGAATTGTAACACCCTCATACTAAGTAGTCATGTACATTCTATGGTTCCGATGACTAATGTCTATCCAAACAGCTGGAATGTCTAGAACTATACTTAAATCACATAGAGAAACCAAAAATAAAATTGATAAAGATCAAAAGAAGTTGGATAAAAATAAGAGAAACAAAGCACAAATCGGTTAAATGAGCCTAAGGTCCCGGCAATGGGTGACTGGCCCAGGAAGTGACTGTGAGCTCAGTTGCTACCCTAAATTCATGTGGGACCCCATGACATCCTTATTTGAGGGTCAATTGTGAAACTATCAGGAATAAAAAGGGAATAAGTAAAATTAAGTGAATCAAAACCTTAGGACTCATCGGGCATTATGGAAGAAGATATACTATAACCCGATGATGGGCATTTTGGTCAATTCACTTCAAAAGATGACTTTTGACCTAAATGTCCATTAAATTGTATTAGATTAAATATTAAAAAAGAATTAAAAATATGGAAATATGTATGGAAATTTAGAGAAGGATATATAAGAAATTAGAATTTTATTATTTATGTCATAAGCATGACATGTTCATGACATAATTAAAATTATAAATTAAATAAACTAATTTTGAGGATAAATATAAAAGGGATAAGACATAAATTAAAATCAAAAAAATTCTTCTTCTTCAACCTTCCATTTGGCCAGCCACTTTCTCTCATAAGCTCCCTCCATTTTTTGCTTAGTTCCAAGCTTATAAGCCCTAAGTTCTTCCATAAATCACTTAGCTTATGTCACACCTTACCCCTCTGTAAGGCATAACATGATCTCGTAGAATACCTAATGAACTACCGAACTTCACCTACTGATAACTCATTAAATACCCTACAAGGGATTTTAAAATAATTTTCTTACTTTTAGAAGTGGTGAGCATTTTTCTTACATTTAATAGAAGTTTAAAAACTAGTTTAAATTTTTGTCCATTTTCTTTTTACACAAATTTTTGAAAAAATTTTGGCAGAGTGCCGTCTGTATTTTAAGAAAACAACTCTTCAAATACCTATAAAAACACTTCCAATAATTCTTTTTCATCAAACTCACTATTATCTCAACACAATTCAACATCATTTCTCAATTCAATTGTCATAAAAAATAGTACTCAATAATTACATTCATTTTTCATTAAAGTAAAAATAATTTACATACATCAATCCAAAATTTACATTAGAAAATCCAAAATAATATTATTGCAACTCTATACAACTGCTCATGACCAGTTTATACATGTACATACATTTACATACATCAAAATAAGTATTACAATCAAGGTATAAAATATACCCGACAAACTTTCAGGGATGTAGCTCCAAGATCCTCAGCAGCTCACTCTGCTGCTCCTCTAGTCTCTATATTTGCAATAGTAATAATAGTCATCATTGAGTACTATGACTTAGTGGTGCACAACATACTAAAATAACATTTTATGCATAATCCAAATCACATTTATTCAAATACAGTACTGAATATGAAAGACAGATACAAAACATGATTTATAAATTTTTAATCGAAACAATTTCATTTAGAAAGTCTCAAAACAAATTTCATAAAAACACACAGTTATATCATGCCATTCGAAACAATATTCATCTCAATAGCCAGAGGCTTATGAGAAATCACAAGGCTAACTAGCTCAATCTATGGGTATCCATTCAAATTTCTTCCTCTACTGGCACACACCTCAACACTTCAGTCTGAGAGGGAATCAAAATTCAAAACTAATTTCTCTCACTAGTCATGCTAGTGAGACATTCAAATATTTGGTCATGACACTGTGATTTCAAACCTATCTTATCAATTTACCAAACATTTATTGCCATTTCAAACACAAACAAGTAAACTTTTAACAATTTAAGTCAAAAGCATAATAAATATTTCAATACAATTAAGTTACGATTTAATATCACAATTCATGCAAAACAATTTGCAGAAGAAAATTTATAGAAATTTCTAAGTTGTGCACAAACCTTATACGAGTCGCCTCTTTACCTTGACTCGATGCTTCGGGTTCTTTCTCAGTATTCTTTTCGACTGAAACACATAATTTCACAGTGTTTTAGTATCATAATTTATCATAAATCTAAAACAATTTCAAATCTATTTATGACACTATTCAAGTCAAATTGTTGACTTTATAATGCTTAATAGGTATGGGAATTTCAATTTCACCCTCATACCACATTTTGGTTACCTAACTTGTTGGTTTTGGTTGTTTTCCTCAAATCTTAAGTCTCTTAGGTGAAATTCCAAAATTTCAGATTTGGTGCCCTATTTTGTACTATTCCATTGGTCATGTTGCTGTGGTAATTTCGCTAAGTTTTCTTCATAGAAGTTGTTACTTATTTTCTTAGCTTTATTTCCCTTTTTGAATCACTCCATTTGGAGTTTTGTAGCCTAAGTTATAGCCATTTGAA